>NC_083384.1:12300625-12624687 GCF_031755915.1 Ziziphus jujuba
GGTTAACCAAATTGAATTTTTTAGGATCATTAACGGCGTCGTAATTACCAAACCCTTGTGCCAATACATGGAAGTTGAAACCGTGGAGATGTATAGGATGGTTTTCAATCCCTAAAAACGCAGTGTTTTGGAAAACAATCTCAACCGTTGAATTGAATTTCAAATTCTTCACTTTCGTTGACTTTTGGGTAAATTCCAGCGTTGGGTCGGCGCTGAGGTTTAAATTCGTATAGTCAAACTGGACAGGCGGTTGGTTAGGGAAATCATCTGTGTAGATCCCGCTCACATTGAAAAAGAATGCCTCCAACATGGACAGCGTGTTCGGTAACTGGAACGACTGATTATTCATACTCGCAGCCAGTCGTGTCCCACCTAGACAAGTGGCGCAAAGTTCGAGATTCAATCCTACTGTCACGAACATTTGTTCATCCACGTGGAGTGGGGTAGGGACCCAGTGGGGCCCATTGGCTAGCCCAGTTAGGCTGGAAAAGAATTTGTGGGCCGTTGGGGTATCATTAAAGGCCGGTAGAATCGGCATGAGTGGCGCTTGTGACCTGGAGCCCACGTATTGGATGATGCCCCTAGTGGTCGTGTTGTCGAAGGGTACTTCCGGAAAAGTGCTGGCGTAGGGTCTAGCTGCCATGTAATAAGAGCCTGGAGGCTGATTGAAGGTGACGAGGACGTCTGTGGTCTGACCAGGAGCTAAAACGACAACGTCGGTGACATAGGGTTGCGTGTAAGAGGCGTCCACGGAGACAACTGTCATATTGTGATTGGCTATCTTGAAAAAGAGCTGGTTATTGAGTGCAGCGTTGATTATGCGTAGCATGTTTGTCATCCCTCTCACCACATTTAAATTATATGTTTCTGACCATTAATTTTATAACAAATATCAATATATATGTTGATTGCACAAATATATACATATACCGACCAACGTACAAGACGGTATGTAAATACAGTTATATGTTACGATGAACGTTACATAGAAAAATAATATATAACATTATAAATTACGTACGGTTTTTCGAGCAAGCGTAGAGATCACCGGGATATCCATTAATGGTGAAAGCGTCGGAGATGTTAGGAGCACCACCGGTAGCAAGTGCCTCGTTCTCAACATCGATGACGTTAGCATTCCACCATTCCCCTGAAATTCACATAGAATATATAAGGATTTTCATGTTAATGTATGTATTAGTTTTTTTTTTTTTTTTAGAGTAAACAAAAAGTTTCTTTCCTTGTGGGATGAAATGAGTAGCTGAATTCATGGAACATATATAAAAGTGGTGTACTTTTTACCGAGTAAAATGGGTATCTCCTTGAGGGGTTTAATGAAATATGGGTAGGAACTTGGAGGTCTTGGTTGGATAATGAGAGCTCCGTAGACCGTTGCTCGGAGCCAAGACACATGTGCATGCCACCACAGTGTCCCTTCCTGTCCGGTGATATTGAATCTGTAAGTGTAACCATGTCCAGGAAGAATGGGACATTGGGTTACATACACAGGTCCATCTGCCCATGCACTTAGAAGTTGAAAAACTCCATGCCTGTATTTGGTTACGGGGGAAAAAAAAAAAAAAAAAATCAACCAGATGGGATTTAAATTAGATGGAATCTTAATAGTGGAACTATGTTTAGTTCTTTGAATTATTACCAATTAATGCGTATCAGCCTCTTAAAAAATGATTGCTTGATAGTTGAAAAAGAATAGAATGACTTTTTAATTAATTTAGTAGTTGACTTAATTGGTTGAGTTAAAAAAACAAACTATTTATTTATTAAAGTTTATCTCCTACAAGTTTGAGTTATATATATATATATATATTTTGTGGTTAAAAGTCTTCATCTTGTCCTCGCTATATTGCAGCTAATAATTTCAATGTTAAAAGTTCTTAGCAAGGACTGTCTTAATCCCTAAGGCAAAAATAACAATAAATTTTTAAAACTAATTTTATTTTTTTTATATCTATCTAATTTTTTAATTTTAAAATGCAAAGTTATCAATTAAATTTTTGTCTTCAAGTTTTGATAATAAAATCTTTTCCAGTTTATAAATAACCATGTAAGAGTGCTAAAATATTGTTTAATTCTATACCATCTACTTCTATTTTCCAAAAAAAAAAGTTCTATATCATGAACTACAACAATAAATTGTAAATAATTACAAATATGAATTCGTGCCCAAAAAAAAGAAAAAGAAAGAAAAAGAAAAAGAAGGTAATAAGAATGAACAATGAATATAAACTTATTAAATAAATAATAACAAATAAGATCACATTTCTTTGTGGCCTTTTTGATCAAAGTGTATAAAGTTCATAACAAATTTAACAACTTTTATATATGAAATATGAGTAAAATAAAAAAAAAAGAAAAAAAAGAAAAAGAAAAGTGAGAGGAGATGGAACAATTCATTAACATGGAGGTTTTTTAAACTTTTTTTTTTTGGTTTTAATATTCTTTTACAGTTAAAGTTTGAGACATGGATAATTTGATTATTATTATTTTATATATAAAAAGCATTTAATAATTAACGGATACTCTTTTCTAAAATTATAAATATATTAATAACAATTAAGATAAAAATAATGATTTGGAATTAAAGTTGAATTTTTAAAAGTCAAAATTCATTTTCATAAAAAAAATTATTTCATTTTATTTACTAATAAAAATGCTAAAACAGTATATCTGTATATATATATATATAATATCATATAGAGCAATTTTAATATGAATTTTTTTTAATGATAAATGTATACAGAGAGAAATTTTTTTTTTTAAAAAATAATATATGAAATTTATGGGATCCATATTCCTTTATTTTATTTTTTTTAATTTTTTTTTCCCTTCTTCTTCTTCTTCTAGGACCCTAAGCATAGACCTATACCTTTAGCCGGCCCTGTTCTTAGCAAAAGCATGTTGTGGCTTAAAGCATTTTTATAGCTAAAAACTATTTCTTATGGTCAAAAGAGTCATAACAATTCATCATGGCTAAAAAGTTCATGACTAATGCTCATTTTCTCAGTAGTGGGGCTCAATCCCTATTAATGCTAGTTTATGTCTTCTTCCAAGTCTTTCACGTGGTGCCTTATTTCTTCTGTCACTATGAAATTCAAAATTAATCATTCTATAAAAATAGTACTACACCTCGTAATTTCATGTTTGAGATTTAAACATGCATCCTATAAAGAATTCGCCTCACACATTAAGGTCTACATGTGAATAGAGATATTAAATTGTGAAAAAGGTCCAACTCCTAAAAATCTATGATATTAAAGTTTCATTGTGAGAATTTGCCAGCTTAAGGTACAAATCAAACAAACCGGTTTTATGATTAATTTCGTAGGGTAAAAAAGTAGGTGAATAGTATACCAGTGGATAGTAAGGTTATAAGGAGACTCATTGAAGACGTGTACGACGAGGGTGTCACCCTCCCTTACGAGTATAGAGGGGCCTGGAAGGCTTCCATTTACTACTGTTATGACTCGCTCCTGGCACAGCCGAGTCACCGTTAGGTTTTTCACCTGCAGGGAATCAAAATAGCAATGTCACAAACTTCATCAATCATGCATGGAAGCTAGCACTACCCTCGACTCTCTCTATTTTTATACATTTTGTTGAACTACAAGTGTAATTGGACATTAAGCGTCCAACAAATGCTCGGCAACAATGCAGAGTAAAATAAAATTTGAATATGTACATTTTAAATATATGGATATGTGCATTGAGGGCATATATATATATATATATATATTACTTCACGTATCAAAGAGTAAGCAAACAAATTAATGTGGATCTGTACTATGACTCTACAAGTTAAACAACTTGGGGGACTCGGACAATTAAGGAGCGAAATGGTGCTAGTTAAGCCCTCTGCATGCTACTACCATTGTACAAACAAAAGTCTTAGGGCATTTTTCCATACCCATTTGTGTGTTAAGAGGAAAAAAGTACAAAAATTAAAAATCCATGAGTAAAGCAAATTGAATATGTTAATTACGTAGAAAGAATGCTCCACTATTGCAGCAGAAGCCGTTGATGATGAAGCTAAAAGAGCTAAAGCGTACGCTAGCAAAAACAGAAATACTCTTGCCATTCTTAATTACATCAATAATAGATCTATGAATGGAATGGGAATATAAGAGAAGAGAAATGGAGGGAGAAGAAGATAAGGAAATCAATTAAGCTTCTATAAGGACATAGAAGATATATCATATATATATATATATAGAATTAGCTTAGAGAAGTTTGCGCTAGCAACACAGTAAAACTGCCAATAGAATTTGAGAAACTGGCGTGGCATCGAATTAGCAGAAAACTTTCATCCAGCTAATACACCTTCAGTTGGTAATCAAACATCCATAAACAAAGAATTTTTTTCTTTTTTAAAGAAAATATTAATCAATTGCAAGTGATTGGAATTTGGTTTGTTCAAGTAAAACCTTGGCCTCCTTTTGAATATGAACGGTTTGACTGTTGCACCACCATGAGATACCTTTCTGTTATCCAATTGGCATTCTAGAATGTTTCGTTTGGTTTTTATAAGAAAGTTCAACCATTGACATTTTACGCATTCGTTGTCTTAACCAAGGGTCCCCACACCACCCCACAAACACCCCCCCAAAATCGAATAATTAATTCGGTCTGCCAACTGTCCACTAGTGTTTGATTAATTCAAAAGGAATTGAAATTAATCATAGACTTTGGTGTTTTTTCTTTTTCTTTTTATTTTATTTTATTTTTTATACCTTGGGTTTAACATTCGAACTTAGAAAGTTTTCTCCAATTAGGGAACAACAGAGGACTTGACCACATGGCTTTTCCCCGACATTACATCCATGTTTAAGGAAACAAAAGCCGACGATAATTAATGTCAATAAACTTAATAAAAGAGCGCAAAACACTGTCACAATTGCACTCTATGAATGAACTACTTAATCCTAATTAATAATTAGCTTTGATACCTCCTCACTCCATGAATCTTTTTTTATTTTATTTTTTGGACGGTGGGATGGGGGTGGTGGAAGAAAACCTTAACGACGATTCTAAGTTATATCTGGTTACAAGATGTTCATGCCTTTCTTGATTAAGTTATATTAAGATATTCTTATATGTATATAAATTTAAAAGTCTTATTTTTAATCTTAATTATTAATATTGTTGATTGTCTTAGCACGTTTGTCATTACTATATTATTTGTTTTGTTTTATTTCGTTTCTCAAAATCATAAATTATCTGATAATTTTTAACTAATATAAACAATTTAAATAATCTCGACAATTTCATTAAACTAAATCTTAGATCTACTTAGCTAGTATTTACATTGAGAAAGCATATATATTTAATTACGTAACATCAATTTGAATTAAATTATTAGAAAATGGGCCCTATATATATATGTTGTAAGAAGAAGCCACGTCACAACGCTTTTGCTGATATGGCGTGAACAGTAGCTGTTTTCTGTTGGTAAAACAAGAATATGCAGTTTTGTCTCTTGTATAAATACAGGTTAATGAAATACACCAGTATCGAAATTTCCAGAAAAACAAAACAGAGCATTGTTTCTTCTCTGTTTTTCCCTCTTTTCTTTTCTTTCTTCTTAGGGTTTTTCAGATCTGTAAATAATGGGTTTTTTAATCGAAAACTGGTGGCTTTCATTTAATTACTTCATCTCGTTGACTTCATGCATGCTTGTAAAATACGTTGACTTCATTCATGCTTGTAAAATTATCACTTTTAAGCAGTTTAATTAACATATATAGGACACAAAGCCTTTAGCATTGCACTCCATGATCTGTTTAAATAGTTATAAATTATCTAGATTGCTAAACAATGAACCGTTCAGTGTTAAAAATTTTAGTATTTAAGTAATAATCTTGGTAATTCAATTTACATTTATTTAACTCTTTAATAAATTAATTCCGATTATTTTTTTGTCAACTATTAATTCTAATTATATCTTGATAGATTCAAACTCCATGAAAATTTTAGTATTTTAAAAAATATATATATATAAATTATAAACTAATAATCTTGATAATCTTCAAGTATGGATGTAAAACAAATTTAGTTTAGATAAATTGATAACGTATATGATAAATTTAATTAATTTATATAAATTGACGCAGTTTTACATTGAATAATTGTTATATTTAGAAATATTATTATTTTTTTACAAAGAGAAACGATTGTTATATTTCAATTTTATGATTAGATATATATGATTATGAGACTACAACTTGAAAAAGTGCTTTCCAGCTAAATAAAAACGATTTTATCTTTTTTAAAGCTATCTTAATCATTGCAAAATCATTCGCCAACATACTCTAAATTTACATATTTGGATTCAAGGAAAAAATATATATATATATAAAGACAAAACCTGACTGAACAATAAAAATAAGCTGATATAGAAGGATACTCAATAAGTGGCCACTTTTATTAAACTAAATAAAGAAATGGAAAAAAAAGAAAATAAAAAAATAGAAGCAAAGACCAATTTTATTTTCCCTCAGAATTGTTGACCAAATAGTACAATATAGAACTTACAAATTAAAATAATGACAATCACTCGTTATTCTGAATATAATTTTTTGTAACTAAAAGTAAAATAATAATAATAACAACAATAATAATAATAATAGAACCCAAATTAGTAAAAATCATATATAGGTTTTATTTGATAGAGTCTTTAGAAACCAAAAATAATTTTTCAAATTTAAAACTGTTTTAAAGAATGTTTTGATAATTTTAAAAAAATACTTTTAACTTTCAAAAACACTTTTAATCAAAATCATTCCCTACTAGCTTTGCCAAACAGGTTATGAGGAAATAGGTTATTTTGGTCTTGATTTTGGTTTAAACTCCATCTCTAATCTAACACTTGGGCAAATCCGATGGAGGTGGAGGCAACGTAGAAGATGGGGTGGGTCCATTTTCCACCTCAAAGACCATAGCCAAGCCCCACGTCAAGTGAACGTCCAGATGGCAATGCATTATCCATACACCTATACAATAGAGATTTTACATTAAAAAAAAATAAAAATTTACCAACAATATAAGAAATCAAAGATATACACATATATCTAAAAATTAAAATATTATTATTGAAACCAAAAAAATAAATAAATGAAAAAAGGAGCTAACCTGGATTATTTGCTCGGAATCGGATAACGGCCCAGCCTCCAACTGGTACGGCGATGGTGTTTCTTGCTTGTGGGTTAACCAAATTGAATTTTTTGGGATCATTAACGGCGTCGTAATTACCAAACTCTTGTGCCAATACATGGAAGCTGTAACCGTGAAGGTGCATAGGATGGTTTTCAATCCCTAAAAACGCGGTGTTCTGGAAAACAATCTCCACCGTGGAATTGAACTTCAATTTCTTCGCTTTCGTCGTCCTTTGAGTATATACCAGCGACGGGTCAGTGCTGAGGTTTAAATTCGTATAGTCAAACTTCACTGGTGGCTCGTCAGGGAAATCAGCGGTGTAGATCCCGCTCACATTGTAAAACGAAGCTTCCAATATGGACAGCTTCTCCGGTAGCATGAACGACTGGTTGTTCATACTCGCAGCCGATCGCTGCCCTCCTTGACACGTGGCGCACAGTTCGAAATTCAGTCCTATAGTAATGAGCATGTGCTCATCCACGTCGAGTGGGACCGGGATCCACTGTGGCCCATTGGCCAGGCCGGTTAGGTTGGAATAGAACTTGTGGGCCGTTGGCGTGTCGTTGAAGTCTGGAAGAGCTGGCATGACTGGTGTTTGCGACGTGGAGCCCACGTATTGGATGATTCCCGTCGTGGTAGTGTTGTCGAAGGGTATTGCCGGAAAAGTGCTAGCATAGGGACTGGCTGCCATGTAATAAGAGCCCAGAGGCTCATCGAAGGTGACGAGGACGTCAACGGTCTGACCGGGAGCCGAAACGACGACGTTGGTTACATAGGGTTCCGTGTAAGCGGCATCGACGGAGACAACTGTCATTTTATGATTGGCTATCTTGAAGAAGAGCTGGCTATTGAGTACAGCGTTGATTATCCTTAGCATGTAGGTTTTTCCTCTCTTCACTTTCAGCCTATATGTTTCTGATAATTTTTTAAATCAGAAATATATTAAGAAAAAAAAAAAAAAAACAATTTTAATATTTTCTTTCTCTTAGTTCCACATTATATACATATATACGAAGAACTAATACTTACTATTTTCGGAGCACGGGTAGAGATCACCAGGTCTTCCATTAATTGTGTAAGCATCGGAGTTGCTTGGAGCAGCTCCAGTAAGAAGGGCTTCGGCCTCAACGTCGTTGACATTAGCATTCCACCATTCGCCTGAAAATTTGTACATGTATTAGAATTAACTGAAAATGCATTGAAAAAAAGAAAAAAAAAAAAAAAGAAAAGAAAAGGAAAAAAAAAAGAAAAAAAGAAAAAGGTGTAGTTAGTAACCGAGTAAGATGGGTATCTCCTTATGTGGTTTAGGAAATGGGTAGGAATGACCGGATCTTGGTCGGATAATGAGAGCTCCATAGACGGTTGCCCGGAGAAAAGACACGTGGGCATGCCACCAGAGTGTTCCTTCTTGTCCAGTGATGTTGAATCTGTGGGTATATTTGCATCCGGGAAGTATTGGACACTGAGTTATGTAAACGGGTCCATCTGCCCAACCGGTCAGAAGCTGAAATACTCCGTGCCTGAACAGTAAAAATTCAGCCGTACATAGTTTTGATTAACATTATTATTTAAAAAAAAAAAGAAAAAAAGTCTGGAAGTGATGTAAGATTTTAATTTTATTTAATGCAATCCCTATCGTGGAAACTATGCTGCGACTTAATCAAGCAGGGGAAAAAAAATGTCAACATCTTTAACGGAAATTTGTTGTTTATCAATTATTTAAAGAAAACGATAGCTTGATTTTGAGATAGAAAAAGGGAGACTTTTAAGTTTAAGTAATTGACGTAGTATTAATTGGACAAGTTTCATTGATAAAAAAACAGAGACATACACTATTTTCTAAACGACTTATATATATATATATATATGAATATATTAGTTTAATTGTTGGAATTTTCCAGCTTATAGATATAAACAAAGCGGCTGTGACTGTGAGCTTTAACCAAAAAAAAATGTGAAAGGGTTTTATAGTCAAAGCTGACCCAATAATTTGACCAAAAACCATATAGATCTAGAACTACGTATAATATATTCATATTATAATATTTGTAAAGCTTATTAAATTAGGAAACGTAATGGAGATCGATACCAGTGAATTGTAAGATTATAGGGTGATTCATTGAAGACGTGGACGACAAGTGTATCACCCTCCTTTACGCGTATAGTTGGACCCGGCAGGCTTCCATTCACTGCAGTTATGACTTGCTCATGGCAAAGCCTCCTCACCATTAGATTTTTCACCTGCATGCATCAAAATAATTAATGTTTGGAATATCCAAGATTATGAGCTATATATGAAATTAAGCTACCATTCTAATTGCTAAGTTAGAAATCAATCAAAGAAAGTGAGAGAGCCGCCTTAATAACTGATAAATAATAGAACATTCTAACCAGTTAAAAAAAGGTTTTCCCTCCCAAGTTTGTGAAAATGCACAATCATAGTTTAATGGTGATTTTCTATATCTATTTCTATTGACCAGTGATAGAATTCCATTTCAATTTTGGAAGTATATAAGCTGATTTGTTTTGTTTTTTTTTTCACTTTTGATTGATTCTATATTTTTTTTGTTAATGTTTTAAAATGAAATAGCACTAATATTATTGGTGGATAGAAAATGCGATATAAAAAGGTGATATAAAATCCCAATCAGGCCATATATATTATACATCTAGATTAGGAAAAATGCTGTCTAACTGATTCAAATAAACTAAAAAAGTTTTAGCAAGTATTGAGTACTCTTTGTACTTCGCCAACATTTTAGAAAACCTAGCTAAAAGTAATTTTGGTTGTCCAATTGCTTGAACTCACTAAATCAAAAAGGAAACAATAGGAATCCACAAAAAAAAAAAAATAAAAAAAAATAAATAAATAAAGAGTAAGGAAATTGAAAAATTACAATGAAAGAATGCTCCACTATTGCAGCCGAAACCGTTGAAGAAGCTAAAACCGCTAAAGCACATGCTACCAAAAACATCATTAATCTTGCCATGCTGAATTAAGGAAAAGAAAAATGGATGAGATGGAAGAGAGATTGGTTTAAAAAAAAAAAAAAAGAATAATAATAATAATAAAATAAAGATAGAAGGAAATTGAGGTTCTATTTATCAAGATTAGCTTGGAATTCTATACATATGAACATGAAAGCATCCACTCTATATATAATGGGGAGATAAAATAGAAAACATTGCGTGAGAAATATAGCAAAGAATGCAAAATGATTTTGATAAGGTTCTTTTCTTTATTTATTTTCCCATATTTATTTTGTTAATGACTGGGCGCATCGAGTTAGCGGAAACATCGTTATCCAGCTGATACAAACTCAAGTTCAGCAATTATAACGTCCTTATAAACAAAAATATTTATTATTAATTAAGAACAAGTCAGAATATTGGTTGTTCAAGTAAACCCCTCGGTTTTGAATATGATTGTTCAAGGGGTTCAATTATAGATATATAGTGGTGGTTGTAAGTTAATGACTTCATTCTTTGAGAAAACAAATGGTGACGAATTGAACGATTAATCAATTTAATTAATCTCGTTTTATATCACTTACTACTCAATTTAAAAAATGAGGGCACAAAAGCCTTTAATTTGCATTGCACTCTATGATTAACTGTTTAATTAATTATTGTCCCCCAAAAAACTGTTTAATTAATTATTACAATAATCTTGATACATTGGCAATCCTTGAACTTAACTTTAATATGAAATCCTATGTTTCTCAAAAAATAGAAAAAAAGAAAAAGAAAAAGAAAAAGAAAAAACTTTAGTATACATATAGTATGTATAACTAATACTCTTGGCAATTTACACATTCCAATAATGAACTGTTATATATATATATATATATTAAACTATATTTATAAAAAAAAAAAAAAAAACTAATGTATAGTTCTCTTTGATAATTTTGCACTCTATGAACTTGTGTGGATATATTTCATCATTACCTAAATATCTATATAAAAAATAAAGGTATAAATAAATTGATTATGACAATTAAAATTTTGTGGTACAATCTATTTGTTTTGTTCAAATATGAATAAATTGGAAATCCTAATTAAAATAAATTTTTTTGACTAATATTTTTTTTCATTTATTTATTTTTTCCTTCTGAAACCCTAATTAAAAGCTTAAACCATCATATAAGGTATGAAAGAATAATTTTTACGCTCTTATTACTATCTCTCTCTTCATTTTTGTGTTTTAGAGAAAATCTAATGGCTTCTTCTGACTTGATTGTTGAGGCATTTTTGGTTGGTATCACACCAGCACCTCCAAAGGCTCTCTAACATAGTTTTTTTTTTTTTTTTTTTTTTTTTTTTTTTTTTTTTTTCTATTTTGTAGGTTTATAGTGAAGGAGAATACGCAATTTTTTATTATTGATTTTTACATTAACAAAATTGTATAATTATCATTATATATCCCCCTTTTTAAAAAAAAAAAAAATCTTTAGATGTAACTAATTCTTGGTATTTTCTTACTTTATGAATTGTTTGATAATTTTTTTCCCTAAAAAATTAACTACATTTTTAAACTGATAGCATTTAGTCAAATATTTGCTCTTAACATATATATATATATATATAAACTAATAGCATTGACAATTCCACACTTTTGAAGAATTATATTAAACTGACTTTAGTAGTTGTGATTGAATTATTTTACGTTACTCCCCAAGCACATTGAGAGAGAGGTGTCTTTCACAGTCTTGAAAAAATATATTATCTATAGAACTTTCTAAAAGCCACAGAAATACATTAAGTTTGAAATGTTTAATTGCTTTTGCATTAATCTATTCTTTGCTTGTATATATAGATACATCCGCTCTTTCTTTTCCTTGTAAGTTTGAAATATATTATCTTACCTTCCCAGCTACAATTGATATGCTGAATATAATAATTAGTCTTTTTTGAAGCAAAATAATTAATTAGTAGAAACTTAAGAATTTGGTTTAATTCCTTTAAATTTTTATAATTAGTAACATATAATTTCTAATTTCTTATAATAATTCTCAAAATTCAAATATACTTTAGGAAAAACCTTGGTTTTCTTGTTCGAATATATAAAGAAGAAATGTGAAGTCCTATATCGGTTGGAAAGGGGAACGAAGCACGCCTTATAAGGTGGTGTGGATACTTTTCTCGTAAGACGCATGCCCAAAAGGGAAAGTAAAACCGTGAGGGCTGGATCCAAAGCGGATAATATCGTGATTGGGCCTGGAAGCCCGTGCCAGTGGGACTGGTAGGTAGGGGTTGGAAGAGGATTCCCCCTAACCATTACAATGCGTTCCCATGAGGGAAAGTAAAACCGTGCGGGCTGGGCTGTAAGAGGATTCTCCAGGCCCAAAAAGGACAATATCGGACGTGGGTAGTTTGGGCTGTTACAAGTGTTACAATAAATGATACAATGTCCATATATGTGGCAAAATTCATAGCTGGCAATGGAAATAGTAAATAAAAACATAGAAATATAATTTAAAGGAACAATCATAGTATTTAGTAATTCCTAACATTCCCCCTCAAATGATAGGGTGCACAAACAACCTTGAGTTTGTAACTGAGCTTGTAAAACCTTGACATTGAAACAATCTTTGTTAACATTCAGCAATTTGATTACTGAAGGGCACATATTGCTTGTCTAATTGCTTTGCAAGGACTTCGCAATAGACAAAGTGAACATCCACTTCTATATATGTTGGACTCTTGAGTGAAACACTAGATTTATTGCAAGAGCATTGCACTTTGATTGTCAAACCTAGTTATTTGACATTGATGAATGAAGAATTTTATCTCTCTAAGTAAAGCTTGATTTTGAAATTTTTCTATCATTACATGATGTAACACCTCGTACTCAAGTGTGTTGGAAATTTTTGCGAGTTGAATAAGTTTGATCATAGTTAGCCGAGGTTAACCAAATATGCGCCATGGTTGACTTTTTGCTATAAGGAGAATATTTCTTTGATTGAGATACCATGGAAACGTACGCATCAATTCAAGTTCGTAATCTAATAGTACACCAAAATTGAAGTTGCGATCAAAAAGTTATTGACGAAACAAGTTACAGTCTGGACTGTTCAAATGAGCTGAGTTGTGACTTTTTATTTTTATGCGTTTTGATTTTCACTTGTACATCATTGTATGGTACTCATTGTACAAGTTTATGGACTACCAACATGCTTAATTTGGACTTATCTTTGAAAAGTTACAGATTTGTAAAATTTTAATTATTTTTCCAAGATTGAATTTTCTGGGGCATATTTTTGAAGTGTGTGTGTAAAATGAGCCATTTAAAACTCCACCAAAATGTTCCACATGTCACTTGCCCAACCAATCTTGTGACTGCACAATGGCATAATGGGTGGCATTTTATTAGGCTACCTGGGAGAGAGAGAGGGGGTGGGGAGAGAGAGAGAGAGAGAGTCCATCGCCGACCACCCCTGTTTTCACCACCTTCGGCACTTGACAAGCCACACGCATTGCCCCACCGTGAAAGTCAACTTGAGATGATCGGCTACCCAAAAATCTAGGCGAGTTTGCTACCAATGTGCCGAGATCAGACCCTTTCGACAACGACAATTGTTGGCTTTGTTGTTCGATTTCTCTCTTTTCGGCCATCATCTTGCCTTACCATCACCACCACTATGTTACCCATCCAAAACCCAACCTCTTGCTAAATTTTCCCAATTAGTTGAGGTTTGCCATGCTGGTGTTAGAGAATTTTTCAAGCGATGATGGCGGCTTGCCGATTCTTCTAATTTCAACGAGTTCCCAGTCGATCCACCACCCTTTTCCACCTAATTTTGACCATCCTGAACTTAAATCCAAGTTCTGATTAGGTCAATTCAAGATAGAGTATGAGATCTAAAAGCAGTAAGTTGAGTGGGTCTTTCTAGTAAGATCACGGCCACGCCGGCCAGATCTTCGATAGGTAAGCTCCAATTTGGAATACTTACACTTTAAGCTTCATTTTAGTATATAAATTTATATAAATTGTTTATTTTAGTCAATGTTTCTGTTTGCTCTTCTAGATAAATTTTGTGTAAAATACCTGTTTAAAATATTATTTTAATTGGTATTATATTTCTGCTAATATTTTAGGTACCCATGTCAATCAAATGACTAATTTTGTGGAGGATCTTGAGTGATCTGTATTTTCAGATAAGTGATACACTTTTCAAATGTATTTTTTCGTATTAAATTTATGTTATTTATATTGTTTAAATTTCTATAAATTTTATATTGGTGCAAGTAAATGAAAGAAAAATTATTATTATTATTCGTATTTGTGGGAACTAATCGTGTTTTTAAATTTTGTAAAAAATGGTAATTTGATGCTTGATTATTAAATTGTTTCCATACAAATATATATATATATATATATATATATATATATATATATATTTATATATATAAATGTGTGTGTGTGTGTGTGTGTGTATGTGTACATGTGTGTATATATATATAAGCCTATATATGTTTTCTGTGTAGATGGTATTTTTATATAAACCATGGATTTTATAATTTTAGGTTAAATAAAATTAAGTAAATTGCATTGTTTTAGTAAATTGATTAAAAACTTGGTATTTGTTTATAAAGATTTGGTATTATGTTAAATCTACATATTTTTACTATATAGGTGCATCATATAATACTAGTCTTTCGTACTATATGTTTATTGATTAGCGCACATGTATTATTTAGTCATCCTGTAGGAGCTAAATGCAAGGGGGTTGGTACATTTTTTTACACAGTGAGCATTAGTCATTCTCACTTTGGCCACTAGATAGCAGGTTATTAATATCGGTGCTTTAGAACTTCAAGCTGTTCGATTGCAAGTATCTTTCTTGTTTCCTTATTAGGGGATGCTTGGGACGCTAAGTGCCACTGACACTACTTGTATATGGTATGATGCATCAGATAAATACCTGACATATGTTTTAAACGTGTTGATTGGTTCGGCTTAATCCATGTTGAATCTTTTTATCACTCGTTCAACATATTTCTTTTGAGATAGCCATAACCGTCGGTTCTTCTTGTCTTGGATTATTTGCATCCCTAAAATTTGTGAAGCTGATCCTAAGTCCTCAAATCAAAGAACTTGGACAATATCTTTTTCAGTTAACTAATTTTTATTGCATCTTGTCTAACTATCAACATGTCGTCTATATATTGTCAAAGTGCAATTAAGTTTTCATCAAAATTTTTTTAAATATAAATACACTGGTTTGCTGCAATTCTTTTATAGACTTGACTCACCATAAACAAGTCAAACTTCTTGTACCATTGTTTTGGTGCTTGTTTGAGGCCATACAAGCTCTTCTTAATCTTGCAAACGAGGTTTTCTTTCTTGAAATCTCAAATCTTTCTAATTGCTTTATATAGATTTTCTTATGTAAATCATGATACAAAGTTAAATCGACTTGCTCTTAAACCCGTATTATATTAGTCCGGATCACAATTAAGATCAAGTTCTAATGGTCACCTTAACCCCTAATCAACTTATGATTAGAAACCTTGGTATATAATTAAGAGGCCACAATAGGTGATGGATGTCCTATTGATAAGTCAAACTGAAACATTTGATTTAGGTGATCAAAGAGAACAAAGATAATTCTTTCTCGCGAATATTTTTTTGTATGAATAATGTGCTGTATTTTTATTGAGAAAATAAGCCTTAAATAGGTTTGAAAGACAAAATAAAACCCTAAAACACCATAGAGAAACTGGCCATAGGTTTAGGAAACTAGATGTGGCCGAAATTCTCCTCATTTCCTAATCTAATTTGGATTAATTAATTCCTTAATTTTGAAATAGGAATTAATTAATTTACAATTGAAATAATAAAATATCAACCTTCCTAAAGTGATTTTTCTAGCAAATAAATAAATAAATCAAAATAAAAGACTAGTTCTCTAAAACAAAAGTCAAATTACAAATTAAGAAACTAGTTGACTAGTTTTCAAACTAAGCTGTCTTTGACCAATCACCAGCTAGTTTAGGCTCCAAATCAGCTTCAATATGACATATAGGATGCCAAATAGGATTAATATTGATTCCCATATATTAGCCCTTGATTGGAATAAGTCAAACTTACTTGCTCAACAAAAAAAGTGAAAGCTAACGCCAAAGTTTCATGCGCAAATGTGTTGTTTGAATGCTTTTGCTTCTGTCTTGGCATGATTCTATGGTCTTTTGGAATGCTCAATCATGTTCATAAACCAACAAATTCATTTTTGCTGCTGGGAGTCCATAGAAGCAATAAAACAGCTTGCAGGTCTATTTCGGCCTTCATAACTTAAATGCATAGACGAGTTTTGGATCTTCGAGTATTGTCATGCCCTCTTGAGTTTTAATCATATCTTGTATGAAGCTAACTAGGTTGTTCTTAAATCTCTTAGTTCCTGCCTTCGTGATTGGTCCCGTCTTCATTTATATAGGATTAACATCCAAGCGGGTAGTCGGTTGTACGGGTACGGGCAAATTCTCATCATTCCCTTCCTTTTGAAAAGGATTTGCCCTCAAATCAAAGTTATCATCGCAGCAAATGGAGATAAATCAGCAACATTAAATGTAGTACTCACATTATACTCACCTGGTAAATCAAGCTTGTAGGCATTTTTATTAATTTTCTCCAACACTTGGAAAGGTCCATCTCCTCGAAGCATAAGCTTTAACTTTCTTTGCGTTGGAAACCTCTCCTTCCTTAGATGCAACAAAATCCAATCTCTTGGGTCAAATACTATTACAACAAATCTTAAAAATACAAGCTCATTTCGATAAAAATCACATTTTTTAATGTTAGCAAATAACCATTCCTCCTTAAGTGCTCCTAAAACTAACCTAAGATGTCCTACATGATCATCTAAATTCCTATTACATATAAGAAAATCATCAAAATAGAAAACCATAAATTTTCCAATGAATGGACGCATGATATGGTTCATTAATCTCATGAAAGTGCTAGGTGCATTAGTTAAACCAAAAGGCATTACTAATCATACATATTTAATCTTAAATGCGGTTTTCTATTCATCACCCTCTTTCATCCTAATTTGATGATACACACTTCTAAGATCTATTTTAGTAAACTTGCATGCACCATATAATTCATCAAGCATATCATCTAACCTTGAAATTGAATGCCTATATTTAATAGTTATATTATTAATAGCCCTACAATCTACACACATGCACCATGATCCATCTTTCTTCGATACTAATAAAACTGGAACAGTACATGACTCATGCTCTTATGAATATAACCCTTGTCTAACAGCTCACTTACCTGCCTTTGTTGTTCCTTTGTCTTATTGGGATTACTCCTATATGCAAGCCTATTAGGAATTGCAGCTTCTAAAACAAAATCAATTTGATGTTCAATCCCTCGGATATGTGGTAAACCATTAGGAATTTCCTCCAAATAGATATTTTCAAAATCTTGTAAAAGAGAAGAAATGCAAGCTCTTCAAGGTTAGTTTGATGATTTAAATAAGTATCTTTATAAATCATAACCAGTACTAGTTTATTACTAAAAAATGCATTTTTAAGCTCTACTAAGCTAAGAAAATTTTTTTTTCCTCTCTTTTTCTTGCTGACTCACGGATTTCTTTTTCTTTCTCGTACTATGGGCTTTTACTTGATTTTCCTCCCTCTCAGCTTTTTCATTTTTTTTTTCTCTCCATTGAGTTTGGAAGACTTACATTGGACATTAAACTCAGTTTTGTCTGCATGCTCACTTGTTAAAGCCATGGATGCCATACTTGCTTTCTCATTGAGCTGTTCGGCCTCCCTCCTTTGTTGCATTTGAAGTTGGTCTCTAAATACTTCCTTTGGAGTTTATGGTTCCAGCTTAATCTTCTTTCCCTTAAATTTAAATACATTGGAATTCTCTTTCCCATAATGTATGGTATCTTTATCAAATTTCTATGGCATTCCTAACAAAATATAATCAGCATGCATAGGCATAGTATCACATAATACAACATCCACGTATTTATCAATGCTAAACTTTACTTTGCCATGTTTTTTTACTTTCATCTCACCACTGTCATTAAGCCATTATAATCTATATGGTTTGGGATGTTTAATGGTTGTTAACCCTAATTTCTTAACTACCACATTACTAATTATATTTGCACAACTTTCATTATCAATTATCATACTATAAATGTTACCTTGAATTTCACATCGGATATGAAAGATGTTTTCTCTGTGGACTTGCTCCTTATCTTTGTACACAGTCAAGGCCCTCCTTGCTACCAAATTTAATTCGGCCTTTGAAGCTTTGAGAGTCTCAGCTTCATCTTGTTCTTCATCCTCAATTGCTTCATTTACAAATTCAGTTTTAGCTTCAGATCCCTCACTTTAAGACTCCAACTCTCAATTGCCTTTTAACACCATAATTCTTCTATTTGAACATTGGTTGGCAATGTGTCATCGTCCCTGGCACTTAAAACAAACAATATCTCTAGTTCCTGAAGGTTTAGGATTAGATTTACTTTTAAACTTTGTTATTTGTGCAGGTTCGGCCTTAACATCCCTCTTTGGCTAATTGGTGCTCTCATCTCCTTGCTTTGGTTTTATCCTTGCCTCATAGGTGGGATTGTTTTTCCAAACACTTGATAATCCTCCCATTATTTAAAACACCTCTAAACCATAAACTTGTACCCTTCCTCTTGAACTGGTTTTCAATCTCGATGGCCACATGAAGCATCTCTTTCAATTTCACATATTATTGTAACTTTACTTGGTTCGCTATCTCTCGATTCAAACTACCCAAAAACCTAGTCATGTTTTCCTCACGATCCTCATTCATGCTCAACTTCATCATGAACATCTCCATCTCTTTGTAGTAGTCCTCCATGGTCCTACTTCCTTGTGATAATATTTGAAGCCTTTGATGTAGCAACCTATGGTAATGAGTCGGCACAAATATCTTCCTTTAGCTCCTTTCATTTGTGGCCAAGTGGTAATTAATTCATCACCAATTCTCCTTCGGTTACCTTACTCATTTTCTACCATTGGAATGTATAATGTCCAAATTCTAAAGCGGCCAATTTAACCTTCTTTGCATCGGAATAGTTATGGCAATCGAATATCATCTCTATACGCTTCTCCCACTTTAAGTAAGCCTTCGGATCAATCTTTTCCATAAATGGCGGTATGTTGACCTTAATACTTCTAAGGTCATCATCTTCCTTTCTAACTTGCCTCCCACGGTTTTGCCTCCCTTGCAGTGCAAAAATATCATCAAACTCCTCCTCAAGATTGCCTGCAAAATTACCTTCTTTAAATCCTTCCCTAGGATGTCCACGGTCTCCTCGACCTCGTCCACTGCCTCCATACATTAGGATTCGGTCCACCTTGTGAGTTCTCAAAATTTTCCATTCTTTGATCTAGGTGATCAAAGCAAGCATTCATCCTTTAGAGTTGTTCCAAGATCGCCATTATATCGGTAGCTTCACCTCCACTTCCCGTTGCTCTAGAATCTCCTTTGTATCCCAGGGATTCCTCTTCAATATTTCTTAATGAATCACCTCCTCTTCTCATTCTTGAATATGTCATGTTAATAAAAATAATGCAAAGATCCTTACCAAAATTACTCCCTCATGCATTTCACGCAAATAAAGTCTCGACACTCGTATTTGCACACTAGTTTCAGCTTTTAATCCTCTTTTAAGCTCACACTCTCTTATCTTTTTCCATTCAAAGAATTATCTCAAAGTTCTATTAAAACACACTCAAAACAGCAACTAATCACAAATATGCTCTAATTAAATTTATCAACAAAACAGCAACTAAAACACGCAAATACCGAGTGAATTGATAAAACCTAATCTCGGCCTTTACTAACCAAAAATCAGGTAAATCAACAAGCAATTTTTAAGACCAGAATATTAAGAAACCACAAATTCAAAGATATAATTTAGAAAAAAAAGATTGAAACAACAAACAAAAACAATTTGAAACAAAATATGAAATAGTTATTGGTCGTAGTTTTTATAATCTAAGTTTTTATTTCAAATCATTTACCAATTTTAATCCAAACAATTTTAACATTCAAAATTCAAAATCTAGCAACCAAATATTGCATAAATAATCAGCAACCCAGCAGTTACAATTGTGTTTCCTGAAAATAAACAATCCCTAATAAATAATCTACCAAAACCGGCCTTTGTGCAGAAAATTTTTTTTTTTTTTAAATCTTCGACTTTTCTCTTTTTTTTTTTTTTTTCTTTTAAATCACTCACAGATTATAAACACCAACTCCAGTAGCAAGAAACAACACCAAAATTGCAATTCCAATGCCAAAATCTCACCAAACCTGATCCACACTTCAAACAAAAACAAATTGTACAATTTTTAGGTTTTTATGCAATATGTTATCAAATCTCTCTCTTTTGTTTTTTTTGAATATATGAATGCAACTAAGTAATATTAAAACAGCCAAAAAAAAAAAATCAACAATAAACCAAATTACTAAGTACAATTATGCAAAACAACCAGCAACTAGGAAACAAAAAATTTGGATAACAAAAAGGGATAAATTCGGCTATGAAGAAATTTTTATTATTATTATTATTATTTTTAAATATGTAGAACGTAGCTAGATTGAAAACAACCTTAACCTAATGTTAAAATTACAGAATAACACAAAACAAAATAAAACAAATAAAATAGATCAAATCTGAACAAAATTTGGCTCTGATACCAAATGATACGAACCTAGGTCAATTTGACGCTAAACCCATATTATATTGGCCCGGATCACAATTAAGTTTAGGTTCTAATGATCACCTTAACCTCTAATCAACTTGTGATTAGAAACCTTGGTATATGATGAAAACGCCACAATAGGTAATAGATGCTCTATTGATAAGTCAAACTAAAACACTTGATTTCTATTAAGTGTTTAGGTGTTCAAAGATAACAAAGAGAACAAAGAGAATTCCTTCTCACAAATATTTTTCTGTATGAATAATGTACTGTATTTTTGTTGAGAAAATAAGCCTTAAATAGGTTTGAAAGACAAAATAAAAACCCTAAAAACACCATTTAGAAAAGGCCATAGGTTTAGGAAACTAGGTGTGGCCGAAATGCTCCTCCTTTCCTAATCTAATTTGGATTAATTAATTCCTTAATTTTGAAATAAGAATTAATTAATTTAAAATTGAATAATAAAATATCAACCTTCCTAAAGTGATTTGTCTAGCAAATAAATAAATAAAATACTAATTTCCTAAAATAAAAATCAAATTACAAATTAGGAAACTAGTTGACTAATTTTCAAACTAAACTATCTTTGATCAATCATCAGCTAATTTAGGCTCTAAATCAGCTCCAATATGACATGTAAGATGCCAAATAGGATTAATATTAATTCTCATACGTTTTCCCTTGATTAGAATAAGTCAAGCTTGCTTGATCAATAAAAGAAGTCAAAGCCAATGCCAAAACAAGCATTTTCAGCCAGTATGAAGCTTCATGCACAAATGTGCTATTTGAATGCTTTTGCTTCGATTTTGGCATGATTCCATGGTCCCTTGGAATGCTTAATCGTGTTCATAAACCAACAAATTCATTCCTCACTACCCGAAGTCTATAGAAGCAACAAAACAGCTTGCCTTGTCTATTTCGACTTTCATAACTTCGATCCATAAGACGGGCTTTGGATTTTCAAGTATTGTCATGCCCTCTTGAGTTTTAATCACACATTGTATGAAGCTAACTAGGTTATCCTTAAATCTCTTAGCTTGTGCCTTCGTGATTGGTCCCATCTTCAGTTGTACAGAATCAGCACCCAAACGGGTAATTGGTATGGGTATGAGCATATTCTCATCAAATCACGATGAAGAATGTTGTTCTCATATCCATTTACTCAAGCTCTAGGTTTAAACTTGCTATTAAAATAGAAATTACAGGGATCAATTTGTAATTTCTAAACAGATAGCGGCTATTCTGTAATTTTTAAAACTTTTGCTGATCTGGCATACCAATGTGTCGGTGACGTGTCTCTTACATGGTTAAAGGCATGTTAGGTTGCATGGATGATGATGTGGTGGCTGACATGGTTGTCTTTAACCTCCAAATGGCGCATGAGGCGTGTGTGGGGCATGAATGGCTACAGGATATTTCAACGGCATAGGCGAGCACATGTGATGATGTGCTGTTCTGTGATGAATGTTGTTTTTCTTGTTTTGTTGAGTACTTTCATTTGGTATCCTTAAATTTTTTATTTGAGCACCTTTATGAAACGCTAGTTTGAAGAACAAAGGCTCTATTTCTCCAAATTTGAAACCTAGCTCTCAACTTGGAGCTCTGACACCACTTGTTGTGATTCTTTAACTACTATAGAGTAGGAATATAAGAAGAAATAAATGGAATTCTTATTAGTCTCTGAAAATCAAATACAAAAACAAAAACTTCTATATCTTGGATTCTCTTGTAGAATCTCTCTCTCTCTCTCTCTCTCTCTCTCTCTCTTCTATCAAACTCTCTCTTGAAGTTTGTTCACTTTTCTCTTAAAGTCTCCCTAAAGTTTTAAACTCTTTGTTGGAGTTCTACTCAATACTCCTCTTTAGGACGAATGAGATTAAGATGGGATGCAAATATGGGAGAATTAGAGCCCATTATTTATAAGCTCACAAGTTTGGCCACACATCTTGATTTTTCAGTCAAATATGAAATTCAACATCAACTTTCCAAAATTTGCCCATGGTTGTTAAGCTATTTTTATGTTGATAATGCAATAACTCTTGTCAACAATAGTGAGCTGGGTAGTATGGCTGGCCTTCACGATTCTCACATTGGCACTTTCAAATGGTTGGCCAATTTGGTAGCTTGACATCAACAATATTTTTCTAAATGGTGAATTACAACAACCTATCTACATGCCACAACCTCAAGATTTTGTTGATACCAACTTTCCTAATCATATTTGCAAACTAAATAAGGCACTTTATGGATTGAAAGAGGCCCTACATGCCTAGTTTGAAAAATTTAAGTAGTTTCCACAACTCGAGGGCTTAATTACTCTTCTTTTTTTTTTTTTTTTTTTTAAATAAATCTTAGTCTATCTACATGACATTTTGGTCACTGGATGTGATGCTCATCTTCTTCAAACCCTTATCAAATCATTGTACCCCAGCTTTGCATTCAAGGACCTTGCCCTCTTCATTACTTATTAGGTCTAGAAGTCCATCGAGACAACAATTGTATGCATTTCTTCCGATCCAAATGCATCTTTGACCTTTTTTTTCAAACAAAAATGGACAATGCCAAACCAAATTGCTCTTCGGCTATAGCTTCTATATGCTTGTCTTAGTGGGAAGGAGACCCTTAACAATCCCACACTTTATTGTAAAGTCATTAGGGCACTACAATATGTCACCTTAACAAGGCTAGAAATCTCTTTTTCAATCAATCAGCTTAATCAATTTCTCCAAGAACCAACCGTAATTCGTTAGAAGGCATGCAAGCACTTACTTCAATACTTAAATGGTTCCATGTCTCATGATCTTCAACTTAATACATGCACATGTTTGGATCTCATTGGACACTTAGATGTTGAATGGGCAAATAATCCAAATGATCGCCATTCTATAAGTGGTTATTGCATCTACTATGGTCGTAATCTTGTTTCATGGTCTTCAAGAAAAAAAAGGCAATGGCACAGTCCAGCATTGAATCAGAATTCTGAGCTTTTGCTCTTGCAGCTGCTGAAAGACATGTCTTAGACATGACATCTTTTACACAAGCTCTAAATTCTGCTGCCCCAAATGCCAATTATATAATGTAATATAAGTGCAGCATCTTTAGCTACTAATCTAGTTTTCCACTCTCAAACAAAGCCCATAGAATTGGAGACAACCTTATGGCTATCCTTCTTGAAATCCTATTCATCCCAACTCTTGAATAAAAGGTGATATTCTTACAAAGGCATTAAGTATCTCTAGATTCTCTTTAATGAAAGAAAAGCTCAAGGTATTACCACCCTTTACGCTTGAGGGGGACGTAAAGCCATCAGCTAGTCACCCAATGGCTTTATAAGCGTAGCCAAGAAGCATCCCATTTTACCTTTCATACGTGTAAAGCTCTCAGTTGTACATGACTATTATATAAAGCATCTTGGTAGCCATCATTTAACCCCACCAGACGAAGGGAGTCATTTACAATCTAGCAAACCTAGCGTTTTAATCTCTAGTTACAAGATATTCGTGCCTTTCTTAATTAAGTTGTATTAAGATATTCTTGTATAAACTTACAAATGTAATTTTTTTATGTATCTTAATTATTAATATTTTTATTTGTCTTAGCACGTTTGTCATTACAATTATTTGTTTTGTTTTATTTCGTTTCTCAAAATTATAAACGATTTGATAATTTTTTAAATAATATAAACAATTTAATTAATTAATCCTGACAATTTCACATTTCTGAAGTATTAAACTGAATTTCGTAGTTTTGAATGTGAAGTAATAATTGTAGATCTACTAAGCGTGATTATTATTAAAAATTGCAGATCTACTTAATTTAGTATATATTTTGAGAGAGCATTTATATTGAATTACGTACCATCAATTTCAATTAAATAATTAGAAAATGGGCCCTATATATATATATATATATATCTTATACATATAGTACTTTTGGAATTTTTTTAAGAAAAATAATGTTTTTTTTTTCTTTAATCAAAAAGTGGTGGCTTTCGTTCAATTACTTCATCTTGTTGACTTCATGCCTGTAAAATTATCACTTTTTAAGCAATTTCGCTAAAATATGTGGAACACAAAGCTTTTAGGCATTCCATGATCTGTTTAAACTAATTCTAATTATCTTAATTGCTAAACAATGAACTGTTTAGGATTAAAATTTCTAGTATTCAAGTAATAATCTTGGTAATTTAATTTATACATAATGAACTGTTTAACAGATTAATTCTGATTATGCTTTGGTCGACAATTAATTGTAATTGTATCTTGATTGGCTGTACATTCCTTGATTGTATTTTGAAAAATCTTAATATATAGATTACAAAATTAATAATCTTGATAATTTTACACTATTAACCATTTGACAAATTTAAATTTAGTTTAGATAAATTTATAATGTATAACTCTGATGCGATATGCGTTAAGTTATAACCATGATGTGCACACTTTCAATCTCTTGGCGATAATAAACTGAATATTTTAATTTGTTATCGCTAAAAGACTAATGATGCACACATTATAGTGATAGTTTAAATCTTTTTTAACAAAATTTTTATAATATATACAATAAAATTAGTTAATTTCTATAAATTGACATAGTTTCACATCCAATGATTGTTATATTTGAATTTTAAAAAAAATGATTGGGATATTCAATATTTATGATTAGATATGACTATGAGACTACAAGTTGAAAAAGTGCTTTTCATGCTTTTTTTCTTCCAACTAACACAAATAATTTTATCTCTTTTAAAGTGATTTCAATCATTTGGAAATAATTTTCAAACAAGACTCTAAAATATATAATATAACATATTTGGATTCGAGGGGAAAATAAATCAAACAGTAACAAAATAAATAGAACAATAAACCATGAGGTGATATAAAGGAGGATACTGAGTACTGGCCACTTTTTATTAATGAAAAAAAAAAATAATAGCAAACACCATTTTTGTTTTTCTCAAAAAATGGTGACCGAATAATACATGCAATATAGAATTTACAAATTAAAATAATGACAATCACTGATTATTTCTCATACAATTTTTCTTGTAATAAATGAAGACCAAATAAAAAAAAATTAAATCCAAACTTGCAAAGTCAATGAATATTAATGTAGAATTTGTGAGAACCAAGTTATTTCGGATTTTTTTTTTTTAAACAATAAAAAGATATGTCTCTTGGTAGTGTCATAGGTATAGTGTTGCAACCAAGTTATTTCGGTGTTGATTTTGATTTAAACTCCATTTTTAATCTAACATTTGGGTAGATCCAATGGTGGTGGAGGCAGCGTAGTTGATGGTGTGGGTCCATTTTCGACTTCAAAACCCATAGCCAGGCCCCATGGCAAGTGAACGTCCAGATGGCAATGTGTGATCCAGACACCTGTGCATTCCAGAGTTTATAAATATATATCTAAATTAAAATATTCAAATTAAAAAATAATAAAAACAAAAATAAAAATAAAGAACCAACCTGGATTATTTGCTTGGAATCTGACAACAGCCCAGCCTCCAACTGGTACAGCAATGGTGTTCCTAGCTTGTGGGTTAACGAAATTGAATTTTTTAGGATCATTAACGGCGTCGTAATTACCAAATCCTTGAGCCAACACATGGAAATTGAAACCATGGATATGTATAGGATGGTTTTCAATCCCCAAAAACGCAGTGTTTTGGAAAACAATCTCAACCGTTGAATTGAACTTCAATTTCTTCACTTTCGTTGACTTTTGTGTAAATACAAGCGACGGGTCAACGCTAAGGCTTAAATTCGTATAGTCAAACTTCACCGGTGGTTCGTCAGGGAAATCATCGGTGTAGATCCCGCTCACATTGAAAAAGAATGCTTCCAACATGGACAGCGTGTTCGGTAGCTGGAACGACTCGTTGTTCATACTCGCAGAGGCTCGCACCAGTCCGGGACACGTTTCGCATCGTTCGAAGTTCAATCCCATAGTTACGAACATGTGCTTATCCACGTCGAGTGGGACCGGGATCCACTGTGGCCCATTGGCCAATCCGGTTAGGTTGGAATAGAATTTGTGGGCCGTTGGTGTGTCGTTGAAGGCTGGAAGAGCTGGCATGACTGGTGTTTGTGACGTGGAGCCCATGTATTGGATGATTCCCCTTGTGGTCGTGTTGTCAAAGGGTATAGCTGGAAAAGTGCTGGCATAGGGTAGGGCTGCCATGTAATAAGAGCCTATAGGCTGATCGAAGGTGACAAGGACGTCGACGGTCTGACCGGGTGCCGAAACGACGACGTCGGTTACATAGGGTTCCGTGTAAGAGGCGTCTACAGCGACCACTTTCATTTTGTGATTGGCTATCTTGAAGAAGAGCTGGTTATTGAGTGCAGCGTTGATTATCCTTAGCAGGTAGGTTTTTCCTCTCTGCACCTTCAACTTATATGTTTCTGATAATTTTTCCAAAATCAGAAATAGATCCCCAAAAAAAAAAAAAAAAAATCAATTTTTATCTTTTTCTTTCACTTTTTTCACATTATATATATATATGACTTACGATTTTCATTTTCAGAGCAGGGGTAGAGATCACCGGGTCTTCCATTAATAGTGTAAGCGTCCGAATTGGCCGGAGCTTGTCCGGTAAGAAGCGCTTGGTTTTCAACGTCGACGACATTAGCATTCCACCATTCCCCTGAAATTTGCGCATGTATATATTAGAATTAATGGAGAAAAAAAAATTGCATTGAAAAATAAATAAATAAATAAAAAGTGTACGTAGTTAGTTACCGAGTAAGATGGGTATCTCCTTATGGGGTTTAGGAAACGGGTAAGAATGACCGGATCTGGGCCGAATGATGAGAGCTCCGTACACCGTTGCTCGGAGCCAAGACACGTGGGCATGCCACCAGAGTGTTCCTTCTTGTCCGGTGATTTTGAATTTGTAGGTAAACTTACTTCCAGGAAGTATTGGACACTGAGTTACGTAAACCGGTCCGTCTGCCCAAGCGCTCAGAAGTTGAAATATTCCGTGCCTGAACAATAATAATTCAACCGTCCGTCGATCCGATTAAAATTATTAAAAGGGAGAAAAAATAAAAAAATAAAACATTTGGAAGTGACGTAAGATGTTTATTTATTTTATATCATGCAATCACAATCATGGAAACTATGTTGTAGTTTAATTTAATTAAACAGTGGAAAAAATGTAAACGTCTTTAACAGACATTTGTTGTTTTATTAATTATTTAAAGAAAACGATAGCTTCAATTTGAAATAAAATAAGAGAGACTTTTAAGCTTAAGTAATTGACCGAATATTAATTGGAGAACTTTCATTGATAACCAAACAAAGACATGCATTATTTAATAAACGAACTTATACATATTAGTTTTTATTTTTTAAATAGTCATCAAATATATATATTAGTTTAATTTTGCCATAAATACAAACAAACCGGCTGTGATTAAACAAAAAATGTTATATCGTTTTATAGTCAGATTAAACTGAACCAATAATTTGACAGAAAACCGTGTAGTTCTAATATTATATGAAAAAATATATTCATATTATAATATTTATAAAGCTTATCAAATTAGGGAAACTAAATGGAGACCGATACGTACCAGTGAATTGTAAGATTATAGGGTGACTCATTGAAGACATGAACGACAAGTGTGTCGCCCTCCTTTACGCGTATAGTTGGACCTGGAAGGCTTCCATTCACTGCAGTTATGACTTGCTCTTGGCAAAGCTTCCTCACTGTTAGATTTTTCACCTGCATGCATCAAAATAATTGATATTTGGAATAACCAAGATTATGATCTATATATGAAATTAAACTACGATTTTAAGTTAAAAATCAATCAAAAAAAGAGAGAGACAGGTCTTATTAAGTGAATTACAGAACACGCAAACTAGATATAAAAAAAAATGTTTTCTTTTCATGATGTGAAAACTCACAATCATAAGTGGATGTATATGGATAATGATTTTCTATGACATTTTTATCTGATCAATAATATAACTTTTTTCTCATTTTTAGAAACAGTTATTTATTTACTAATTTTTTTAAATGAGATAACATTATAATATTATTAGACAGGATATGAGACATAAAAAAAAAAAAAAAAAAAAAAACAAGATAGAAAATCCAAACATGTATACGTATACATCTACATTAGAAAACATCTTAATAGTGTACTATTCAACCGATTCAAACAACTTAACAAATTTTTACAAGATCACATGCATTAAGTACTTTTTGTTTTTTAGAAAACTAAATTAAAGGTAGTTTGGGTGTTCAATTTCTTGAACTTACTTAATCAAAAAGGAAATGAAAAGGAACAAAAAATTAAAAGAAAAAAAAAATTCATGAGTAAGGAAATTGAAAAATTACAATGAAAGAATGCTCCACTATTGCAGCCGAAACCGTTGAAGAGGCTAAAAGAGCTAAAGCACATACTACCAAAAACACAAATCTTGCCATGTTGGTCAATTAAGAAAGAAATATGAATGAGAAAGAAGAGAGATGGATAGGGAAAAAAAAAGAAAGAGAAGGAAATTGACGTTCTATCTAAATGAGTTTAGCTTGGAAATCTGTACACATGAACGTGAAAGCATCCACTCTATATATAATAGGAAGATAAAATAGAAGACATTGCGTGAGAAATATAGCAAAGGGAGAAGGCCTTTTTTTTTTTCTTTTGAATGGGCGTGGCTTCGAGTTAGCAGAAACTTCGTTATCCTGCTGACACATCCTCAAGTTTGGTAATTATATTCTCCTTATATACATAAAATATATTTATTATTAATAATATTTTTAATTAAGAACGAGTCAGAATCTTGGCTGTCCAAGTTAACCCCACGGTTTTGAATACGATTGTTTTGACTGTCTGGAATAGATCCATTTTATCCAATTTGTATTCTTTTTGCTTTGAATTAATTTGTTTCAGCCATTTATTGGTCTCTATCAAAGAGTTTTCTCATTCTCTAGATAGAACACAAATTGAGTTATTCAATTAATTAGTTCAGTTTTGACTGTTCATTTGTTTGGTTTATTTTAAAAGGGTTATTTTGTTTTATATATATATAGTGGAAGTGGTAAATCAATGACACCATTCTTTAAGGAAACAAATGGTGACAAATTCAATGATTACTTAATTAATCTTGTTATATATATCACTTTTAAATAAAGAGGGCACAAAAGATTTTATTTGCATTACTCTCAATGATTAACTGTTGAATAAGTTTTTTTTAATTGAAATTAGTTAATTAGATCTTCATACAGTAGCAATCCTTGAACTTAATTTCTATTAAAGTTTTTTTTTTTTTTGGGGATAAATCTATATTAAAGTTAAGCATATATAACTAATAGTCTTGGTAATTTACACACTCCAATAAACTGTTTTATTAATTTATAGCAAATATAACTAATGTATAGTACTCTTTGGTAATTTTACACTCCATGAACTGTTTAATTATATATCATTATATATAACAAATATTGGTATTTTCTTACTCCATGAATTGTTTGATAAATTTTAATTTATGTATTTATATATATTATAAGTAATTTAATTTTTTTCCACTAACTTAACTACATACCGTTCTTAAACTGATGGCATTTTACTCAAAAATTAGCTCCATTAAATACATATATGTATAATCTAATAGCATTGACAATTTCACATATTTAAAGAAATGAATTAAACTGGCTTAGTAGTTGTAACGAATATATTTTTATTTTTTTTGGGGACAATGGTTGTAATGAATTATTGTACATTACTCACCAAGCACATTGAAAGAGGTATTTTTCTCAGTCTTAAAAATATTTTATATATTACCTACAGAACTTAGCCACAGAAACAAAGTCTGAAATTATAACCAATAAATAAATAAGTCAGAAACATTTAATTGTTTTTGCATTAGTTTATTGTTTGCGTGTATATATAAAGATATAGCCGTTCTTTTCTTTTCTTTTTTATTTTTTATTTTTTCGTTCTTCCCCCCGATAGCTACAATTATTATGATTAATCTTTCTTGAACCAAAATAATTAATCAATAGAAACTTGAGAATTTGGTTTCATCTCAAATTTTATAATTTTATAATCGTTTGCGGATATATTCTAATTTCTTGTAATAGTTCTCAAGCTTCTGAAAAGTTAAATATACCATGTAGAAAAAGCTTGTTATTTCTGTTCATATATATAAATAAACAGCGACATGTTGAATTATATTCAGACACGTGTCTATTTTATTTTTTATACCTATTTCATTCCACTCGATGTTGGGTATTTTAGTTTTTGAAGGGATTGAAGACTTTTTTTAGAATAATAATAATAATAATAATTGTGAGCGAGATATCCTCGATCTTCCAAGTTGTTGCATAAAAATTCCACCAATCACTAAAATAAACGGATATTTGGATATTACAAAATATCAATTAAAATCCAAGACTATAATAAAATAATTTCAGCAAGATATTGATTGGCTTGGAGATACAGATAAGTCTATAATTATTATAGATGCATATGGCTAAATTCAAGCATTTGTTAGTATGTGGGTCGCAATCTGAAATGAATTTGTTAATTTTGCCTTCTCTATCTTACCAAACCCATCCAATTATTATCATTATTTCTTTTTCATTTTTTTTTTTGGGGGGTTAGTGAATAATTTTAAACGTTGAAATTAAAGTCGCTGAAATTGTCTTGGTCGTTACGTGTTAGGTATAAAGCAAAGCCTTTGACCAAAATTTATTGTCGGAGGCTACGACATTACCAGATGAAAAATTATAGATCACTTACTTGGCATTGAAGAAAACTTATTGTTTGTGAAAATGGATAACTTAACACTGTTCCAACAAAACCAATCTCTTACAATTATTTTTTATAATTTCTTGGTATGTATCATGCACGAACCAACGTCGGCTCTCATTTGTTATATATATATATATATATATATTAATTATATAGTTTTCCAGCTAAATATATACAAAAGTCATATCCATGTGTATGACAAAGTTTCTGACTTATGATTTAAAATTGTGCATTTTAATTTGTTATGTGCCAAAAGGCCCAGAATCATGGCAATTGATGTCCCCGTACGTTTTACCTACACATTCAATCTACTCTTTTGGAAAAAAAAAAAATTTAAAAAAAATTAACACAATATTTTATTTTCTTTCTAAAATAACAGAACAAAAGATAATAATCACTTTAAAACGTCTTTAGATTGTTCAAATTATTATTATTATTATTATTATTATTATTATTATTATTATTATTATTATTATTATTATTTGTGATCAAGAATATAATGGCATCAATATGTTAGATACATATATATATATATATATATATATAGATATAAATGTGTATAGGAACCGTGTTCTGATCAAAGACTGGTTCTTTACGTGTTGAAAAAAAAAATTAATTACTTAAAAGGTTTTTAGAAATAACACACAATTAATATTACTCATAAATCTATGTATTAATGTAATTTAGAAGAGATGGTAATCTAATCTAAAAATAACATATATCAACTTGTGGCATATGTACCTAATATTTGTTGTTTGACCATATATATAATATTAAAATATAGTATATCTATGTGAACATGATAGACCTTTGCTTCAGTTGGGATTAATTAAGTCTCTCTTCTGAAATATTATCTGAGAGAAATTATCACAGATTTCCCAGTCAAGCCATTCTTCTTCAGAGAAGAAAGACACGCTCAACATTCGAAATGAGAGGAAGAAAAACTTCTTTGAAAATTCGTAATAACTGATATATGAACAAAACCAATGAAAATTAATTTAACTAGAAAAAAATTAGTCATAATAGCTTGACATTAAGATATCTATATATATATATATATTGAAAATTCTCTTATGTATATACAATGCTCGACCAAAGTTAAAAGTTTAGAAACAGATTATAAGCACTAATAGGCAATTAATATATTGGGGTAGAAACTAATAAGCAACTATGAACACTAATCTTATCTCGAAGAGAAAAAGAAAAAAAAAAAAAAAAACTACTAAACACTAATAAAATGGTAAGATTTATGTGATAATTAAGATCCGTCCGTCTCTAATATTAGTGTTTGTAAGTTGTTTCTAAATTTTAATTTTAGATCAGAATCAAGAACATATATGAGACTCATTCTATATATATATATATATATATATATTATTTTGCTATTAGAAATTCGTGAAGAATTGGTATACTTAATTATGAGGTACATATGTGTGTTATATGTGCACCATTATGCTATCCTATAATACGACAATATAATACAGCTAGGTTTGGCTTAAAAGAAAATTAAAAAAAAAAAAAAGGAAAAAGCGCAGTCAGATTAAAAAATGAAATCTTTGTTCTTGAACATTGACAATCAGAAAGAATTTATCTAAATATATCAGCCAAGTTTTTTTCAGTGGTCTTCGTTCTGAACCAGTCGCATATTAATGATGTAAATTCTGACCGAACCGATGATGTAAGATTAACATCCTTTAGAAATCTAACCAGATTACTCTTTCTGATTTTGGCTTTGTCTCCTTTATGCACTTATATAATTAATCATATGCGTACTTAAAAAATGTAATAGATATTTTTGTACACACACACACACACACACACATATATATATATATATATAGTTTATTATATTAAATTACTTGGGAGAGAAGATAAGAGGAATATTTAGAATTCCACACACGTAAATAGACCGATTTATACTGTACTATATATCTATATGAACACGGAGAAGAAACTTCTCGAACCAAAGGTAAAGTCTAGCCAAGCTACTATATGGTGATCATTTTGTCAAGTACTTGGAATTTTCCTCAATTATTCCATGTTTTTTGCCCAAATGAATATTTTTTGCCAAACCATTAGCTGGGTCTGACATGCATGAAAGTTAACGATATTGCGTGCTTAATCCACTTTATAACTAAGATCGTTTTATGTAAATTATGAACCCAACAGTCAATTAGATTTTCCACATATTTATCTGTTTTCTTGGATGGTTAGGTATCGAAAAGAAAGAATAAGAAGATTTTTCTACATATAGAAAAGTATTAATGTTAATAAAGATCATTGAACAGGGATTCCGTTTTTGAATTGTCAATTAAAATTAGGAATGCAGGGTCAAACATATTGAAAACTTTGATATATAGTAACAGGTGAATGTTTGTATTGTTAATTATAGTTACGTAATTAGAAACAGTCAAAATACAATGTATGTACTAATTGGAATTTTTGAGTTACTTTTATGCATTTCGTACCCCAGAAAAAGTTTGTGACGAGTGGGGTGGAGTACTCGTTATTTAAAATAGAGATAGATTAGGAATTAAAATAGTTGTGTGATAATTAGATAAAGCAATAGCTAATGAATTCATTATTGTTCAGGATGCACAAATTGTTTGACTATTTTATTAGGAAGAGGAGATCCTCCAAGTTTGAATCCCATTTCTAAGATTAAAAAACAAAAACAGAGAGAGAGAGAGAGAGAGAGAGAGAGAGAGAGAGAGAGAGAGAGAGAGAGAGAGAGAGAGAGAGAGAGAGAGAGAGAGAGAGAGAGAGAGAGAGAGAGAGAGAGAGAGAGAGAGAGAGAGAGAGAGAGAGAGAGAGAGAGAGAGAGAGAGAGAGAGAGAGAGAGAGAGAGAGAGAGAGAGAGAGAGAGAGAGAGAGAGAGAGAGAGAGAGAGAGAGAGAGAGAGAGTAGATCTGGCAATGTATCGTTAGCTCGTGTCTTGCCATTTCATGTTTGTTTAAAATTTAGTTAATTCAAACACCAACGATTAATTTTTCGTGTGGAAATAGATAAATGCGAACTCATTCGCTAAATCATCATGTACTCTGTTATCTAATCTGTTAACCCATTAAGAATATATACAAATTTAAAAATTCAAATTTAAGTTAACTTTCAAATAATAAAACAATGTTTTTAAAAAAAAAATCTTGCAATGAGACTTATTTGTTTTTAATGGGTCTAATGAATTTATTTTGTATTATCGTGTTTCATCCGTTAAAACTTGTTTATTTATTAGGTTTTATTGCAGATTTTAACGAACGATATTGTTACGGATTCGACATGATATTGTCAACTCAAACATATAAATTATCGTGCAGATTTGTGCTATTGTGTCGTATGAGAATTTGTCAAACTTAAGAAAGAGAGAGAGAGAGAGAGAGAGAGAGAGAGAGAGAGAGGAGATATATACTTTTTTCAGTGTTCTAAAAGGCGTAAGGTGTCGCAAGGTGGCAAAGTCAAGTTTTAAGATATACAAGCCTAGGTGTGAAAAAACATTTCACAATTATATTATTATTTTAATTATTATAAGGCTATTAAATAAACAAAATAATTTATATTTTAATGTTAAAATATATATAAGTCTATATTACTTTTGTATGTGCAATAAACATAAATTAGCATGTAATTGATCATAATAGATTTATGGAAATTAATATTTTTCAAGTTTCCAACAACAAACTAGTTTTAAAACATATATATTACAAAACTACAAATAGTTAATAATTCATAGATTAATACATATTTTAACTATTACCATAATCTAACTCTTGTCTAACTCTTTATCGGATTCCAATTTAATAACTACATCTTCATCAAACTCATTTTTTCCTTTTTTTTTTTGGTTAAAGTTTCTCACTAATTCTTTAATCCTTATACATTATGTTTTCATTTTTATTTTTATTTTGTTTAAGAAAAAAAAAACTTCATCTTAAAAAATTTTTCATTTTTTTAACAATATTTTTTATTTTTTATTTTTTAATTTCTTATTAATTATTTTTTAACATTTAAAAAAATAATAATCTTAGAAAAAAAAAAACTTTGAACAAAGAGGCTCATGCCTGTAAGCACACATTAGGCTGTTAATACAATGTTGATCGCTTTTTTTTAAGTCTTGCTACTATGCGATGCGTTATTTAAAAGCATCATACTTAGGCAGTGCCTTTTTCTGCATTTTAGAACATTAACTTTTTTCATCCTTTTAAAAATTTTAATTAATTTAGCTAATTAAAATTTCCAAATATACACCATCAAATAAGAGAAATCTAAGAAAATTAATTTCATCAAGCTAAATGAAATACAATAATGCACCACTGTTGTATCTTTCTTTATAAACGAGATATAAAATGTTCAATTGAATTTGTAATTGAATGGCACAACAAATATATAGTGTAGACATTATATTGTCGTAGACACCAAAATATCTAACAATATTTACTAAATTATAGGTGTTAATATATTATTAATTAGTAAATTTATATAACTTAAATATAAAAAGGTAAACTTTTAAATGGCCAAGTGAATCAAAAAAATAAAATGATTAAATTAATATTATCATATTTTTTACTATACCATTTGATAAATAAATTTGAATATTTTTTAATAGATCAGGAATACCACCTCAATAATAGATTGACTAATATGAGTATGCCACTCCATTAAATTCATCACATCATGTTTTAACATCTAGCCATTTTTCATGCTCAATCAGTTTCCTTAGTATCAATGTATCACAATATATTTAGTTTTTTTTTACTCTATTTGTAAAGTGTCAAAATTTGAATGGTAATTAATTTTAGGAATTCATTGGAATCTATTTTCCTCTTGCCATGTTTGATAAGTAAGAAATGTTAGGACTTGTAAGGCCTATTTGTATTGTTGGTTAAATTGAATTAGATTGAAATATTTTAAATCTAACCAAATCAAATTGAAGTATTTTATTTTTAAACCATAAATGATTGGATAAAACTTTCAATAGTCTAGTCCACTATTGCAGTCCAAACGGACCCCATAAGTAGTTAAATTAAGTTTTGTATTATAATTAGGGGTAAGTTTATCTTTTTAAAAGATTTTAAGATTAGTTTTTTATATATTCTCAAAATTACATTTTTATATGTGAGAACAACTTTACTATATATATATTTTTTTATATTTGGAATATAATTTCCTCAGCACACACTTTCTCCGTTTTATATAATTATCCGAAAACAAAAAAAATTGTCACTTTTCATAAAAAAGAAGTAATTTTCATTAACTTTACCATTTATCACATAAAAAAGAAATAATTTTCATTAACTTTACCATTTATCAAACGTTGCCTTGGTAGAATCATCCTCTCCATTTGCTTTAAACATTTTTTAATCCAAACCTCAAAAATAAGATAAAATAAAGTAAAATGAAGAAACTTTGAAACTAATCTTGCATATTCAGAAATTAGCATAATGTGGCCAAAGCAGTAAGGATGGTAGTCCTTTTTTCTTAAAAAAAATCATGGACACCGTTCTCATTTTAAACGGATATTGAGCAAGATAGAAAAATTAGTATGAATTTGTTTGAAAATTTGGTCCAACCCTTGTATACCAACAAAGGGAATCTCCATTCTTAGATTGATCTATACATTATATAAATACCTTCTCCTTTGTGAGGTGACAGATTGAAACACAACACAACCCATTCAACCCTAGGCCAAACAAAATCATGTGCATGCAGGCAAATTGCCAAATGACTATTAACCTTGGAACTAAACCACAAATCTTGCATATGAATTTCTTAGATTAGTTAATTATAGTTTTTAATTTTGTAGTAATTTAGAAAAATATCGGCAAACTAGGAACAATTAAAAACACCGAAAGGAGATATATAATGGTCTAGAACATGATAGGGGTAACTGACAAGGATATAAAAGAATTTTAATCCTTGATTTTGGATCAAACTAGTTTTAGGAGATTAAATACTGAGAAACGGGGAAAAAAATTTCTCTATACCTTAATTCTTTATTAATTTCTTATGACATTTTTTATTTCTTCCATGCTGTATCAATTATAAATTAATATAAGTTTTGATGAGGTTATTGCTTCATCATTTGTTAACAAGAATATTGTAATAATAATTATTATTATTTTTGTATTGAGAATAGAGAATTCTAAACACGAGAAGAAAAAAGTGGTTTTTATAATTGGGATACATTTGTAAAAATAAAAACATTGTAAGTAACGAAATTTTTTTTTGCTTCAAAATTGGTATATAGTTTTCATAGATTCGGCCCTGTAATCATGCGTACATGTGGCATAACAAGCCCATTTTGCCCTGTTGAATACGGTGGAAATTATTTAAAAAAATGATAAAAATAATAATTAAATTTTAAGGAAAATCAGATGAAGATCAAGGTCAAATTCATTTGGACTAAAGACTATTCAGGCGAAAAAAATAAAATTAAATTAAATTAAAAAAAAAACTAAAACAGAAAAATCAAATAAACTTTACATACCAAATTCACTTTAGAAATGTTAATTCTCCGAAACAATTATGTCCTACGTTAGAGCGAGTTTAAAAAATTAATTATAAAAAATGAGAGTTATTTCACAAAAAAATAAAGAATAAAATAAAAAAGATTTAAAAAAAATAAAAATTAAAAATTAAAAAAAAAAGGCAAAATTCCCCAATTAATGCGTAAGGACAAAATTGTCATTTCGAATGAAACCGGTAATGGCAAAGGAAAATCCCGAAGCAGTTGCCCTATAAAATCTATTAAGCTGTCTGCCATGGAAGACACTTGCAGTTAAGTCTGGTAGGTACTACTGTGGTAGTGGTGGTGGTGGTGGTGGAGAGACAAACATGGAAATGAAGGACGCTACCCTCGCCGATAACGACGTCGCTTCCATTGGAGACGCTGAGGACGCCGCCGTTGCCGGTGGAAGCGGCGACGAGGCGGTGTTGGCTGCCGGAGACGGAAGTGGCGGACAATCTAGCAGAGACAGAGTGAAGGGACCTTGGTCGCCGGAAGAAGACGCCATACTCAGTCGACTCGTCAGCAAGTTCGGTGCTCGGAATTGGAGCTTGATCGCCCGTGGAATCGCTGGTCGATCCGGCAAGTCTTGCCGCCTTCGGTGGTGTAATCAGCTCGACCCGGCTGTCAAGCGCAAGCCATTTTCTGGTACGATCTAAACCCCTTGCCTTTTTCATCTTTAGTTTTCTTTTCTTTTAGTTTTTCAAGAAAATTTTCGAAGTAATTCTTGAATGTGTTTGTTTTGTTGACTATATTTATATATATATATATATATATACATATATATTTTTACTTCTTTTGACTTCAAATTATCGATTTCGTCGAATTTTATTTCGTAGTAAACATTAAGAATTTGCAATTTGTTTGTCACTAAGAAGTGATTGTACCATGTTTAAGTTGGTGTTTAATCATATGTTGATTTGGGCAAACAGAGTGATTACGGGAAAGAATTAAGAGGTTTAGTGATAGTATGTTATTGGGTTAGTTGCTTTATTTTGTTTAGAGTATGCACTATATCACAGTTTAGTTAATGCATAAGGAGTGTTAGCCTTGTCAAATTACATTGAGGGAAGAAACAAAATTTGTAACGTGGTTATCTTTGGATGGTTGAAATCGAAATTTGCATTGAGCATCTAATTTTAAGATATGGGATTGCCGGTGGTTAAAAAAAAAAAAAAAAAAACCCGTTAGGATCCTGACATTGTAATTTGGGAATAGAACTTGGTGAAGCCAATATCAGAATACTTGGGTATACTAGCATATATGAGATACAACTTTCAGAATGAATAAGGATACCATGCAGGTGCTGGGTTTGAGATTCTAATCTTTCGCTGAATTGACACAGTCCTTTCAACGGAATGTGATAGATAAAAGATGGCCATTTCACATTCCCATTCCTGTCACAACTCTACTTGACTTGCAAGCTATGGTACATTGTAAATATAGTTTATCTTTTCTTATATTTGTGTGTACATTGTAGTTTCAGGGAAAGAAAACACTCAGGAATTTGCTTTGAAATAGATGAAGTCCAAAAGTTATACACTTTTGAGCTACCGTCCCGGTAAAAAGAATTTGCCAGAAGTTCACTCAACTAGTACCTTGCACATGGTTACTACCTTTATATGACTAGATGCATATATGGTAATAAATATTTTATCATAATAGGGTACAAAAGTTCTGCCCACATGCCTCGCATATAATCTCTCTACATTTATGTTGTTGACCTTAACGTAGTAATTTGTATTCAGTGTAGTAAAATCTGGACATGATGTTCTAGCTAATTTGTTGGTTGAATTTGTATGAGAGTTTTCAATATCTAACAATAGATGTGACCTTTTCCAAAAATTCGTAGTGTGAAAATAGGCACTAAAATTTAGGAAGCAAAAGCATGTTAGCCTGCTATACAACATATGAAGGACACATGAGGATTGACATCAGCCAATGAAGGACATGTGTCGCATCAAAGAGCAATGGGCTAATGGAATTATTACTATTGACAGAATTTTCCTAACATTGTGCTATTTCTTCTGATTTTAATCAAATGTAAGAATGGGCACATAAATGCTGTTGTTTAAACTTTGAGATATGATGTATGTCTGTATGCAATGGTTTGTGAACATGTTCATGCTTCCCAACAAAATTCGGAAACACTTTTAACTACTCAAGCCAATATATTGTCAGTCAGAACCATATCCACTCTCCTTTCCATTAACAAGGTTGATGATACTGCATTTTTTTCAGATGAGGAGGATCAGATAATAGTTGCAGCCCATGCAGTTCATGGAAACAAGTGGGCAGCAATTGCAAGGCTTCTACCAGGAAGAACAGACAATGCTATTAAGAACCACTGGAATTCCACTCTGAGACGTAGATGCATGGAGCATGGCAAAATTAAGTTGGAATCTGGTAATATGGTGGAAGAAGCTAGCTTTGACAAAACTAAAGCATCGTCTGAAGAAACCATGTCATGCGGGGATGTTAATTCGTTTAAGTCCACAGAAGGTAGAGATGCCAGTTCTTTGGAGAATATGGAAGATCACTATGAAGACAAACCACCAATGGAGGGTCAGTTTAGTCATGAATTGAAAGAGCCACCTACTCTTTTTCGACCAGTGGCACGTGTCAGTGCTTTCAGTGTATACAATCCTTTGGAGTGCCAAGAGCCTGCATCATCAATGCAGAGGCCGGTTCCGATGCAAGGTCCTTTGGTTAACGCATCAAAACCAGATATTGAAATTTTCAAGATGCTCAAAGCAGATAATTGGGAGCAGTCAGTTCCTAGTCAATGTGGCCATGGTTGCTGTAGGACACAAAATGGCAGGAAATCTCAAAAATCTTTGTTAGGGCCAGAGTTTGTTGAGTATTCAGAGCCTCCTTCATTTCCAAGTTTGGAACTGGCTGCTATTGCGACAGATATAAGTAACCTTGCTTGGCTTAAAAGTGGGTTGGAGAATAGCAGTATGAGAGCAATAGGTGGTACAGCTGGAAAAATATCCCAAGTGCCAGTAAGCTTTTTAAAGAGAGTCGAGTGAGTAAATATTTGCATTTTCAACAGAGAAGTGATTACTTTATAGGCATGAAAACCAACAAACCACTTGCATCAACCAAGACTGTGAATGACTGCTCTACTACAAGATAAAATTCGGGGTTCATACACATGTGAATGGTCCTATCCCCTGTTTAGGGACATGTAAGCAACAGGAAAATCTAGATGAATGGTTATGAGTCCTAGAAATGTTTGTATTTCAGGATTAGTGTTGTGCAGCCAAGTTAATATTTCCTGGCCAAGAATCATGGATAAAGTAAATTGAAGAAAAAAAAATTGCAGGAGACTTAAGCAGCTTTTGGCTTTGGTACCAAATCCTGTTGTCCGGAATACCTATGCAATAATGGCAAACTATATTTTCATATTGAAGAGGATTAATTTCATATGGTGGTGGGAACTCACAGTTCCATCAAAATCTCTTATTTCTCTATGAGATTTTTTTGTGTTCTGATTTATACAATAGAAGTTGAAGAAGAAACTTCTCTACGGTCAACTATAGAAATCCTGTTTAACAAGGTTTTTTTCTCTATCCTGACTTCTTGTTTCTATAATTACAATCTACTCTATTTTGTTTCTGGTCTTTCAATGCCCTCCTTGTGCTCATTTTATAGCTTATGTTTGAACCTCTTTGCAGTCTCTGTCTCAAACTAAAACAACCAAACTTTCTTTCTTTGTCTCTCAATTAGGCATCTTAGACTATTTGTAATCTTCTTCGTATTCAGAATCATGTGCAATGCACTTTCAGCTATTCTAATGCATATGATATTTGGCTTTTTCTTACGAGGAATTTTTATCCTTCATCTTCAATATCCGTCCCTAAAGCCTATGACACTGTTTTGTACTGCAAGTAGTAAGACAGACCTGAGAGCCCCTTTTCTAGTGTTCACTTCCCTATAATCATCCATTTGATCTGATTACCCATTTCTTGTCCTTCGTCTTATCAATTTCATTTGCTTGCCCTATACTAGTATGGTATTAAGAGACGTTGGTCCTGCTTTCAAAAGTTTCAAATTTAAATAAATAAACACTAATTTATTTATTTTTAAATGTAGAATAACTTATCATTTTACTCGGCCTTAGAACCTAAATTACCTAACGCAAAGTCAGTAAATTCGTATCTGTTAGTGTTTTTGGAGCTAAAATAATTGATATGAAAAAAGAAAAAGTACTTAGTTATATATTTGGTAAAAAATTATGGAGTGCTTTTGGCATAAAAAAAAAACAAGCACTTTGGACACTTTTAATACCGTATTTTAAAAAATAAACATTTAATGTATAAATTAAAATATAAAAATACAAAAAATAAATTAAAAAATAGTTTTTTTATTTTATATGACCAAATATGTTGCTATTTATTTTACAGCACTTGCTTACAAAAGTCCTATAATTTTATAAGTGTTACCGAAAATAATTGTTTATGAAAAAGTACTCTCAAACATGCACTGATAAAATCGAGGTATATGCCGTTAATCATTAATTTGTTTTTTATTTACCGAGGATTTAGTAGTTATTGTTATGAGCTTAAATTATCAAATTTTCTTATCTCTCATCGGCTATAAGATTTGAGTAATGCTAAAAATATTCTCAAGTTAATTATTAAATATATACATGTCATTATTTAATGGTTAATATGTTAATATAATTTAAATTTAAATAAATTAAATTAAATACAATTCAATCAATATTAATATGCGTATACAGGGTAAATAATTGATAACGCCTTTACTATTATTTATAAGATTTACATTAATAATATATATATGTATAAAATATAATAAATTAATTGTTAAAATTTTCTCGGTATCTACTCATATATGTTTGTATATTGTTTAGTTTAATTAACTTTTTTTTTCTTTTTTTGGCTGAAGATTAATTTTGATTATTGTGATGCAAGACGTGATTAATTATGAGTAGCTAATTTCTTAAGTGGCAATGGATTAAACTAATTAATATATATATATATATATATATATTATTTACTTCGTCTCCTTTCAGTTGGGTATTTTTATTATTATTACCATTCGGTATCAAATTCAACGCGTAGATTCGTGGAGGAAGCCCAAGTTGCCAATGACGTGCTCCAACTATATTGTTCCTTGCTTTCGCATAGGCAGCGGAATGACAAATTGACAGTCTAGGTTGTGGTATAATAATATCAATAAAAAATGATACAAAGTTGTAGGTTTGAATTTATTCAATCAACTTAAATTAGGATCAATGTGTGTACAATTATAACTCGTCTAAACTATAATTTTAAGATATTAAATTTACTACTAATAAAATTTTAATTAATAATTTTTTATTAATAAATTACAAACTTATTTAAAATTGTATTATTAATTAAAAAATTTAGAAATAAAATTATAGGAATGATATTTATTTACTTAAATGTATTGTGTTTAATACATGAATGTATTTATGGATACCGAAAAAATAAAAATTAATCTGTAGAGTATTAGAGATGTAGAAAATTAAAAACATAATTATAATAGAATTTTTTCTAATATTATTTTTAAAAAAGTAATATTAAGTTTTTTTATGTATATATATTTGACTATTATACGAGATTGCTATATTATTATATTAATGTATATTAGTGTGTAAATATATTAGTATAATTATATGTTTTTTCATGTATATTTTAAGAGTCTGACTATGGTACAAGCATCCATATGTTTTTATCATGCGATCCTCAATAGTGATGATATTTTTCGAAAAATTCATCATCAATACTATCATATAGAAATAAATTTTGATGATTATTTCTTTAAAAATTATCGTCTTTAAGACGGTCTGCATAGTAAAATTTCACTATATTTTAATTGAAGATTAATTAATAACTAAATTATTTTTATTTTATTTGAAATAATTAATTTAAACAAGTTAATTTTATTTAATTGTGTCAATTTTATGCAAATAGATTAATTTCATATAAACAGATTATATTAATCTATGTTGATTTATTTAATAAACGTGTCACATAAATCATATCAAATTACCTATTTATTAAACAAATTCTGTTCAGATTAAAAGTTTCTTATATAATTAATAATCAAGTTATATTTGAATTGAGTAATTTTATCACAATTAGTAAACAAGTTGATCCGTACACAATGCACCGACATGAATTGCCATCCCTACAAGTAAAGATATGGGAAATGTTACATACAACTAATTTCCTTTATTTTTGCTAAGCTGCGAAAATGACAAAATTCATTTTGTATTTATGGTTCCAAAAATAGGTCGACGAGGCTTATCACGAAGCTAAGCTTACACGCCTAAACTAGTTGCCATTTGGACACACCACTTGCATGGCCTCCGCAACCCAAAATAAAAAATTAGCCGATTGTTTTTGTTTTGTTTTTTTTTTTTTTTTTTTTTTTGTGGGTTTTGGCTCATATGAATAAGCAATATATTATATAATGACTCTTTTGGAAAAATTATTTATTTTGAGGAGATTTACATAAAAAAAGAAAAAAAAACAAAAATGGGGGGGTGGGGGGGGAGAGGATTGGGGTGGTTATGGGATTTACTTGTGTCACATCCTTGTTTTGCTGTACTCATGGCATTTGGTTTTGGGGCACAAAGCCAGCAGCAATGGGTCCCTGCCTCTCTTGAGTGATTAGGCAGATAGATATAATTCTTTGAATAGCAAAATAGCAATTATGGAGCAGCTTAGGTCAATGCCAAGCAGATATTTTTAGAGAGAAAAAAACACGAAGTAGACCCAGATAATTATGGATTACACTCTCCAACTTTGAATTATTATAGCTCTTGGGTGTAATCAGTATACTGTTCCCATTTGTGAGGGAAAAAAAATCTATTTTTTATTTCTTTGGTGGTAGAGAGTGAAAAATAGAAAATAAAAAGAAAGAAATAAAGAAGAAGATAAAGGCAATAACTTAATCCCAAAAACCCATGTAGAAGATTCAGTTTGTGACAGATCTTGAATAGAATCAACCCCACCACATCGTATGCCAAAGATTACTTGCTCTTTCAATTTTTTTGATTAGAAAGTGCATTTGGTTCCCACTATTTTGTGTGTGTGTGAAAGAATTCAAAACGGTGTCTCTATGTGCTGGGTTGGTTAATTTGGCATATTATTTTTTATAATGTTTAGAGGAATATGTAGGGGGAAAAAGAAAAAAAAAAAAAAGCAATAAAGAGGTAATAGGACGACCCACAAGAGAAAATAACTTAAAAAATAAAAAGATAAAAATAAAAATAAAAAAGAAGGAAAAGTAGATGGAACAAGAATAAGATTCCAATGTAAAGTATCTACTACAGTTTTATTGATATTTGTAGAATGTGATTTTGGAATGCGCTTTAATGACCTCATTGAACTTATACAATGCAATTTTACTTGTTTTGACTTCTGATGGTTTAAACACTAGCATAATAGTATAGGTATTCCAGTTATTTTTTCGCTGTGAAAGTTGTAAAAGTAAATATAGTGTTTCATGTACCATGTGTTTGATAAATATTAGTATTATAGTATATAAAATGTTTATCAAAAATATTTATTAAATGATATATTAATATAATTTATTTCATAAATTAAAGAAACAAACCATTATCATCGTATTTTTTTATAAATATTTTAATATTATTGTTTGATAAATCATCTTAATCATTAAATAAGATTAATCTAATGGATTAGAGTAGGCTGGTAAATATAAGTACTTGAAAATATATGAGATAAAAAAAATAAAAAATAAAAAACTTGTAAAATTCCTAACGTAAATGTTTATATCTTCACCCATATTCTAGCATAATAGGATAAAAGCCATAAACCTTTCATTTCTTCGGCTTTATTATATGAAAATGTTAATTAGAGAACAAAATTTGAGGGTATAATTAACGGCTTACTTATCCTACTACTAATCCAGGGACTAATTCGCATGTAATCGATAATAATTCACATAATGATTCACATGGAAACAAAACCCAACCGCAAAAACAAACAACAAATTTCATTACCCAATAAAAGAAATTAGAAAAAGAACACCATAATTATAAAATAAAAAGGATAGTACAAATTGTCAGAGCAATCTTTATCAAATATACAGACCCTACTGTTATTACTAGGGGACAGATTTTACAACATTCAGATTTGGATCTTTTCTCTTTATCTTTTTTCCTATCTTATTTTTTTCTTTCCTAAATTTTATAATAAAAATAAAAAATAGAATAAGATAAAAAGCTTTTTGTGTTGTTCACGCAAGGTCTGGTCACAAACATGAGCTTCCCCTTCCCTGACCTTCATGTGGTCCACCTCCAGTCAAACTGTCTTCATGTCCCAGAAATTGCTTCATTCCTAAACCACCTCATAAACAAATAGAATATAAATAACCTCCCTTGACTGCTTTATGTGCTTTGTTTTTTTTTTTTTTTTTTATCATTAATTTAATTTAATTGATTAATAATAAAAATAATTGTATCCAATTCAATTTAAAAAATACTCATATCTAATCCAATCTAATTACATTCTAATTATACTATTTATTAAATATTTAATCCAATCTGGTTCAACAAATTGCTCTACTATCGGACGAATCCTTGTAAGCTTTATGTGGTTTGGTTGTGCAATAAACTTGACGCACCCAAATTTGAACAGTTAAGATTATGGATGGAATATTATATATCATAGACTGAGAAGCAGAGGATTATTGTTTCAGTTACCATAATTATCGTACCTGTTACGTATTGATTAATGTATTTCTTTTAAAACTGAAAAAAAATAATAATAATTTAACGAAGTACAAGACAAAAATCATTCGAGGGTAATAGGATAAAATATTCTGACATAATTACCCCTAGTGCTTTAAGATATTGTCACCTTCTTTTATCTACAATAATTCCAATTACGGCCACTAGCCAGTCTTTTCAGTCCAAAAGTACCAAAAGGAAAAACTATAATATATATTTGTTTTCTTTATTTACCGACAGAAAAAAAAAAAATTTATTTTATTTAATCCGACAAAAACATTTTTTTAAAAAAAACAAAAAAAAAATTAAGAAAATGAGTTGGAATTGCTAAGGTGTTGATTTCTCCATTCGATCTGAACCGCAGAGGATGTTTCAATGCACAAAACCCAATTCAATCGGACGTACAGAATCTTCTCAGCAGTCAGCACATGGAATCTAAAGTATACCACCAAATCTTCTAGCAACTTTTTTTTATTTATTTTTTAATTAATATTTATTCCTTTTTTTTCTTTTTTTTTTGGCCTTTATGAATGAGATTGCTTCTTCTAAGTTTTTTGGCAGTGCCACACACTGCACGTTTTTTCTTTTCATTCTATTCTGGTGCAGTTTTTTTTTTTTTTTTTTTTTTTTTTTTTTTTTTTTTTTCCGGTTCAAAGTTTCCAAAGCACAAGTCTTTTGTCTCTTCCAACATTGTTATAAGTCTCTCAGCTCTGTATCAGACAATAACCCCCTTCTTCTTTTCACTCTCTCTATGCATTTTTTCTCAGTATGTATAAAAAAAAAAAAAAAAAAAAACCATTTTTTTTTTTGGGGTAGCTTGATTTTTGGTAAACAGAAACATTAATGGAGTTGAAGATTCACCTACTCCATTTATACAGACTTCTTTAAATCCTCGGATTTTTTCGGAAAAAAAGAAATTCCCCAAAAAAAAAAAAAAAACGATTTTTTTTTTAATACAAAAGCCCAGAAGTTCAAAAATACTCATGGGTTTGGAAGCTTTGGTTCCTAACTTGGTACCCAAGTTTTCAACTTTTTCTGGGTCTGTGAAATTTTGACTTTCAAGGAAAAATAAATAAATGTCAGGAGTTGATTTGGAGCAAGGTGGTGGCCATCGGCGTTCCGGCGCCGGAAGTGAGGTAAGTGCTGACGGAAGCCTCTGTTTCTCCGATGCAGACGACGGGTCGTGCTATTCTCAGTTCTTCTCCACGAACGGCGGGTCGTACGACGAGTACAGGTTTGCTTTTGTATGTGACCCTGAAACTGGGGTTGTTGTCTCGGATTCTCGTAGAGCCTCTTCGGTTTCGGATTGTTCGATTCTGGTCGAAGCAGAAAATGGAGGGGTGGTTCCGGAAGTTAAGGTGCATTTGGCTAAGGTAGAGAGGGACTGTAGAATTTGCCATCTGGGTTTGGAGAGTAATAGTCATGAATCTGGCATTCCGATTGAATTGGGTTGCTCTTGCAAAGATGATTTGGCTGCTGCTCACAAGAACTGTGCTGAGGCCTGGTTCAAGATTAAGGGAAATAAGTGAGTGAAACTTAGCTTTTATTATTATTATTAATTTTTATCCTTTTTCCCTCTTTATAATAATATAAATTTGGTATAAGTTTTCATATGTTTAATGTTTTGGATATGGATAATGTTTTTGCTGGTTTAAATCTTTCAAGTTTCTACATTACTTGTATAATGTTTTTACTGGTTTAACTCTTTGAAGTTTGTACATGATTTGTTTGAAGAAAATCCTCTTCGTTGAGTAGAGGACCTAATTTCTAAAATTTGATTTTGGGTTAAAATTAGAAATAACTAAGTTAACATAATTGAATAAATTGGAAGGGAATTAATTTTTGTCTATTATGTTTTTGAGTTTGTGTTATAGCATAACATAGAAGGCTTAGGTGGAGAACTCTGAGACAAATAATTTGTTTTGCTGAATAATGGGGAAAGTAAAAAAGATTTTGTTACATGAATAGGACAATGGGGAAAAAAAAAAAAAAAAAGTGAAGCAAAGAGAAACATTAGAAAGTTTTAGTTCTGTGTCGAAGCAAATTGGTGATTCATTATTGCTATCCCATGTCGAAATTTAGTTGCTGTGTTTGGGATTTTCTTTTTTCTCTTTATCAAAGTGGAGATTTTCTCACTAAATGGTTGCTATTCATTTATCTTGGCAAAAAATTATAGCTTGCTGGCAATTTATACTGCCTTTAGATCTTTCGTTTCCGTATCTCCTATTCGTCGAACATGCTTAGTGATAATTTACTTTTTGATATATGCACAAGTTAAAAGTTTTGAGTACCATAAGATACACATTGTAGGTCCAGGAGTCCTGGCAGGCCTATTAAATTTTGGAAATAGTATCATTTTGCTTATTATTTATATTGCTTTCCAGCATAGATAATGCTAGCTGACCATACTCAAGTTCATTGGTCCATCCACTATGCTCATTTATTGGACATGTACAATCGATTAGGATTTTTCGTAAGATTAAAATTGTTATGATATGATTCCATAGAAGTCAACTCTTTCAATTGATCTTTTGTAATGATTCAAGTCCGATCTAATTAAACATGGTTGGTGCTAGGCACTTATGAAAAGCGGATATATTTCCAAATTTGCTTCTTCTTCTTCTTCTTCTTTTTTTTTTTTTTTTTTTTTTAATTTTTTACCCCCAAAAAAAAAAAAATCTTAATTTACCTTAATGTATGGCACTCTTATTGGCTGCAAAAATTTTTAAACATTCTATTAGTTTTCGATCTGGAGGAATAAATAGTGGCATAGAGAAAAAGTGTTAACTCTCGGACAATGGTAAAGCTATGGAGATTATTTTGCTTATTGGCACTAGACAAAGTGCATCTGATACTTAAATTTTTGTTTTTTTTTTTTTTTTTTTTTTTTGGTTTTTTTTGGTTTTTTTTTTTTTTTTAATATATATATATATTTTTTTTTCTGAAATAAATTTTTGTTGATGTGTAAGGCAATGTAGCTTCTTCGTCTTTTACCATCCTTTTTGCTATGCAATGAAATTTCTTGTGGAAGAGGTTCTACTTCATTTTTAGAATATAAGCATTTGCTAATTCCAGTTACCCGTTTTTGTGGATTTTATTTACAACTGCCACTTAGTCTTCCCAAATAATGTAACCATGGGTCTAATTTTGCCCCTTTGATATACTGATGTCCTACCTCTTTTTCTTGGTTCTTTTATCCTTGTATAATAGGTCTTCTAAGATAAAAACTACAAGTTCCATGTTGTTTATTACATTTCCTTAGAGAAAAAGTAATCAAAATTAGCATAAATATTTCCATTTTACTTTCTTTCCAGCTTTTACCGTTTTAAATCATTGTCTTACCTTACAAATTCTCTTTGCGTAGTTGCCATAGTGTGGAAATTATCATTTTGTTTTGTCTATCATCATTTCAAAGTAATAATAATCAATCCACTCTATAATTTCATTCAGGACATGTGAGATTTGTCATTCTACTGCACGCAATGTTGTTGGAGCAAATGAGATTGAAATGACTGAGCAGTCGGCCGAGGCCAATAATGCCTCATCAAGCTCTGCAGTCTCAGCATCGGTGCCATCATCGACAGAGTCCCGAAGCTTCTGGCACGGCCATCGCTTCCTCAATTTTCTTCTAGCTTGTATGGTATTTGCATTTGTGGTCTCATGGCTCTTTCATTTCAATGTGCCATCGTCATAGGATCCTAAAAAAAAAAGAGTTCTTGACCATAACCAACAAAGAGAGAGAGAGAGAGAGAGAGAGAGAAGCTGCAAATTTGATTGTAATGATGAGTAATATGTGGTAGTTTTCCAAAGTTGCAAACCCTGCAGCATTTATCCATTTAGCAATATATAATTCCTCTGCTGTTTCAATACTTGTAGAGTTTGCTGTATATGTATCTAATGTTGCACGTTCCATATATTTTTACAGCTTCATCAGGATTTCGATTTAATAGTTAAAAAAATGTTATAGGATTTGGGTGTATTGAGAAACGTTCTAAATTGTTGAATTAAATAGTATAATTGTCTCTTCTTATTGTTTGCTATTTGGTTTTTACTATTTCCTTGTGCTTTTTTGCAAAATAACTTGGCTTATTAGTTTGGAGGGTGTGAAAAAAAACTCACTTCTGGGAATTGTTTAGGTAGTCTTATTTATCTTACCCTACGATAGTTTTGATTTTGTTCTACTTTTACGTGTATCCAAGCAAGATTAGCAAACAAAATTACTATTAAATTGAAAAACTATTTCACATTACGAAAAGAAATATTAAATCCAGCTCTTACATGAGCAAAACATTGATTTGAAGACTAAAAAATTCCCCGAGTATATATATATATATATATATATTTATTATTGTTAAGAATTCCTAAACTTTTTAATATGCTTATAGTTTTCAGTTTTAATATACCATGCCAAAGAAATTCCACTATTTTTAAGTCCAAAAAGTTTAGAGAGACAATAACATAGCACGTGTTTGGTTGATAAGTAACATTCAATCTATATAAAACAAAAGAAAGAGAGTTGGATTACACTAAATCATACCAAACCCTCTAAATATGGGATTACACGAACCTCCCAGATATATTCTAAATTTTGCACGTCTCTATATCGATTGCTCCAAAATCATGAAAAATCTTTGTGTGGAAGTCCCAAGTGACAGACCTTTTATTTTTAAAAATATTATTATCTTATCTCTAAAATTGATAGAATGATCTAAACTTTCTTATTTAAATTAATAGTAGAAGAACAAAAATATATATTTTGTAAAAAAATAATTTCTATTATAATTCAATTCTTTACCCTTTTTATGAAACTAACGCACAACTTGACATTCCACCTTTTTCCCTAATATACTTCATGGTTAAGACTCTCCAGCTGCCAAAAGTATACTTCTTTTCCATCACTTTCTCATAATAAGTCTTTAATCTTTTACTGTCAGGTTATAATTTAGAAAAGGGCAAAAAAAACACAGTACCACCCAAATTGAGAAACAAAAATGATCAAAACCAGCAATAAATTTTTTTTTTAATGGAAAAAAATCCTGTAATGCAGCAAAAACACTTTAGAAGAGAAAAAGAAAAAAAGAAAGAAAAAGAAAGGGAAATGATAACAAATGAAGAATAGATACAAGACACTAAACAAAACTAGGGAGAAAGAAGTTTTCTATAATATCATAGAGACCTATACACTTTCAACTTTTGTTCTTTTTGGATTCCAAATTAGAGCCATCTTTGAGTGTTTCCTGTGCATCATTATCCATCCCAAGGCTGAAGAGGCAAGCTGCTTGAAGATATAAAGCAGTGGGCCACTCAGGAGACACCACCTGCGCTTGCATTGCATCCCCTAGAGCTTCTTGCAGCATGTCACTCATCAGGTAAGACAGGCATCGCCTTGCATACACAGTGGGCGATACCATAGTCCCGCTATCAATGAACTACAGAAAGGCCAGAAGAAAATTTTAGCCTTCTGGCTGAATCATAACACTTACAGAACAACTAGATCCTAAAACATTGAAGAAGACATGCTTATTCACCAAAATTTGCTAATACAAAATGAATCCCAATGATAGGACGACTTTCTTTTTTCTCTGAGACAAACAACAGATGACTTACTTGTGTATAACAATCTATGGCAGTTGCAAAGTCCTTAGCTCGAAAAGCAGTATCTCCATGCTTTTTGGAATTTAAGGTGTCCTGCATTTGACTTGTCCACATTTGAAAAGAAAGCTGCAAGACCAGAAATCTCCAACAGATTAGCATTTAATTAAAGTGATGACTTGTCCACATTTGAAAAGAAAGCTGCAAGACCAGAAATCTCCAACAGATTAGCATTTAATTAAAGTGATGTCCAGCAGGTCCATATTTACGATTTTACAAGGAAAGCTTTTGTCAGCGAGTTCAGGCTCATAATAAGATGGGACATCAACATGTGCTATCACGCATATCAAAGTACACATACTGCACATGTCTGATATCCCCTCACAAAATATTGAAAAAGAAATATGACAGGCAGTTGCAAACCTCATTGGCAATCCCTTCATCATCCTTGTATCCATTCTTGTCCAGTATTTCATGTATAGCGGTGAGATCTGTTCTCAAGCAAGCTTCGCCAAAAGGTGTTAATGACAATGGCTGCGTTGAGGATGTAGTTTCATGTGGGATACCCATCAAAACATATGATGGAACCTGCTCAACAACTATGGAATGAGAAATTACAGTCTTTCTAGGTAAACTTTCCGAATTTAAGCATTTGACGACCAACAACATGTCTTCTCATCAATAATATGCAGAGCAAATATCAAAAACAGACAGAAAATCTAAACGAGCGATTGCGATTCACGAGTAGAAAGTAAATTTCCAATTTTCAAAATAATATTCATTACTGACAAGATCATAAGAACATGGTGAAAAATCTTTCCAAGAGACTAAAGCATCCCACTTTGAACTTTGAAGATACAGACAAACTAGAAATATACCTCAGTTTCTTTCTGAAGTGACATGAGGGAAGTAACGAGAGACTTTGCATTCGGCCTCTCACGGGCTTCATACTGCAAAGAGCGAGAAGCTAACCGCACTAGTTCAGTTCCATCATCGTTCGAGAAATTACCCTCCAAAGCGGAATCCATCAACATCAGGAAATTCTTTCCACGAATTAGATCAAGTGCCTGCAAATAAAAAATAATAACATCACAAACAACAATCTTTGTACCTTTAAGTTTTAACTCACTCAAATCTCAAATGGTTTATATATACATATATATATATATATATATGATATATCTTGAGGCTAATTACTTATTAGAAGCTAGTTTGACATCATATTCTATACCAATGAGTTCCACAATCACTAAAGACCAATATATTAATCCCAATACATAATCCCACAAACTGAACTTAGTGGTAGACACCCCCACTTAGGCACCTGGCAACTCACTCATGGGAATCATTTAGATAACAAACATAACTCACATGGCTGGGCGGTATATGCTTGCCACTAAGAAGATCTAGCAACAATGTTCCGAAGCTGTAAACTACACTTTCTGCTGTCACTCTACCTGCCAACAAAAGAAATTTTTTATCTGTGAGTTAGGTTTAGATAATATTGGAATCAAATGGAAATCACAATTACATATTAGGAAACAATCAAATACACGCATGTTAGTTTTCTTCATGTTGGTAACCAACATGCACATTGTTATCATAATGAATTTAACTAGATAAAACTGAAAAAGACGTAACATAACCATGCTCTGGGTGAAGAAAACAGAATGCTGCTAATAGGTCATTAATCATTCACATTAATCAATCCTGAAGTAAAGGTAACACAACTCCAAAATATTCAGAGATTTAAGTGATTTTTCTACTTCAAAATTGCATTCAATAACCAAATCAATGCAATACATTCAAGAATTTCAGAAAAAAATATATATATACCAGTCCTCAAGTATTCTGGAGGTGTGAAAGCCAAGTTTGTACTGTAACTCTTGCCATCCCTGCTGTTTTTCATGAGGCCAAAGCAGGACAGCCTGGGGTTACCATCCTGCTCAAATCCAAATTCGAAGTTCATTATCAGTTGCAAAACAAATTTAATTTTAAAAGAGAATGCTAAAAAAATTCATCAAAAAAGCCACTTGCCTGATCAAACAATATCCTATAGGCGTTGAGATCATGATACAATGCACGTCCTTTACTGCTGCAATAGTCCAGAGCTTGTGCCAAATACAAAGCCACCCTCAACCTCATTGCCCATTTCATCGGCTGAGCCTCCCCTAACCCAGATCATTCACAAAATTAATGACACAAAACAGAGAAAAATAACTTCTTAGACAAAATATCAAGCTGATGATTCTTTAAGACCGATAATGGATGGGTAATTTTTTCCAGGTAAATATAGTTTAATTGGAATCTTAATCAAAGCTAGAACCACAATGCTTTCCATCTTTTAAAAGGTGACCAAAGCACTTCCAAAAATTTGCTAAACTGAATTCCTAGGATCCTTAATGAACATTAATCTCACTGTTCACAAACTTAACAAAAAAGTGGCTTTTAGCTGCCTCTATTGTCAGTTTTGTCACTCATTTATAAAAGAAAAGAAAAGATTTCCAAAAACCCATTTAATTTATAATAAAGAAATAATAATAATAATAATAATTTTAAAAAAAAAAGATATTTAGAAATGAAAAAGGAAGAAAGTAAACTCACAGTGGAAGAGATGCTTAGCCAGAGTCTCATTGGGCATAAATTCGGCTACAAGCAACCGTTCCTCACCTTCACAACAGCATCCAATCAGATTCGCCAACCGCTCGCTTCTTAGATTTCCAACCGATCTCGCTTCCTCCTGTTATTATATCACATTCAATTCTCACTTTAAAAATGAAAAATCTTTTATTAAAAGAAATTAATTAAATTTAAAAGCAGAAAAAAGAGATACTAAGAAGAAAAGCAATTGCCAATAGTAATTTAAGTTTGACGAACGGACAAGGAATTGGCGATTGTCGGGCCAAGCAAACTTGTTAAAACGTTTAACGGCGATCCAACGGCCATTGTCGAGCTTCCCTTTGTAAACCACATTGGGAGCTTTCTCTCCGTGCTCAGACACTATGTTATCAGAGGAGAACCCACACGTGGCAGCTTTGAGCTGCTCCAAGCTGAACTCGCTGAAACTTGGCCATAAATTCCGGTCACTTTTTCCTCCGTTTTCTACCCCAAAAAAAAAAAAAAAAAACACTTTGTTCAAAACCCAAAAAAAAAAAAAAGTAAAAACAGAGTAGAAAAAGGGAAAAGAAAGGTACCCAGATCAGAGGACTCAAGAACAGAGGGTTTGAGGTGGGACTGGAACCAGCAAAGAGAGAACTTGGAGCAACGGGCTCCCATTGAAGAAGAAGAAGAAGGAAGAAGAAGCTCTGGAAGAAGAAAATGAAATGGATTGTGAAATGTTCAGAGTATGGACATGGATGCTCAGAGAGAGAGAGAGAGACTTAAACTGAAAAAAACACCAACTGGGTCAAATCCTGAAACCACCTTCAAATACACAAAAAGGTCGTGGATCCAAAGGTTTATTCACTTTTATTGTCTCTCTCTCTCTCTCTCTCTCTGTCTCTATTCAGTTCTCTGTTCCTGTCCTGTCACGGCCTCGTCGTGTCGTCCCCACTCAACTCACTCACTCACTCTAACTCAGTGAGTCGCTCACGCAGTCTGTCTGTACAAAAAATCTCAAAGAGTTTTACAAAAACATTATATAAAAAACGACATCGAAATCAGTCAATCAGTGTGTGCGTCTCTCACGTTCAATGCGTGTAAGGAAAATAGGTTTCTTGCAAAAGGGCATGCCCTTTTTTCCTATATACTCTTCCTTTGCTTTTTTCTGCATTTTCATCATTCTCGCTTTCTTTCTCTTTTTCCTTGTCTATTTTTGGGATTTTCTTTTCGTATATACACTATTTTATAATTGGTGTAAAGGTGGTGAAATGGACGGCGAAGATTTGGTGGATTTGGTCAGATAAGTCAAACATATAGATGACATGGAGATATAAGTCAAGTGTGAATGGGGAAAAAGGATTAAGGATTAGTTAGTGACTGAGATTCGGTAAAGCTGCAATTAATGAAATATATATATATTAGAGTGGGGCGGTCGCTATCAGTTTATGCTAATTTTTTTGATTTTTAATTTGACTAAAATGGTTGACAATGACCATCCCCTTATCTTATGTACTAATTAATATATTCTGCCAGACATAAATTTGAAAAAATAAAATAAAATAAAATAAAAGCATGCATAAATATCATCCACGTCTTTTAATCCAAATCCAAATATATGTATATATATATTGAAAGTTGCGTCCAATGCAACTTTCAAATAGATCTGATATGGGATATGTAATCTCTTTCATCTATGTGTTTGGATTTCGTGGAACACAAAACACAAAAAGTTGTGAACCAATTCCAAGTTTTTTTCTTCTTTTTTTCCTTAATTTATAAATTAAAATTTTCTTTATTATTATTATTTGATACTGGATATTAAGGATTTGAATTCTAAATATTTACCCAAATATATATATATATATATATAGCAGCTAGATTATCCCAGGACATAAAATATCATTATTGCCGAAAATAATAACATATCTATAAAATAAATGTGGCTAAAATATTTTTGATCCCATATTTATGAGCAATGCCATTGATAACGAAACAAGGGCTTCAATTTGAAAGAAGTGGAAGCAGTAAAGCTTTTTGAGTATGATTGCTCGTGGTTTTCAGGCAGGGTTTTTGTCAAACTCAAAACGATTAAAGGTCATAAAATTAATAATGCACAAGTTGCATGGTCTTTAGTGGTTAGTTCTCTCTTTCATGGATGGATATATATATATATATATATTATAACTGATGAAATAGTAACGCTTTCTTCATTAGTCCTCTCCTCTCATGGTGATTTTCATTTTCTTTTTTTAGTCTTTGAAGGATTTGGTGGATTCCTAGAGATTGTAATGAAGTTGCCCACTTATCTCAATATAAATGGGCTTCTGAAACGGGATACTTAGTGTTAGGTATCTTAATCTTCCACAGATTAAATTTTTTTTCTTTTATGGTAATTCTTTTACTCTGATCTCAGGCTTTTTCTTGATTAAATGAGCTTAGTTTTTAGGAAAATTTAAAAAAAAAAACCTGATTAGTGGTAAGTTCATAAATATACTTGTAAATATATATTTTATTAGGCTGCATTGATTTTAGGTTCTCTTATTATTGGAGAGTTGGGCACTGATGCATGGCATGTTCATAATTAATCACAAGAAAATACGTAAGACTTTTTTTTTTTCTTTTTTTTTTTTTTTTTTTTTTTTTGGTAAGTAGTTTGAAACTTATAACAATGTGACATTTAAGCTGAGACTAATAATTCACTAGTACATATGAAAATCAGTTACAAATAGCTTTATTTTTTGTCTCCAAAAAAAAAATAGAACAAAGAAAAAAACCGAAACTGTAGCAAACTTTAATTAAAGAAGAAGAAAAACTCCACCATTCCTAGCCGCTGGTAACCTATGCCTCTGTGACTAGTTTGGTGCACAAAAACCTACTCCTTTTTACTTCACCAATCTTGCAATTTTAGAAAGTTTGTGATATCTGGGGTGGTGTGTCAGCCTTGAGGAAAAGTTAGATGGCTTTTAAGAGAGCTAGGGGAAGATATATTTCAGAAAATGACTGCTCTATTAGGAGCAAAACAAGAGCCCCTGTTCCCCAACTATGGGGTATTCAATATCCATGAAACTATATGGAGTTAGGAATAGGCAAATGGGCAAGGGGAAAGCCAAAACTTTTATTTTAAATCCCAATGTGGAGTATTTGAATACCAAGTCAATCAAAAAGTTGGAACCGAATTTGAATACATGCATAATAAACAGTTCCAATACCATGTTAAAGTACCTTTTTTTTTTTCCCCCATAAATTATCAACTTGAGAATAATTTATACATTGATCAAACAATGAAGATTGCTATCAACAAGGGATAAGAAAAGATGTGAAATGGGAGAGCAAGCAAGATTGTCAGACAGGTAAATGGTATTATTAGTACCACCCAAATGGGGGTTATAGAGGACCATCTTTACAGGGAAAAGAGAGGGCATGTTGAGGAAAAAAAGGGAGGTTGGAGGTGGGTTTATTTTAGACATGCTTCAATGATGATATTTTGCAACGCAAAAACCTTTTATTTTCCCAAGTATGAGAGTGAGACATAGAAATTTGCCTCCTTTGCTCTTACCTTTATTGACCAATTACTTTTCCAGCTTAATTTGCGCCATCAATAACATTACTTTTGCTTCATAGCCCACAGGTGGGGTATTTTGCACTTTTTATTTGCCTCATAAGATGGCCAAACATATATGGGTCCTATTTGTTTGGTCATTATCAATAAGAAAGGTCACATGGACAAAGTAAAATTAGCAGTGGTACAACCCATTATCTTTCAAACTAAAATAGGCAACAAAAACTATATTCTAATAAATAAAAAATTAAAATAATCAATGGATAAAAGATCAACATGTGGATTCTCAGTTGTAATGATACTAACGATTGGTCTTCTAGATGAAATTAAATTTTTTTATTTTATGTTTTTTCAAAAATGTCCTAATCCTACGCCTATATGTTTGGATTATGATCTTTTGCGGCATCTTTTTCTTTGTAGTGCTGTTAATAATTTTCATTATCATTATGTATCCCATTCACATACTCATTCTGATTTTCTTGGATCTGTTCTCAACTCCAGTCTCTCTCTCTATGATACCATATGTAATTTCATTTACAGCAACTGTATTATTTTGCATATTGAAAGGGAATATATATGAACCAAACCCCGAAGATATTATGTATGTCATAGTTTCAATTAGGATCACAATATTTATAAAAGTAGTTTTATGTAACGTTTTATATTTTTTACATATGAATGAGCTTATATATTCTTAAGCAAAACATCCAAATTCATGGATGAGAAAACATTGACACTTAAGGTTATATTAGTTCTGGCAATCAAAGAGGAGCCATTTATTGTTGTTGTTGTTGTTATTATTATTATTATTATTATTATTTATCATAATCGCTTTACTGTATTATTAAAATACCAAGAACAAACAAAAGGGCAACAATAATGATTTGCCATTTAAACTTTAGGAAACATTTATTCTTGAGCTAAAAGGACAAACAAACAGACCAAGTTTCAAACCCATCACCCTAAGACCAACAAACAGACCGAGTTTCAAACCCATCAACCTAGTTCCATACCTGTCCTTCATGGCACGTGGACTGCACGTTCATGATATATCTACCAAAAACATAAATCCCATTATTAATCCAAAATAATCAAATAGTTGGTAATGGTTACCGACCCAAAAATAAAATAAAACCAAACACTATAATAATAATTAAAATAATAGTACTAATAATAATTAAGAAAATAGGAAGGCCTTAAATCCCTCCACATGACGAACAGAAGAAGCATGTGCTACAAGGTGCAAAAAGAGACCTTTCCTTGTTCATAAGGCCAAAAGTTGTACATATCAATTATAAAGGGCAAAAAGAAATAAATAAAGACAATCTGGAAGGTCTGCAAAGTATATTGGATCATAGACAGGAAGCATTAACTTAAATCGACAGCACTCGGCAGAATATCATGTTTTTTTACCCTCCAGTCCATTTCATTTTTACTCTCTTTTCTTAAATTTTCATGGTCCAAATGAATCATTCTCATTTGCTGGTAGTTTAGCATTTTACCATATCCAAGTTTTGATTAGCATTTGAGTCTTAACCATTGGGTCCCATTTGTTGATCCACACTATTTGTTTGCGGTGTCATTCATGTTTCTAAAATTACCATTGAAACACCAGAAAAGCCTCAGCTTCAGCTTCAATGGACTTTTTACCATGCTAGATTTGCATAAATTTGAGAAATCATAAAGCTGTGATCACGCGGCATGCAATCTGAGATGGTAAATGAAATTAAGAAAATGGAAAATGCCAGATTCAATATTTTGCACGATGATTAGCCGCGATGAAGATTTTAGATTGTGTAGATGAAACGAGAGCAGAAAAATGAGAATTAACCATAAGACCAAAATCTATTTCCACTAAAATACAAATCATGTCTTTACTCCAAAGATAGGAGGAGCCGACCATAGATGCTACTTAAAACCGTTTAAACCAAGGTTGTAATAAACAACATTTTTCTATCACCGGCAGCTTTCCACGATCTATGCACCATTCATTGTAGTATTGACATGAACTGTGTTTCCATCTTCTAGAATCTTGCCATTGGTTTGTGTTCTCTGCCTCTGAAGAATCAAAAGCAGGAAATGTAAATGATAAAAGAGTCAAAAGCAGAGAGATACGTACAATTCGTTACATTTAGACATGGAAGATTCACATACCCAATCTGCAGGGTCTCCGGAGTTCCCATTCAAGAGCTTGTGATTCTCTTCTTTGATTCTGCTATCCTTTTCTTTGTTGGTCACTGGTAACAATAGAGATGCACCTCCATTGCTTCGATCGGGCAACTCTGCAATTAAAAATTTAGATTAGGTTACCCGCTCAATAGAACCGATAAGAAACAAAAACAGACCCCAAAAACAAAATGCTTACCTGGCAATTTCTTGTCAATGAAGAAAACCACCAAATTAACAGTATACCTGTGGAAAATCAAATTGTCAAATGCTTGAAGAGAAAACTTTATTATTTCACAAATGTAAAAACATTTGAGGATCCAGAACAGACTTCATACCAAGCAACAACAACATCAACTGTGTAATGTTTGCGGGATGCCACAATCAAGAAACTCTGGATGACTGCTAGCAACCAAGCGAACTGCTTTATAATTCTGTAGTAAAATAGAATTAAAAATCAGTCAAAACTAGATAAGTCTAGTCAAATTTTGTTCAATTTGAACAAAGAGGAGAAATTTAGAGATGAGATCAATTACCTTTGTGTACCATATTTCTGATACGTAAGCACAAAGACAAGAGAAAAGATCATGTGTGATGAAAAAATCAAATCACCACAACCATACATTACACCACGAGGAACTGCATAGTTAACAAAACCAAATGAGCACCAAAGTATATCAAAAGAAGGAAGAAGCTAAAATGATGCAAGAAAAGGGTGCTCACAATTAAGCAAGAGTACTTCGAGAACACTTTCGGGAGGAGGAAGCATTGCAAGCTTTGAACCCTGAACAATGGAACACAATTTGTAGCTTATTACAACTTCGTTTTTCATAAAATAAATAAATTTGTTACAAAAACAAAAATTAAAAACTTTGTTAACCACCATCCCTCTAGAAAAATGGAAAGTAAAAGGGAAAAAAAAAAAAAAGGGAAAAAAATTCCAAACATTGACAAAATCAATACCTCACGACAATGGTAATTTGGACCAGGAAGCTGGGTAGAATAGAATGTAATTATTCGGAGAGCTTGAGAAGCCTGCAGCAGGAAATAACAGAAATCAACTTACAGAATCTGTTAAAACAGCTGCTTTCCATCAAATCATACAATACTCAATGAAACAAACCAACTCATTGTTAGCTATTACTTCAATTTTCACAACTAGAAAATTGGGAACAAAACAAGAGAATTACACTGGCAGATGAAGGATCAAAATCAAAATCCAATAGAAAAAAGTATATATCAAACGATAATGCAGAATAGTCTGGTATATATCAAAAGATAATGCAGAATAGTCTGCTTTATTAAGTAAGTAACTTTGTTAATAGAAGAACCTTGTGCGTTATTAGATGACTAACTTGTTTGATGAATAAGGTATCTGAAAGTCAAGAAATTTATAAAACAACATAAGTTGAAAACTAATAAACTTCTCTAAATCATGCTATTAATGCTAACTCCCAATTCCACCATCCTCATGATACAGCCCAATTAAATCCTTACTCATAATTATCAAAATCCACAATGAATTCCAGAACATGACACGTTGCTTGTCAAGAAGGAAGAAAGTCACCACTCACACATAAGAATGCTAGAACCCTGCACCATACTAGAACTGTATAGATCTTTTTGCTCTTTAAGATGAAAGGATGAAAAGTCCACTGCAACAAATATACACCACATTAGAATAAAGAAATTACATAATGCATAAACTTCTTAGTCAAGCACTCTCAATAATTTTTTTAATGTACAAAAGGAAAAATAGAAACTAGAAACAGTGTCATATACTCTACACAGCTCTAAATATGAATTAAAGAGGATAAAAGTTAAAAAATCGTAATCAGCTGACACTTGATAACATGAAATTACAAGTTCAATACTTTAAAGAAGTAGTTACACAGATAAAGCTCCTTAAATATAGGGAGAAGATGGTGAAGAATGAAAGATAATTAGAGTGTCAAACGACTAGGCTTGCCATTCTATTAGTTAATCATTCTTACAAGCTTTTACTAGAAAATCACTCTATCAGTTAAAAGGTCTTTTAACTATTTAATCTATACAAATTTAAGACAAACTCAAGCCAAAAGACAACCAATATTCGCTTTCCATTACATGTCAAAATACACTGACAAGTGGATTAAATGTCAGATCAGCAACCATAACCCAACATCATATTTCAGCTCATTTCTGCCCATGTTGAAGTATATATATATATATATATATATACAAGTCAACTACCCCACAGCACCAAAAATGTCAAGCAAATAATTATCAACAATCAAATCAGGAGCAATATAAGAAGTTTTGAAAGAAACAAGTTTTATATTGGCTCCATTGTTAATAAATTTGTTACCAATAACCTATCAGTGAAATTTCTATCTATAAAAACTATTGCTCTGGAAAATGGAAAGCTCAAGTAGAATGCAGGAGGATGCAGCTACTTGAGAAGTAGCCAATAAAGTAAAGGCAAAAAGGCAAGAAGAAACTTACCAGGACAAAGGATAAAAAGATGAAGGAGAATAAGGTCTCACTGATGTAAGATTTCTCTTTCCCCAGCTCCTACATATACAACAAAAATTAATAAAACAAGCTCTACAATGATAAGGCTACATTTAACACTCATATCACTCCCAAGTCAAGTATTTATGAACTACTCCAAATTCGTATCACAATTCCATTACAGCAAAAAAACAGAGCATGATGAATTGATACATACTGGAAGAAGGTAGAAACCAACATCTTGAAGTGTTGGCCCAGGCCGATGAAAATAATGAACTCCTCGAGCAGCAAGACCGTGTATATACTGCAGACAATAATAAAATGAAAGCAAGGCATACATAAAAAGTTAGCAACATGCTGGAAAACCAAGAACTAGAATCAAAAGTAAACAAATCCTCGAGAAAAGAAAAGGTCAAATAGAAAAACATGATACATGTACATATATGAAAATTTATATGAAAATTACAAATGATGAAAAACTTATGCAGTCTGTAAGGGCACAAATGGATGAGAAACTAAATAAATATCATTATTAGAAAGAAATGGAATAGACCAGCATAAATTCAAAGATTAAAAAGACAAATGTCAAATCAATGCGTCCTCAAATATAATTAGGAAATTAAATTAAAACTGGAAGTCTCGGAATGTCTAATGAAATTCATTTAGGACAAAATACACATTTCAACCGCCACCCATGTGACCTGATATGAACTTTTATCTTATGCTTAAAGCATAGATATTCTGTCAAAGTAACAACGCTTAACAAACCATGATTGTAACAGTCTACGAATTCCTACTTTGTACTTGATATTCCAAGAGAGATAAACTAGCCTTAAACATGAAAATATTAGCCAGTTGACCTTTGCTGATGAAACAATCTCATCAAACCCAAAAAAAGAGAACTTGAAACAGAAATTCAAGTTTACAATAATTACCAAAGACTAAAGCAAAATCAAGCTTCTCTGGAACAAATCTCATGACATGAATAGAAAATCCCAACTTTCAAGTGAGCTGATCTCAACTCGTCGCAAACAAAACTCCCCCCCAAACAAAAAAAAAACAAAAAAAAAAAAAAACAAAACAAAACAAAAAACAAATATATATATATATATATATATATCTTCACAAGTGTACGTTTAGAGGAAAAAATTAAAAGGCAAAAAAAAAAAAAAAAAAAAAAAAAAGAAGAGTAATCTCTATGGTTATGCAACATATCTACGTGCAGCGATGAAGCAGAACAAATAACCTGAAAAACAAGTCCTGCAAGAAGATACTTCCAATTCTCGAAAAGAAGGTTGATCTCTGTAGTTATCTCTGCACAAATTCTCTTCCATAGCTACTCAACCCATAAGCAAAAACCCGTGGGAAAAAAAAAATTGAGAAACAAAACAAAAACCCATATCAATCATAAGCACCAAAAGGCAAAATCAAAAAATGCTTAACCCCAAAAATAGGAAAACCGAATTCAAAAAACCAAACCCAAAAAGATACCAACCTTTGACGACTCGCGACCAATGTAAAACGACATCTTCTTCTTCTTCTCGATGTGTAACCACCACTTCCATATTACCTCACATCCAAACTCTTTTCATGGTCAACATCCTTCATCACCACCACCACCACCAATAATAATCTCAGTCAAAAATATTCCCTTCTCCCAAAATCCAAAAAAATAAAAAATAAAAACCCTTCACCACCCAGAAAATAAAAACCAACAATCTTCCAGGAAAATGGATCAAAACCCAAAGTTTAAAATTTCAACTTCAAGATCTGGTTTGAGCCCACCGTCGGATTTAAAGATCAAGAACAATAGTAACAATCAGAGAGAGAAAAAGACCAACGAATAATTTTGAAGCAAAACAGAAGACTGAGTTTTTAATAACACAGGGGTATTCAATAAAATCAAAAACCGACAAATATAAAAATCGAGCAAATTAGAAAAAAATAAAAAGTTTTTGGGATTCTCTCAGTGTGTTTTTATAATATTTTTTGGGTTTGTGTGTGAGGCTTTTGTATATGAGTTTGCTGGGCACGCGAGTTGAACACGGTGAAAGACAGTTTGAGAAGAAAACTTGCTATAAAGGAAGACCCTTTTTATCGTGGCGAGCGAGAGAGCGAGAAAGTAAGAGAAAGAGCAAGAGAGAGAGAGAGAGAGAGAGAGAGACTATTATATGAAATTTTGAAGAAAAAAAAAAAAATATATATATATATATATATATATTATAAGAAACATCGCCGCTACGCGAGCCTTACGCGACTCTCTCTCTCTTCTCTTCTCTCTCTTATGCCTTTGCTACGAAAGTGTGTGTGTCGCTGTCACACATCTACACTCTGAGATTTTTCAAAAATAAAAAAATTATAAAAAAATTACTTTTTTTAAATATTTGAGAAAACGAGAAGGAAAAAAAAAAAAAAAAAAACAGATATTCCTCTTTCTCGAAACTATTTATTTTAATCTGTTTTTGTTATGACTGTGGAAGATCATGCGGGGATTCTTAAGGTTTTGTTTGGTTGTAATTTTTTTTTTTTTTACTTTTTTTTTTTAAGCTTGGGCAAGAGGTTGCTAGATTATTCTAAATTTGATGTAATAAAAATTTAAAATAATATGATCCAATTCGATTAGTCCAACATTTCAAAGGGTAATAAAAGTATTTTCAAAAAACTATTTTGAATTTTAAAAGTAAACAGTAGCAATGATAATTTTTTTCTGTCTTATCATTATAATTCCTATTAAATATTTTAAAGAGTAATGTTAGAATTAGTAAGAAATCTGCTAAAACATTTATCAAATCTATATGTATACCAACTAATTTATTAAATTATTTATTAAATATATATTTATAGTTATTTATTTGATTAATATATTAATATATTAAATAATATACATACGGATAAATTAATTTTTTTAAAATAAATATAATTAGATATAATATTATATATATTTGATAAATAATTTGGTAGACTAATTAATACTTTTAGTATTATTTATGTATTATTATTTAAATAGTTTATAATTAGAAGTATTATTATTTAATTGTTTTATATCTAAAAATATATTTTAAACTTAAAAAATTTTAAAATATCAAATTTAGATTTTAATACCTCGACACAAGTCTACTTATATTTATATTTATTATGGATTCGATTAAGATTTTATAAATACTCTTTTAAATTTGATAGTTATTTAAAAAATTATTAATTTATAAAAAATGATAAATTATAATAAATTTAATATAATTTAAAATATATATATATATATATAATAATAAAAGTCCATATAAAAAAAAAATTTAAAAATGCCGTTAAACTTCTTAAAGGGACATGAAGATTTGATTAATGATATAGGAGATGAGAAGTGATGGAAGTGAAACGGATGACTCTCACTAATCTAAAACCATTAATTAAAGTTTGGTGGTCATGTTAGAATTACCAAAACGTCCTCAGAGTTTGTTAAAAATGACGGGGATATATAGCCTCGCTTGCTTCGCTGGTCACGGGTGTCTCGGCTCGTGAAACGAGGATAACAGACTCCCTCGTCATGTCTTTTAAATTTTTCTGTTTTTTTTTTTTTTTTAAGTAAAAAATTAAAAATTAAAAATTAAAAAACTCAGCAAAAGAAGAAAGGAGTCGTTGGAAGAGACAGTGTACGCGATTCTAAATTGTAATCATCAGAATCAGAGGAAAAGGAATTGTGGTGGGAGTTATTATTAGTGGCTTCCACCTTTCTTTGAGTTTTGATCGATCCGTCGTCGTTTTACCAGTCAAAATATTTTAATTTTCAATCATTTTTTTCAAATAATTTCACTGCCTACTATTCTAGTTTTTCGCTCTCATTCCTGCCTTTACCAAACACTTCTTTCCAATCGCCGAGTCAAATTATTCGGTTCTTTTCATTTACCCCCCCCCCCAAAAAAAAAAAAAAAAAAAGTGATATATATATATATATATATTTGTGCAGGTTATATATACAGGTATAATTTAATGAGTTATTTAACTTATTTGATGAATATTTATATAATATTTAGATATTTAGATATTTTAATAATTTATATGATATCTTATCATATAGATGATTGATAAAATAATAGTCCAGAAATTAAAATGATGTGGCAGTTTTTTTCTTTTTTACGTGGTAGTTTGTTTGTTATTAACTGTCAAAATAAATTACACGAACTAATGGTTGCAGGCCAAAAGCCAACAGTATACTATCTTGTATAATTGTATTTGCTTCTATTGAATTTTATTTTTATGATGGACAAGAATAATCCTACGGATATCAAAATTTAAATACTACAATATGTGAATTGTAAATAACTTAATATAGCCAAATATCTATAAAAAAATAATAAATAAAAAAAAAGTTAAGATGATGCTATAATAAATAAATATATATATATATATATGAATATATTTGCTTATCAATAATACTTACAAAGAATAAAATTAGGTGTTGCCAAAAAAAAAAAAGGGGATAAAATGAGGAAGAGATATAAGTTTAAGAATTACTTAATTAAAGAGAAATAGCCAATTGGCTTTATTGGATAGGTCTCTTTTATAAAACTCCATGTCATTGCTTATAGATTCACCAAAAAATAAAAAAATAAAAAGGCCAATTCTTATTGAGTCCTGAAATCTTTGCACCAAATGGCAGCTTGATAAATACTACCTAGGCTTCCAATCCTTTTCACAACTTTATTAGCTTTACCTATACTTCATTGCCCTCCTACTCTTTATATTTATTATGAATGTAGCCAAGTCAGCACTATAACATACTCTTTGACCAACAATATATATATATATACACACACACACACACACACACATAACTATTAATCACTTAATTATCATAAAATTACTTTAACAACACCTTCATTTTATTTATTTATTTTTTTTACCATCACAAAAAAAAAAATTAAAGTTGTTTAAATCTTGTTTGTCTGATTATTTGTATTCGTTGGACCACTTTTTTATTATTTTGGTAAGGTGTAATAAAAAAATGTTTAGTAAGATCATATGTTAATTGTTAAGTTAGATTGGTATAGCTACCGTACCGTTCACATTCATATGCCTAAAATTATGGCTTCGTGATACATATCTCTTCCCTTTATTAGAAATCTGTTGTGGTAACAATAATAATAAAATATTAATGAAAAAATAAAAGAAAAATCCAATATGCAATTTTAAACGAATAGTTGATTTTAGCAACATAGGAAAGTCTAAAACTACAAGTCCAATGGTTGCAAGTTGCAAACGATGTGGGGTCTTGCTTGAAGAACTCTATTGCTTGTTGTTAGGCATTCTATAAATCTTACTTATGCGATTATACAAAAAAATAATTAATGATAATAAAATTAAAATTAATGTGCTTGCTTACCCGGATGTATAAGACATTTGGTAGCTTTGCCAATTCATATGTGCCTTATGTGCCACCTTTACATGGAATATGACTTCGCATACTTTACAGCACATATAGTTCCATCTCTAACCTTTTCAGGTAATTGATTATTATTTTTTTCAAATGGCAATTGGTATTGGGAAAAAAAAAAAAAACTGTTTCAATTTATATGTAAACATATATAATATATATACATATTATATACTAAAATAGAAAGACTCTTACTTACCATGTTATATAAAGAAAATTATTGTTTTACGAATTATCCCCAATTTATATCGGAATATATGAGAATATAATAAATTAGATAGGTAACATCTCAATTGATAATTTGAAAATAAAAAATTAATTAAAAAGTGGAAACTTTTCTGATTATAAATTGAAAAATAATTCTAAAAAGATCAAATATATATATATATATATATATGGCAAGGTTTTTTGTACAAAGGTTTTTAACTAATGATTTTGACAAACAATCATGACCATTGAAATAGTCTAACCAATAGAGGATAACAAATGGGAAGTTAAAATTTTAAAATTTATAGCTGACTTTAACCTTTTATTTTTTATACACCATTGGCTTATATCACTTTAATGGCCATGAATATTTGTTAAAAATATTAGTTAAAGATCTTATTACAAGGAACTGCCCTATATATATAATGTATATTATATATAGCTTAGTAAAAGTAATTAATATTTTACTTTATAATATACGATAAGTATATTCAATGGGTATTTTTTATTTTAAAAAGCATAATTGATAAAATAAAAAGTATCTTCAAGAATTTTAAAAGAATAACGAATATGATTTTTTTTCATTTAACTCCAATGGTATTATGCATACACTTTAGTTTGCACTCCCCTATGAAAAATTATGACTCAAACTTTCTCTCTTGTTTTTTTTTTTTTTTTTTTTTGTCCTCCTTTCTACACCAAAGTATTATCTAAAAAAATTAAATGTGAAATTATAATTTAAAAAATTAATTAAAATCATGCATAAAAACAGTAAATAAATAAACTAATTCATTGAATACTTTATATAGAAAGTATGTTAGAGAATCAAACTACATTTTTTTATTTTAGTTTTTTAATAAGCAAGTCTGTTAGAGTTATAAAGATGAAACATAGCTCTTTAAAATATACAAAATAAATTTTTTAAAAAGCTATTGGAGATACTTTAATAAGACATATTTCTATTCTCAAACCTTTTCACTCTTCCATTTTTTATCTTCACATTTTGTGAAAATAATAATAATAATAATTTAAAATTTAAAAAATCTTGTATCTTCACTACACTGCCATCTCTTAGTTTATTATTATTATTTTCTAATAACTACCATCTCTTAGTTAAATATCTTGCTTTAAAAAATAATATATATTTTTTTCCTTAAAACTTTCAACTTTAATAATCTCACTTTACCTTTGTAAAAATAAATAAATAATTTCACTTTACGAATAAATGCATCAATTAATTGTGTAGTTCTTCGTTTCAAGAGAGAGAAAATATATATATATATATATATATATTGTGCCGTTTATCAATTAAAGGTTTTTATTTTATATATATATATCCGTGCGATGCATGGAATGTATAGCCATAATAGATAATGTTAAATATAATCTACAATAATTAATTATATTTGAAAATTTATTTAGAATTTTTTATTGCTAATAAGTATAATTATATATATATATATTTTTTTATAATCTATACTATAAAAATTTATTAAGAATTATAAATTTACTTCTATATATAGTACTATTCAATTATGAAATTCAAATTCAAAAATTATCTATATAAATTACCTATATAATTTTTTTTATCTATGGAATTTTCAATATATGATGTAACCATAATAGATGATGTTAAATATAATCTATAATAATTAATTATATTTAAAAATTTTATTTAAAAATTTTATTGCTAATAAATATATTTTGATTTTTTTTTTCAATCTATACTATAAAAGTTTATTAAAAATTATAAATTTGACTTCTATATATAATAATATTTAATTATGAAATTCAAATTCAAAAATTACCTATATAATTTTTTCTATCTATGAAATTTTTCTATTTAATTTTTCCATCTATGGAATTTAAATTTAAATTTAAATGTATTTAAATAATATTTTTTATTTATAGAATTCAAATTCCAATTCAAATGTATTTTTTGGTTCCTTGCAAATAATTAATTTCCATATATTAAATATTTATAATATAAAATAATTATTTATCATTATTGTTATTAGTATTATTATTATCCTATAAATATATTTTTACCTTATAAGATCAATTATTTATGGAATTCAATTAAAAAATATTTACCTATTTAATTTTTTCACCTATAAAATTCAAATTCAAATCCAAATCCAAATGTATTTATATGATTTAATTCAAATTCAAATATATTTTTTGATTCTTTGTAAAAATTAACTTTCTTATATAAGATCCTTATGTTTAATTTTATTAGATAAATAATTCAATTTAAATGAAATGATAGCATCCTCTGTATCTCTTCCATCATCTAATATATATATATATATATTAATTTAAGGGATCTTTCTTTTTATATATATTTAAAATATTTTTGATAAAATAATTATTTTCATTATATTTTATAACTTATTGTTTCTATTTATAATTATTTATATATATAAATTTTTAACACAAATAATTATTTTATTTATTTTATGAACATGATTGCATTGGAAAACTTTCACCAAAAGTGTCAACAATATTAGTTTTCGACATAAAATTCAGCTTATATTTGTGTTTTGTGGTCTTAAATTTGATATTGTTGAATTCAACTATAAAATTTTGCATTAAATACAATTGATCTTCATGAATCGGTGGATTGAAACGACGAACTAATAAACGATTTATTATAGCATTAATCCTTTCACCCTATAAATATTTGTTAAAATTTTTAAAGCTTAAACAAAAGAATGGATATATAATATTATTATATTATTATATATAAGATTATATTGCATAATCTATATAATAATAATAATAATAATCATTATTATTATTATTATTATTATTATTATTATTATTATATATTTTATACGTTATATTATATACACATGCACGGTATTGTATATATTATATATAATAATAAGTATAATTATAATAATAATAATACATATTATATAGTATATTATATACACATGAATGATATTATATATAATATTTTATTGTATAATATAAACAAATAATAATAATAATATCAATAATATGTAATTGAAAAAAAAAAAAAACTGCTCATCCACTAACACCATTTTAATGCTACTAATTTCTAATTTGTCATCATAACATGGGACCTTTCAAAATCTCAGGACACAAACCTTGAATGTCCACTGCGTTTTGTTAGCATTGATATGGTTGATAAAATCGATCTGACTGGATATATTCTCTAAAATAAAATAAAAATTTTATTGATGATAAATATATTTGATTTGATGATCGTGTTGTTTTTTCTTGCATGCCTTCAGTCTAAATAATCTCTTGCGTCTTCTCTTTTTTATCTTTTTCTTATCTATCATCTTGAAAAAGTTGATAGACAAAGGCGAATCAGTAAGCAAGGATTCTTCGTCATAAGTGTCTTTTTTTTTTTTTTTTTAAGTTTCTACATCATATCTTGATTCAGAATCATCAATTTCTTCTAAAAATCCATAGCCTAGCTTACATACATGCTTATGATTACCATGATTGTATTTAGGATAAAAACAAAAAAATGACATTAAAGAATTAAAAAAAAAAAAAACAAAAACTTAAACCCTAAAACTGAAATATGAGAGAAGTAAAAACTAACAAAATATTAAACACTGAAATTTTAAAAAATCAAGAAGTATCACTTACTAATTTATAGCCAAATATATTTAATTTATTTGGTAAATAAAATAAAATAAAATATTAAATAATAGTAGATACAAAGGAATATTCTCTAAATTTTTAATTGTATATATGCTGTATATGCATGAGCCTATATCTTTAATTATGGTTACACAAACCCATAAATATATATTTGGTAAATAATATCAAATCAAATATTTTATTAAAAATTAATTATATATATTTGGTTATGTCCATAAAAAATAAGATAATGAATGATAAATAATAAGTAATAATAAATAAAATAAAAATATTTCAAAATTATTACTATATGTAATTAAATTATATTAAAATTTAATTTTATATATATTTAGTTGTATTCATAAAAAGTAAGATAATAAATAATAACTAATAAATAATAAATAAAATTAAAAAATATATTTTTTTGAGAAAATTTAAAAAAATTGTATGCTGACACGTGACGCATATTATTATTTTATATATATATATATATTAAAATAAAAACTTTAACAGTAATATAGATATCACCACTAGGCTGCTCTCTCACAAACTCATCAAAATAAAGGTTTGTTTTTTTTTTTTTTTGGTTGCTGAAATCATCAAAATAAAGGTTGATACCTATATAGGCATCAATTTTTTACTTTCTTAGGATAGCCTAATAACTACTTCCCTTATAAGTACTTGTATGTTTAATATATTTCATATTTTTAAATCTAAAGTGCAAACCTTGTAATGTGTTTAATATTGATAAAAAAAGAAAAATTAAAAAAGAAAAAAGAAAACTTCCTTATAAAGTTTTGAGAGTTGGGAGTTGTCCACTCCTAATTTATATTTTTTAAAAACACAGCCATATCAATTACTTTTGCAACTTTGTAGAAAGATTAGTTAAATTGAAATCAAAATAAGTCATTACCTTCTTTTTCTTTTTCTTTTTTTTTTTCTTTTTTTACATTTAAGTTGAAATATTTAAATTTGCATTAATTATTATATAAAAAAGCAGTAATTTTTATCATTAAACTGTAGCTGCAAGGATAAATAAATTCCAATATACTAATGCGCAATGAAGGGACATAAAGGAACTTAATTTAGAACAATTTCACATTGGAAACAAAAGTTGATGGTTATCCGAGTCACGAACCCTCGTTTTTCTTTGGAATATGTACTGGAACGAGATAAAGAAGATTGGTCTCTTATATTTTTATTTTATTTTAATTTTATATTTTGGGTGTTATCCAAGTCGATTCCATTATTACACAAGAAAATGCACATGATACACGTAAAAGCAAAGCTAATTAAAGTAATATAAAATTAAAAAATATTTAATTAACAATATTGCTTTTTTTTTTTGGGGGAAACTTAATTAACAATAATTGAGAAAATATGACAAACATTATCCGTTTTATAGGAAGAACGAGTAGCTTCATGAAAGAAATCACATGGTTCCATGTTTACCAATAAGAAGAAATCTCAAGGTATCACATCACATGCACTGATGGCACAATGTTTGTCAATAGAAAGAAATTTCTTCAATGATGGATTTTTATCATTTTCCTTTTTTGTTTTTTTTTTTTTCTCTCGCAAAATGGCTTTTTATCATTTCAAATTCAACCATTACAGGTTCATTGTATGTACCTGTTTCTATCATTTCATAGAAATTTGATTTAATGTCTTGTTGTAGTTTTTAGGTATGACACATAAAAAAAACAAAAAAAAAAAACAGGGTATTTCATCAAAGAGAGGGTATTTAAGTCAATTGAGATGGAAATCAGAATACGTGGCTGGGGATTGTGTACGTACAGTTCAGTTATCTGATAAAATGGGGGGTTCCAACAAATACAAGAATAAATAAAATAAAATTAAATAAAATAATTTAATAATAATAAAACGGGAAATTGATGGAGAAGAACGTGAATTTGGGGAGCGTGACAACCAAATTGGACCAATCAAAGCCAGTCAACGGTCAAAGGTCGTTATAGCCGACGGAGCCGACCCGTCCCTCGGTATAGTGGTGGGCCGGCTATCGCAAATCTTAAGGCAGAGACAACAAACGGCTAAAACGGATTCATTCACGTGACTACCACGTGCACTAAGTTGATCTTCATGGAAATAAATGGCCACCACAACCAAGATTTTTGTATTAAGGATTTTGCTCTGATCTTGGCAGCCTTTAAAAATATCCATCGATTTTTTGAAGAGTCCGCTGACACTGTTGAAATTGAAATTTATGTTCTGTTTATTTGTTTTTTATTGGCATGTACTTTTTATGTGCGAGGCACAAAACATATATATATATATATATATATATATATATATTTTTTTTTTATAATTTTTATTAGGACCACAAAGTTCCCTTCCTAACACACTACACTACAAAACGCAACAATTTGGTGGTACCATGACTTGTCAATTTAATTTTGCTCATTTCCTAATCTCTGCCAATTTTTTTTTTTTTTTCATTCATTTTTTTACCTTTAAAATGGGCTGCCCTAAAAAATCCTGGTCATTCTTTATTCTTTTTGCCTTTTCCTTTTACCCTGCTCGAAATTTATCTTTACGAAAACATTCTAATAATACAATTATGATTTTCTGAAATAATGAATTTAAATTCATATTCTTTCTACTACCTTCATGTCAAAATAAAACTTTGATAAAAAATTCAATTCATGAAATTGTGCATATCCACATTACTTCCTTGGAATATATGGAGTTTTTGTTATATTTTAATAATAAAAAAAGATTCCATCATAATTTCAATCAAATATTTAATTTCTAATATACATATATATATATATATATGTATATGTATCATTCTTGCATTTAAGTTTAATCAACAATATAAATAAACATATTTAATCTATTTAGAAATAGTTTAGTAACAAAATCATTAATTCCCTTAGCAAAATTTCACAATTCAAATTTCTTCATTCTATCAAAATAGACAAATATATATATATATATATATATTCTATTTTTTATTGGCGCTTTTAGAATAACAAGAAAAAAGAAAAAAAGCAAAAGACTACAACTGTGATGGGTGAAATTCTTTGTTCAAAGAAGTTGATAAGAAGTATTTACATATGAAATGATTTTAATTATCATTTGAGTTGTTTTTTTGGGTCAATAATTGTCATGTGAATTTGAATTAACAGGAGTGGTGTTTATAATAAATTTTTACTTTTTTTGGTCGGAGTCTTGGAGAGTACATTATTTACATAAGTTAACAATTTTCCCACGATTTACATTTTGAACAAAATTTCCAACCAAATTAATCATCATGGTCTGCCAACCGTTTACAAAGCTACCCGTATATGCGTGTGAGATTGAAATTTTCAATTTCATGGTCATAATTATTCTTGGGCTACCCCATTATGATAAGGATGTTGCCGATGACTTGGTCTTCTAAGATTGTCAATAACTAGGTCAAAATTTTCAAAAGTTTGACTGGTAGCACACCAAAAATTAAGAACATGGCATGGGAATATATAATTATGAGCCCCACCTCATTATTTATTCAATTAAGTAAATTGCTTGACAACATGAACATTTTGAATTTTTCTAAAAGCCAAAAAAAAAAAAAAAAAAAAGGGATAACCAAATTGGCTATATTTGAATTTAAACAATCTCTCTGACACAAATTACTATTAAAATAAATAGTTAGAATCCTAGGGAAAAGATGCTTAGCAATGTGGAGAAAACAAAGAGAGAAAGCAGCTTTTTTTTGTTGTTTTATGGATTGATAATGAAAATGATAGATATAATCAATAATTCATCGCTGAGAGTAAGAAACATATATAAACTTTATAATTAAAAATTTGTGTACCTCTAGAAGTTCCTTGCGTGACAGATTTTCCTTCATGGGTTTTCTTTGTACCTTTGGATTGAAAACGACCTGTTTTCTAGAAGTGTAAAAAACACAGACCAGCCCAATTCTGCTTTTAGGGTTGATGAAATTTAAGCCCAAGATAATCTGGCCCATCTTAAATCTGAGCCAGGCCCAAATATTGTTCTTCCACACCTCTAAAATACACGTAAACCCACAGGTTATCGCGAGAGATGTTCCAGAAGATAAGCAAAAGTTCCTCAGAAAACCCTAATCGAGACCCACGAACCAGTAATTGTTCATTCTGTGTAAAGCTGAGCTCTTTTTGTGAATAACCTCTTTCAAGAATGGCGCTTCAAGGATTTAGCTTCTGTTGCAATGTGAATTTTTGCTTTTACTGGGTTTTTATTTATTTGTTTTTTAGGGAAATATTGCTTCCACTTTTAGTTGCAGTCATATTTATATGTACATTTTTTAGTTTTCACTTGATATTTGTTTTTAGGGAAATATTGCTTCCAGAGAGCTTACTAGCATGCCATGTTCAAGTATTAAGAGTTTTGGGACACTACAGCATCTTTCTTCACCTTCTCCAAAGGAATCGAATTTTGTTTTTTCTAAAACTTTTGGAAGAGGGCATAAAATCCAGCTTTTTCCTGGTCAACATCATCTCTATAGGCGAACTGGAAGGTCCAGTAAGTCTTTTGCCTAATAAATTTCATGATTTTCTGTCTTAGGGAAAAAAAGAAAAGAAAGAAAACTCCGGTGCCTGTAACTGGATTTGAACCGTAATCGCCATGATGTGTTGGTTGTCTCTTTGCCCAACATCTCGTATGTAAGACTTCATTTTAAAGCCCTTCTAATCCTATACTATCTCAGTGCAGTATGCTTGAATGAAGCTTCTCATTTGCTTTTATTAAGACCATGCCAAGCGAAAAGTGATGACTCAGAGGGTAGCTTAACCGGTGAAAGCATCATATTGGATGAGCAAACTTTAGAGCGGGACCTGCATATTGCTATTTCCGAAGAGAATTATGCTAAAGCAGCAAAAATTAGGGACAGCCTCAAGCTTCTTCATGAAGATAGCAGAACATCTGTATTGGCAGCAAATGCTCGATTTTACAACTCTTTCAAGGCTGGGGATCTAGCTACCATGCAAACCCTTTGGGCAAAAGGGAACAACATTTGTTGCGTGCATCCAGGCGCAAGGGGAATATCTGGTTTTGATGATGTTATGACTAGCTGGGAGTATGTATGGGCAAACTATGAATTTCCACTTGAAATTGAATTAAAAGATGTTAATGTTCATGTTAGAGGGGATGTAGGATATGTTACCTGTGTGGAATTGGTTAAGACAAAAGGTAGCAGTTGGGGTGGACAGTTTGTAACCAATCTATTTGAGAAGATTGATGGTCAATGGTTTATCTGTATTCACCATGCTTCACCCATTGATTTGTGAAATATACAGATTATATTCCATTTAGAGTATGTCTTTTTCTTGCTTACATTATGAGATGATTATTATTTCAATATAGTTTTTTATCAATGTTTTTCTTACATTATACTCATTGTAGTTCTTTGGAAAATATATGGCAATCATAACATACTTATTATTTTCTTTGAACATATATGAAATTAGAGAAATGGCAGACTTTATTCAGATCGACACACCTGCTTGAGCATGTTTAAGTATTAATTCTCTAAAGTACGCTTCAGCTTCAAATTTTGAATTTCTGAGTCGTGTATATTCGTTGAGTTTATTTTCCTTTTTTCTTTACAAAGGCAGTTCTAGTACTGTAATACAACCAACAGAATTACAATGGTGTTATACACATCCTTTGCCGGAACAGTGACTTTGGTACAAGGTTCTTCCATTGCTCCTGTATAGAATTTATCCATTTGCAGAATTACAATGGTGTTATACACATCCTTTGCCGGAACAGTGACTTTGGTACAAGGTTCTTCCATTGCTCCTGTATAGAATTTATCCATTTGCAGACCATGATGGCTAATCACAACTAACCTGACCAAGAACTTAGACTCTTCCGACTGGAGAGAGGGGTGGATTTGTTGCATACTTTGCAGGCACTTTGGCATGGACTATATCATTTCCATCCAAATCTGGCTCCTTAAAAGCTTTTGCTTCGGACATGTTAGTTGCATCTGACAGATCTGAAGGTTTCTGACTGCTCATAGCCACTATGCAAATGAAGAATGCTTGTAAGTGAGTGATTGATGCATTGAATTCGATTTTGTAAATCCCCTCCTTAAGTGGCACCAAACTGAAAATTGGCCTGTCTTGTTGTGCTTCTCCCTGAATTGGACAAAACAAAGGTGTAAATTGACTGAAAAATCACCAAAAATTATGCATGAAGATCGTGCTCTGAGTGATTGGGAAAAAAAAGAAAAAAAAAAGCATTACCTGAACAAAAAGCTCAAGACAATCTGAGGTTGGGCTGGCTTTAAATGTTTTGGATATTTTAGAGCATTTATTCCTTTTGGAAAGAACACGAAGTTTGCAACCAACATCCCAACCTCCACAGTCACATAATCCTCCAGATTTCCATCGGTCAAGTAATGGTGAAGGTTCACCTTTGTTCGGTGTGCTATGATCACCACTTGGAAGTATGACTGTGGTACTGTTTGAATGTTCATGTTCTCCCAAGTTGTAAGAGCATTGATCCTCCGGCAAACACTTCTCATAGCCCTTCTCCATCAAATTTTCATCACTCTGCTGGTTATCATGGATCGTGTTTTTGCTTGGGATCTTGACAACAGCTGCTGCAAGCTCTCTGTTTGGCTTGAGCTTTGGCGATTCTTGATCTGCCTGTTTTAGCTCAACTCCCACCAAAACACACTCTCTTACCAAACAATGGCTAGAGTCCTGGCCACATGTATCAGAGAAACTAGAGTTGGAAACCTTCATCTTACCAACAATGTTATAGACAAAGTCACTATTCTTCCCTCTACTTCCTTGATTGATCCAGCCACTGTTCTTTCTTTTAATCTCATTAACAAAGTAAAAAGTATAAATTTGGCCTGAACCATCCTTCCCAGATGATGAAAGATTTTTCATCGTTGTTGCAAGAATGTTGCTGTTGTTGTCAACCTCAAATTTAAACAGAGGGAGTCCATTCTTTATTGTTAAATGCAAAAGAGCTTGAACCCAAGATGCCTCATGCTTCATATCCTGAGATGGCTGTACTGGCACAGAGCTTGAGGAATTAATCAAGCTTCCCTTAGGTGGCAAAACAGCTTCAGAATGATTGCGTCGATGTGCTTCCTTATGCTTTAATATTGGGTCTAGTAGCCTTCTTAAAGGACTGGACCTAGCTCTGTTATGGCCATTTGCCTTCTCTCTATTTGGGAAATCCACACAATCAGAAGCACTAGAATTCACAGGGCCAGACTTAACACTGACATGTGTAGAGTTTAGCTGTGGAACAGCTGAACCCTCTTTAAAACTGAAACTTCTTCCCATCCGGCCTAAGCTGAAGCTCAATCGACGAAGGGGAGATGGATTTCTGCCCTTTCCAACTGCCATCTCATAAGTTTCTTGACCTAATGTCTTTGAAGTGTCAACAAAACTTAAACTCCTTAGCCTAATGTCCAGCTTGCTCCTTTCTGTACATTTACCTTCATATATCAGATCTTGTGACTTATCTGAGAACTGAAATGGTTGAGATGCAACAGAAGAAAGCTCCATGCTCCGATGATTAATCAACCTATTTGGCATAGCATCTGATGTGGCATTGGACTCAACATAGAGCAGAGGACACGAGTGTGGGATTTCAGAACAGAGTCTTGCAGAGTTGTTCTCCTCAGTAGAGAAGCCATCTGAGAATTTATTTTTATTTGATTTCGTATCATTCTTGTCCACTATTCTACTATGTTGTGATATCTGCAATACCTCTGCAGATCCTTTCTGGGGAAACTTTTTGGGTATGAGAGCAAAAGCATTCTTCCTGCCAGAGTGATGTTGATGAGCTGCATCAGTTTCTGGTTCATGCAAATTCTCCACAATCTTTTTAGTTTCAAAACTTCCAGTACTCTTCTCTTCCTCTCCAAGTGAGATATCGCCACTTTCCTGTTTTGATGCCAGGGCTTCAGATTTTGAAACGAATTGTTCTCTAGTTTTTCTCTTGATATTCTTTTCTACCAACCCTCCCTTGGTATTCTTAGCTTTGCCATCAGATGAGTTTATACTTTCCTTTGGACCAGGTGAGGCCCCACAAGTTTTAAATTTTTCTGACACATTTCTCATTTGGGGTGTGATCTTCTGATCTACATCTATAGTCTTCTCCCGTTCATGAATTACGCCTGAGTGTCCTTTGCCAAAAGACTTGAAGCTCTGCGAAATTTTCTCTCCAATAATGGTATTCTTGGAAGCATTTTCTAAGTCCTGAAAACGTGCATGTTGAGCAGAATGTTGGGAAGAAAGCTTGTCCTTACGAGATGACACAAGACTAGAACAATGTGAAGAATGTTGCTTGTTCAGTCTCTGTCTCTCAATTTGAACTGCACTAGAGGATGCAGATAACCCAGTGCTCCTATTCAATGATGAATTACTTGTACTGCATGATGCAAGTGTGCTATCTCTTTGTGTGGGATACTTATGCTTGGTCTTCCATTTCTCTAGCTGAGCCCAGTCTAGAACTCCAACATTAAAAGCCTTCTCTTGGAGATTTTCTCCTCTATCATCATGCTGGAGATAACCAGGCAAGTTTGACATGTGTTTGACAAGCTCAACATGTTTATCTGCACTCCCCTTCCTGTTCTGCCTATGCTGATTCCCTGAGGATTTTTTGGCTGCATCTCGCGTGAATTCATAATGCAGATTACTGTGCGATGGACCGACATGGTTTTTCAATTTCAACCTGTCCTGATGCTTCAGAACTTGGTTTGCATGGGTTGAAGCAACCGTAGTCTTCTCTGTGTTTGAGTCATTCTGCTGTTTAGAACTATTCTTCAGCTCTGAACTGAATCCCATATCACCAGCACTGCAGTAGGTTCTAAAAGATCATCAGATGAATGCACACCGGATTGCTTGCTATATTTAAAGCTTCAATTGCACATGTTAGGTGCCAGCGCATGGTGAAAACAAGGTTCTCACTAACTCCTTCTACAAGACAAGATCTGAAAGAAAATTTACACAGGTATGAGCCTCTTTAACCCAAAAATAATTATCATTAAATCTACTTTAAAGCACATTAAAGAACAACTTCCAGTTGAAAGATGAAGGCCTCATTACTTCAAGTTCCAGCAAACACATAGCTGAATTCAGTCAATTGCAGGAACCTTATTTATTTATTTATTTTTTTCCTCAACAAAAATAAATGAGAAACATTCTATTGGTCTATCAAAGAGCTATAAGTCGAAGTACGCTTTCAAACTGTTGAAAACATGTGTAACAAGAAGAAACAGGAATCAATTAATATTTCAAAACAACTCTTCCAGTTGAAAAGACTTTCGCCACAAATACATTCCCGAAAGAGAAAAAAGGCTTGTAACAAAGTGAAAAAGGAAACGAATTTAGCTCACATAGGCATAACAGAGAAGAATGTGAAAGACTCCAGCTAAGACGCTTTATGAATCTAATACTTGAGCATAAAAAGTGATTGTGATACAGCTTTATTAATCCAAGTACTCTTCTGATCATGTTGCAACTAAAAAATTACAGGTTTATACAGATTCGGCTTTATGCTTAGATATTAATTTCTATTTACTTTCCATATATGTGAAATTTTGCCTCAATTCCGAGCAATTTTCTCAGACTCTGATATGTCCAAGCATTGGTAAAGATTGAAAACAATATTACGCATAAAAATCGCATTAAATCTTTAATAGAAACTCACAGATCTAAACAAAACTCACACCAAAAATAATCAAAGAAAGAATAAAGTTCAAGCAAGGAACAACTTTCAAGCCGAGTTTACTCGCCAAGAAAACCGAGGGAAACGAGATAGAACGAAAAATAAAAAAAATGCAGTCTCAGTACAATTTCCATGTACGGAGTCCCTCCGACACGAAAACTACCTTTCCTTTTTCCAACTCAAGAAACTCAAATCAAACTATTACACAAGAAGTCGCCATTTCCATTTCCTATTATATTTTCTTCAGGTTTCTCAGCAACCAAACGGATCACAACCAAAAAATATGAAAAAAAATGCAATGCATTATCCAAGAAAACATAAAACCTTCAAAGATTAAAAAACGTACCTTATCAAGAAAGTAAAAAATAATGCCGATTTATATGACGGAAACTAAACGAAACGCTTCGATCGGTCCCTACAGAGATCCGAAACGTAACCTTCAAACCGACGTAGATTATAGGCAAAGAAAAGAATTAACGCCGAAAAAGAAAAAAAGAAAAAAAAAAATTAACCGAAGGTTTTCAATCAATGTTTCTCGACATTAGTGCTGGCGCGTTTATTATTGTTATTATTTCTTATTATTTTCTTTCACTTTCTCGGGAAACCGGAGGGAAAAAAAGAATCAGCAACCGGACTGACAAAGAAGAAGGAGACAAAAAAAGGTGAGGTTTTCAGAGGACGCTGACTCGCAGTCTGTGTGTGCGAGAGTGTGAGTGTGAAGTGTGAATTGTGTGAGTGTTGTGTCTGGAGAGAGAGACAGAGAGCGAGTGAGTGAAGGTGATCTCTGCAAGTATTGCGTGGCCCAAAAGGATGACAAGGACGGCTTTAAGACGTGAGTCGAATAATAGAGTTGGCTATTATTGGGACCCACTATGCGGCTTTCTTTTCTTCCATTTATCGAATCCCGAGGGGCTGAAGATGTGGGGCCCTAATGGTTTGACTGCGTTGGCGTCAGCGGCTCCTTTGATTGGGGCTTGGCTTCAGTTTCTGCTGTGCTTGGCTTTTTATTATTATTTTTGTTCCTTTTTTTTTTTTTTTTTTCTTTGTTCTACTGTATTTACTTGGACTTTTTTCCTTTCGATTCCCGGGCTTTTCTCGTGGCTATTTACTGGGATAATATATAGCAGCCAAATTGGAAAATTTGGACTCCCTTACCAAATTAGAGTTTACCACGTGGAAGTAATATTAATAATTCTTTTTAACAATTATTTTGAGGTAAAAGTTTCAAATCGCAAAATCTGATATGATTTTTTTATTAGTTTTTAATATTGTATGAAAATAGAAAATTCAAATTCAATATTATTAACAATTGTTAATAGTGACGTTTAAATTAGAAAAATATAAGGTTAAATTCTTTTTGGGTTTAAGGTTTTTTTTTTTTTTTTTTTTGGGCCATTTTTCCATTTATCTTTGAACGTTCCTTACCTTTTCGGTGTCGGAAATAAGCCAAAAGCCTGATTTTGGAAAATATAAGACCCTAAAAAAAAGAAAAAAAGAAAACTTGATTTATGAAAATTATGCTTTGGAATCGCTAGCCATTCTTTACCATAAGATTATCGATGTCTAAATTTTGGGGGAAAAAAAATTAGTACTATTGCTTTTCTTTTTTTGTTTTGTTTTTACTTTTTGAGTGGTGGGGACAAAACTATTGCTTTTTATTTTCTGTTTTCTTTGCTTCATTCGTTGTCCTATTCCAATCTTCGCACGCATTCATATACCTTTCACCTTTAACAAAAAAGCATTGTGGGCTATTTTTATTTTTCTTTCAATCCCACAACAAAAAGCTGGCAACACAAAAATTCTCAGCAAATAAAAAAATTTACTATATATATATATTTATAATTAAACCCTGATTCTTTATAAAATTTTTAAAATTACACTGTTGGCTAAAAATATAATAACATTATCAAGGTCTTTAAATTTTTTTAAAAAATATTATTTATTTGTCCATTGTTGAGGTTTTGTTTTGATTACTTTTTCTTAATAATTATAATTATTAATCATTTGTTGAGTTAAACCAACAAAGAAGTTTTTTTTCTTACTTTAAAATAAAGTGATAAAATAACAATTTTATTCTTACTTTAAAATTTTTATTATTTGAGATCCATTAACCATTAATTTTTGCAACCATTTTTCTTCTAAAAGAATTATTTTTCTTTTCATTTTAAGAAAAATAACTTAAAAGTAGTATTCTTCGTGCTTTTTAAAGTGATGGTCTTAAAAAAATATATATGAATTCTTAGTGATAGGGAGATCCTAATCTTAAGCATTCATTTAAAACTTTATGCAGAAAAATAAACAAATAAAAATGATGATTACTTTTGAATGCACCGTATAAACTGTTAAAAAAATAATCACATACAATTTTAACAAAATTTAAATTGTCTTTATATGATATTTTCAAAAATATTTATATGTAATCATTTATGGTTTTAAAATTTATTTTATGAATAGGATTGTATATATACATAACTTTGTCTTTGGAGGCTAAAGATAGATATCCAAACTTTGTTAAAGGACAAAGAGAACATATCTTAGTAAAGTATAAAAAATGATATATAGAAGTAAAGATTTAAAAAGCTTTTTCCAGCTCCATATTCTCTATATATGCTTATTAACTTTATAGATGCAAAGTTAATTTTATTGTGTACGTGGCCTTTTTGTTTTTAGGTAAATAAGAATTTTCTTCAAAGCAGATTAACAGGATTTTTTATTTTTATTTTTTATAATAGAAGATTTTACTAATTGGAGCCAAAGAAAAGCATCCTGGCTTACCAATCAACTAAAGAAAAATAAACCAAAATATATTGGTCCTAATATTTTACAGTTGATTTCTATTCTTTGTGGCTTAGCTAAACATTTAAATTTTCTTTAAGAAAATTCCAGGAATATTCCATCATAGAACATGCCGAAGGATCATAATAGAGAGCTGCTAACACAAATGGGGCTGGTCTTCTGTCTTCAACGTTGTAATTTAACCAAATACTGGTGATGATTAAATGATTTTATCCAGAGGTCGAAATGCTAAGTTATAAAACTAATATCAGATTACGAATTCAATTTGTAGTTCTGGCCCCTTTTTTTTCAAAAAAAAAAAAAAAAAGAAAAACTCAGCCAATAAGAAGAAAAAATTTGCTTTTATAAGTGTCGCTCTAATTGCCATCATCCATACATTATTTTATTTATTTTATTTTTTGGGGTTCATGGAAAGCTATCATTCATACCTTTGTTAAGACCATGGGCTCTCAAATCACGTTCCTTTATTATAAATTCAGCCGAAAAAGACGTGGAGATCCAAGTCCATAACCCAATGGGCCTGAGGGCAAGCTGTCTTACAATCAAGGGTGCCTTTGTTGGCCCTTTTTTTTTTTTGTTTTTTTGTTTTTTTTCAATAATATATATATATATATATATATATATTATACTTTTGAAAAGTAGTACATTAATGAAGAAGGTAGATATTTCAAATTTCTTCATAAATGTTGATTCATGACATATATATAGATACAATCATTTAAAAGAAATTAGATTCATATGAAGTGGGGTATAATTTGAAAGTAGCACTATTAATGAATCCATAAAATTGGTCCCAATAGATACTACCAGGTTTTAATGAGAATACAACCACCACACGGAAAGAGGAAAATTGGCAATCAAACAGAGAGATTAACCTTGAGGAAAAAGCACTGCCAAGCAATTTGTACATCCTTTTTTCAGACCAAAAAGATGGAGATAATAGAGAAACCTCATCATGTAGTTGTTCATCCTTTTCCAGCTCAAGGCCATATCAAACCCATGTTATGCCTTGCACAGCTTCTTAGTGAAGCTGGCCTTTACATCACCTTTATCATCACCCACCATATTCACAAGCGCTTAGCAGATTACCTCCCATCACTCACCGCCCGATTCCCAAATCTCCATTTCCAATCCATCTCCGACGGCTTTCCCGATGATCATCCACGAAAAGTGAATTCTGATTACTTCAATGAGATGAAGATAAAAACCAAGCCGCATTTCAAACAAGCTGTGGTTTCCTTAGGATTGGAGAGCAGTGACAATCGTTCGTCCCGGCTACGGCCTGCAGTGAGTTGTATCATAGCAGATGGATATTTGGTATATTCATTTGATGTGGCAGAGGAGTTGACACTTCCCATTTTCACATTTGTTTCCCATGGTGCTTGTTTCTTACAAGCATATTATTGCATCCCAACTCTTATTCAACAAGGTCACCTTCCTTTTCCAGGTGAGCTTCACTGTCACACCAAAATTATTTACCATAGGGGATGTGATATAAAATGTGATGTTGTTATTTTAGTTCATTTATAATAAAATTATAACATAGCGCATTTGCCATTTCACTTAGTCTATAGCAATTAGTTATCAGTTTTGCAATATTCACTTAGTCTATAGCAATTAGTTATAAGTTTTGCAATATATATATATATATATATACATATATGGATTTCATATTATTGATTATAATAGCGATGATTTTAATAGCGATGTTCAATATTTTTATATGTTAGATAACATGTTATTTGATGTTTTTATTATTATTATTAAACAACATATTATCTGATATTAAACACTCACGTTATAATAAGTACGTAAGATTAATTTTATAAATTATATATATATATATATATAATATGACAAAAATGAATTTGATTTACAGATGATGACATGAATCATGAAATTAAATGTGTGATCGGACTCGAAGGCCTACTACGACGCAAAAATTTGCCTTCTGTATGTATGCTTAGAGAAGTAGAAAGCCCTGTGTTTCAGTCCGCTGTCAATGATATCCTAGGCATGAATCGATCTTCCGGTGTCATAATCAACACCTTCGATGAACTCGAAGTTGAATGCCTCCCTCACGTAGCCACCCACTTTCACAAAGTTTACACAGTCGGACCTCTTCATGAATTCTTGAATTCTAGAATCGGAAACTTTGGCATCCAATCTCATGCTTCTCTTTGGAAAGCAGAGCAGAATTGCCTTCCTTGGCTTGATTCACAGCCATTGAAATCTGTTCTTTATGTAAGTTTTGGAACTTTGACCAAAAGATCAATTTCTCAATTGCTTGAAATTTGGCATGGTTTGGTAAATAGTGGACACCCATTTTTGTGGGTGATACACTCAGATGTTGTATTGGATGAGGAAAGAGAGAATGTGATGCCTGAAGAACTTCAAAAGGGTGCTAAAGAAAATGGGTATATAGTAGATTGGGCTCCACAAGAAGAGGTTTTGGTCCACAACTCTGTTGGTGGGTTTTTGACCCATTGTGGTTGGAACTCCATGTTAGAGAGTCTCATGGCCAGAATTCCTTTGATCTGTTGGCCCCACTCAAACGATCAGAATCTTAACACTGAATTTGTGACCAAAGTGTTGAGAATTGGGGTTGAATTGGAGGCGTCTGATAGGTCGACCGTGGAAGCAACAGTGAGGACACTGATGGGAAGTCAACGGGAGGAGTTTCAAAGGTCAGTGGATAAAATTGCAAAATGTGCACAGGATGGTATTGGACATGGTGGATCTTCAAATCACAATTTAGAAATGCTAGTCAGAGATATCAAGATGATGCAACTGAAGAGCCAAGAGCATCACCGGAAAGCGTGAAGATTTTCAAGACAAGTTACAATAAAGTCTTTCAACTTTTGTTGTCTATTTTGTTATTTTTCATAACATCATTTATAATTTTTATATTTCTGATGATGTGGCACTTAATCCAGTGTATTTAATGCTGGAGAGTCAATTAATATTGCTGACTCTAAGACAGATTTGGTGCCTATGGGTAATAGCTGAAATGGCATAAGGCTGGCAGCAATACATAAATGTATTTTGTAGTGTGTGTAAAATGTGGTGTGTATGAGAGTTAGGGTGAACTGAGCAACTCTTTATAGTTAGGGTTGTTTAGAGAAAATGAGCTTCCATTTAGCTTTTACTGTGAGATGCCAATGATAAGCTTTTTATAAGCTTAAACCTGTATTCCTCCTAAAGTTTAATACAATTTATACTTCCTTGGGTGCCAATGAATGTGGGCTGTTTTATTGAAAGCTAAACCACGTAAATCTTGTGTGTTTGCTTCTCCATTGCATCTTATTTTTCTTCTGTGTTGCTAGTTTGGTTTGTGTTTGGTATTTTTGTCTTGCTCTGTTATTTGTTTGAGTGTTAAATCTAGCTGCTAAAAACCTTACAAAGTTATTAAATCATTAGCCATTAAAGTCTAAATTGGGCATTCTTAAAGTATCTTTAAGAGACTATTTCAATGCCTCATACTTTTTATTTTAAAAAGAAGAAATTTTAAAGAGTCCAATTTCATACCAAATATGAAAAATACAATTCATTTCTAATTTTTAATACTAAATCATTTTAACTTAAATGTAACATAAATTTTTATACCATAATTATAATATTTGAGACATAATTCATATTAAAAAAATAATATAAATAGAAAAATAAATATTTATAGGAAAATTGAAAGTAAAAATTATTGTTGTAAAAACCTTTAAAATTCACTTTTTAAAAATGCTCGTTTTTTCAAGGTCACTCAAGTCATTCTAGGAGGGTTGGGCCTAAAAAATGACGGGTTCTAAATCCACAACTAGCATTTTTTGGTGAATAATACACAGCCAGCATTGGCTTATATATTTACCTCAATTTTTATCAAATTAACAAAAACTCCGAACTAGGGAAATATAAATTAATAAAACCTAGTAGTCACTATATATCAGAAAATACTGCCACGGAATGTTATCAGTGGTCTTTTTGGCGGTGGGAATGTGAATGTCATCAGAGATCTTTTTGGTGGTGGCTGCTTCTAAAGTGGAACAGAAAGGTTTATAATTGAGTTCCTTTTTCATTACCCAGATATTCAGATTCTTAATTATTATCATTATTATTTTTTGACATTTCTTCTTTCAAAATTTTAATGTTTATGGTAACAATTATAAAGAAGGTAAATATTTTGAATAAAATGTGATTCACGAGAATACAGTCAAAATCATATTAGGTGCATTCATATAATGCAATATATATATATATATATATATTTTTTTTTTTTTATATCAAAAATGGGGATACTATAATATGCGTGTAAGAACCGGCCATAGGCATGAGTTAAAATGTTTCTGTTTCAATCAAATTAATGGAAAGGGGTAGTTCAGTTGTCAAATATGCATAAATGAACCCAGAAAATGAAGTTTAAATATCCTTTGAAACAATTATTCATAAATATGAATTCGTAATTAATGGTGAAAGTGTAACTTAATTATGAATTATTAGTACATGATATTCATAAAACCTAGCCATTTATTTAATATTAGAATCTTAATTAACTAAAGTTACATTCTCAAAAATTACCCCAAAAAAATAAAAATAAAATTACATCCTCAAAAAAATTCCCATTACTCCTTGGGGTACCATAGTGTTAAGACACAAATATATATGGGATTTCCAAAATATGAACATTGTCACATGCTTATGTCTAAGGAGTACGGATGTTGGAAATTTTCTCCCCAGCACATTCTTGGTATCCGAAAGTAGAATTTTTCCAAGTGATTCGAAGATCCAACATCTCCAATACTCTCCTCAGCACATTTTGCAATTTTGTCCTCTGATTTTTGACATGCCTCTCTTGTTTTTATTTTTTTACCCATCAAAGTTTCTATTGTTTTCTTTATGGTCAACCTATAACTCCTCCAATGCAATTCCAATTTTCAACACTTCTGTATGCCAACCAATTGAGAATTAATATATTGGTCCTCCCACGTCAGGCCAAAAAAGATAGCATTCACTCCAAACCTGTTCTTGTGGAGCCCAACCTTTAGTAAGGGGATCTTTTTTTTATACCTTATGTTAGTAAATTTTGAGATTTATCTAATGTAAAATAAATTGTAAATTAAAGATCAATGTAAAACATTTCAAAATTTAAAGATTTAATGTACAATTTAGCCAAAATAAAATGCAATTAATCCTCCAAATGATATCTCCATGAAAAGTAATAAATTCTGCATATTATCTTTTTAATAACAACACCCATACCTGATACATTTTGTATTCTTAGCATCAGTAGCCCAATCTATTTCAAAAAAAAAAAAAAAAAGAAAAGAAATAAAGAGCCCATTTTACATTAATCTTGGCAAATCGATCAGAAGGATTTCTTCCAATATTGTAGGAATTACCTTCACCAGATTATCTTGCGAAAGTGGCGGTCAAGAAACCCATATTATTTTCTTCGAAATTCAGATTGCTCAATATAAATTAATTATTTGGTCTGTTTTACCACTAAGTCATTGTTTGGATCACCATGAAAAGAAATCAACAAAGCTTCCTCGTGTTCACTTGTAATTATTTTTATTGATTTTCAATTTGAATATATTATTGCTCATATCACATGCTAGCTAATATTTAGAATTTTTTTATTGTGTCTTGCCGTTTAGGTTGATTAATTTGCCTATAATTTAGGATTTGTTTTTTTTTTTTTTGAAAACCTATAATTTAGATTAATGAGAAATTTTCTCTAGTAGCTTATGATAAGCTTGGGTAGCCCATGTTTTCATTTACGAGTTTGACTCGTATATAAATGGAACTAACGTTAAACAAGATATGAAGCTTGTGAATTGATATTGAATAATAAATTAATGAAAATCATCATGAATAGTTTGAATTTATTATTTATAGTTATTTATATAAAAATTATATTATAAATTTAAACATATTAAATATTTATAATATACAAACAATTTCTTTTTCATATTTTAAATTTATAAACTCATTAAAAATAAATTAGTTTTAAAATTTATTTATAAAATAAATAGAATTTATTAATTAAAATTTTTATTTTATAAAAATAAATGTTTAAGTTTTAAAGTTTTTATATGGTACAAACCGAATTAAACTAAATTCAAGTTTTTAATAAATAAATCAAGCTGAACTTGGATCCTCTTAAAATCATACGAGCCAAATTTAATAACATCAATGCTCGGCTCGTTTGCATCCCTATCAATGTGTTCCCTTGTATATTATTTACAACCACCAGTACGGAGGATGAATAAGGTAGATATCCACAATGTTCACACTAATTGTTGAATGTTTCAACTACCACTTCGCTTGTTCTATTTTCAGCCATTTAATATTTTGTGATCAATCTATTCTTTCCCGCATTTATTCCAAAGCAACCAAATGAAAACAATTTTCAGCCATTCGATATTTCTTGATCAGTTTGTTTCTGTCCCGCATTTATTTAAAAGCAACCAAATAAAAACCTTTCTAATAAATGCATGTATTAAATTATTGAAAGTAATCTTGATAAATATTGTTTGACCCGTTTCTGTCAATGTACGCTTTGAAATTTATGATGTTTTCACGTTGCATCACAACCTTAGTGACCCAGGGACCTTTGTGTTCGATTCTTGGCAATCCCTCAACTTAAACTCAAACCTTTTGAGATTGATGTTGTTTTAACATAAATGCAAGCAGCGGCATATGTGGTAAAATCACTTTATGATGGGCTAGTAAGGGGTGCAATTGCTAAATTATAGATAACAATAATAATTTACATCATTTATTTTTATTTTTTAATACTAAAATTTTAATATGAGAAAATGAACTTAATCATGGAATATAAATTCAACTAAATTTAAAAAAAAAAACAATTGATTATCTTTTAAAATATATATGTGTATCTATTTACAAGGCCCACAATGGTGGGCTTGCACACCCATGTTACGATAGGTAAAATAAGTATCATGCATTTATATCGCATTTATATCCGATAGTACAAATTGATTAATATTCAAATATAAATGGACGAAACCCACCATACCATAGGCGTACAATTCTACCATAGGAAATTTATATATATATATATATATTGTAATTTTGCTACAGAATAAAATAGTGCTTCTTATACACACACATATATAATCAGAACAGCTTGCTAAATTCACTATTTTGAAGTTTGATGGGAAAGGTCCTAAGATGGGAATGGAGCAATTTCAGGTTGTTCATCCTTCACCACTTCAAGGCCATTTGCACACCTATGTTATGATAGGTAAAATAAGTGTCACACATTCATATTGCATTTATATCAGATATTACAAATTGATTAATATCCAAATATAAATGAGCAAAACCCACCATACCATGGGCATTAAGCTTTACCATAGTAATATATATATATATATATATATATTGTCAGAACAGCTTGCTAAATTCACTGCTTTGAAGTTTGATGGGAAAGGTCCTAAGATGGGAATGGAGCAATTTCATGTTGTTCATCCTTCACCACTTCAAGGCCATATCAAACCCATATTATGCCTTGCATAGCTTCATAGTGAAGCTGGCCCTTACATCACTTTTCTCATCACCCACCATGCTCACAAACGGTTAGCAAATCTCCCCGCTCACACTACCCAAATATCCATTTCGAATCCATCTCATATTGTTGTACTGACTTTTTATTAAGTACTATAGCTCTCTAGTCATGCACGGTTGGTGATTTTTTTTTTAAAGCCACTATTTTCTCTACAAATATTGAGAACTCAAATCCTTCGTCCCCAGTATTAGGGAAAAAAAAAAAAATGAAAATCATGCATGATTTATGGAAATATCATTAATTAATAATTTGCCTACATTCCGCATTAATATTAGATATCATTAATTTAATCTCATCATTCTTTAACTACCAATTCCTTGGTATTATAATTATTTCTTCGTACTGTTTACAAGCACCAATACGGGGATGGATTAATAGTTTACCTTAATCAAAATTAATCGAGACTCATATTAGCTATTAACAATATAACAACAATACCACGTATCAACCATCTGATCTTTCCACATGTATTTATTTATTATTATTATTTTTTTTTTGGCAAAAACATGTTTTCTTTTCTTTGATCCATATGCTTTTTGTTACAAAAAGAATATATATACATATACATAAACACACGTATACATATATACAGGTATGTGTAACAGCAAATCGAAATTTTTTTTTTTTTTTTAAACTTTGGCACTTTTATGCCCCATGTTTAATGTCAGAGTTGGTCGTACTCATGTGTGATCTCTTATTATTATTTTTGCTAAAAGTGTGATCTGCTATTATGATAGGAATTATAACAATAATTAAAGGCTTAATTTATATTTCATTCAGATTGTACAACGGATGATTGAATTTAAAATGTTTTACTTAAACTTTTCAATTTATAATTTATTTTATATTAGTTTAATTTTAAAATTGACTAACAAAAAAATTAAATATAGAAAAAAATTAACTAGTTTTTTTACAAATTAATAAGATAGTTTTTTTTTTAAATTTGGAAATTGAGAAAATTAATTAATTTTTAAAAATTTTTAGATTTAGCGTTAGTTAAATCAAAAATCAAATTGATGTGAAAAAAATTGTAAATTGAAGGTTCATGTGGAATATTTTATGTGGAATATTTTTAATTCGAAAATCCAATTTACAATTTGATTAAAATATAAGATATTAAGAAGCAAAATTAAATTCTCTATAAAAAGTAATAAATTCCGCATATTATCTTATTAATAACAACACGCACCCCGAGACACTCCATATTCATACCCTCAATAGCAGCCCAATTTTTGTTGGCTTGCGAAAGTGGCGGTCAAGAAATGTACATGGAAATGGAAAACTCGCTTCCCATGGGCTATTATTTTCTTTGAAATCCAAATTGCCCAAAATAAATAAATTATTTGGTTCGCTTTACCAGTAAGTCATTGTTCGGATCATGAGAAGAAATCACTAAAGCTTCAGCGAGATCACTTTCTCTTTATTTACTTGGACCATGTATTCCCTTGTATTGTTTGCATACACAGATACGGGTATAAATTATAAGGTAACATTCACATCACCTATTAAATATTTCAACGACTAGTCTACTTGTTCCAAGTGTCATTTGATATTTCTTGATCTACATTTATTCAGAAGCAACTAAATAAAAACCTCGTAATAAATGAACGTATTTAATGCAAGCAACAGTACATTTGGACATACATAATTAAATATTACAGAGCGTCACAATACATGACATGCCTGTATGTGGAGTACAAGGGCACACATGGGCCAAGAAAATACTGACAAATTAAATTAGTAAAATGTAACCTAAATTTTCGGCAAAATAATTAGTCTAAACGGCAAGACCCAAAAAAAAAATCAAAATATTAGCTAGCGTGTGACACGAGCAAATAATAAATAATATGGAAACTTAAAAGATATTTATTCTTATGGTGATCCAAACGATGAGATTTGCAGATGAACCAGAAAAAATAATTTATTTATATGTTGGGCAATTTTGATTTCTAGACCCCTGCGTCGATATCACTCTTTCAACAATATATATATATATATATATATGTATTTGGAGTAGCTGTTGTATAACTAAGAGAAGTTAAGATTGAAGTTTGAGATGGAAGGCTCTAAGGTGAAAATGGAGCAAGCTCATGTCGTGATGTTTCCCTTCATATTGCAAGGCCACATAAAGGTTTTGTTAAGCCTTGGAGAGCTTCTAAGCGAAGCTGGCCTTTATGTCACCTTTGTTAACACCCACCAAAACCACAAGCGCTTAGCCAACCTCCAAGCCCTCACAACCCATTTTCCAAACCTTCATTTCGAGTCCATCTCCGATGGCCTTCCCGACGATCACCCTCGAACCCTTTTTCAGGATTTCTTCGAGGGGATGAAGACCAAAACTAAGCCAAACTTCAAAGAGCTTATTGTCTCTCTCAACAAAAAGTCCGAGAATGGTTTGTGCCCACCAGTCACTTGTATTATTGGAGATGGAGTTATGTCTTTTCCCATTGAAGTAGCGGATGATCTGGGGATTCCTATATTTTCATTCTATGGTACTAGTGCTCGTTTCTTATGGGCATTTTTCAATATCCCCAAGCTCGTCGAAGAGGGGCAGATTCCCTTTTTTGGTAATTTTCACGCATGCCTGCATTTACCTATATATGTATGTTTGTAAGTACATATATCTTTCAGTTCCACTTCCCAAATTTACTTGGCCATTTCTATTATTATTATATTTTGCTCATACTTGTTGGACTGCTCTTTGTTTTTAGCATTTTAAAGTTACTTCTACTGAATTCAACTAATTATTAGCAAGACATAACTATTTTATTTTTTAATAATTTTTTAAATACAAAATATATAAATATCGTATTATATTCGCATCTATAAAGTTGTAGGTTTATTTTTTTATTTTTTAATTTAGAATTTGTTGTAACAATAAAAATTATTATTATTTTCAGATGACAACATGAATTATAGAATTCATGGTATTCCTGGACTCGAAGGCCTATTAAGGCGTAAAGATTTACCGGAATTTTGCGCTCTAAAAGAAATAGACCACAATATGATTAATTTCTTTGTTGAAGAAACTCTTGCCATTACTAAAACTTCAGGTCTTATATTCAACACCTTTGACGAATTGGAAATTGATAGCGTCCAAAATGTTGCTACCAAATGTAGCAAGCTCTACACAGTTGCACCTATCAATGCTCTTTTGCAATCTCAAATTGGACCTCGAGCTCAGTCGATTGCGTCACTCGGTTCTCTCTGGGATGTGGAACAAAATTGCATAAAATGGTTGGATTCACAGCCGTCAAAATCCGTTGTCTATGTGAGTTTTGGAAGCATAACCAAATCCTCAATTTCTCAGCTAAAGGAATTTTGGCATGGACTGGTTGATAGTGGTCACCCATTTTTGTGGGTAATAAGACCAGGTGCTATATTAGATGAGGAAGTGATTCCAAAGGAGCTTGAAAAGGGTCAAAAAGAAAGAGGTTATGTAGTAGATTGGGCCCCGCAAGAAGAGGTTATGGCTCACAAAGCTTTAGGTGGATTTTTGAACCAAAGTGGCTGGAACTCAATTTTGGAAAGTATTGTGGCTGGAGTTCCAATGATTTGCTGGCCTTATTCGGGCGACCATTTTATTAATTGTCAATGTGTTACTAAAGTTTGGAAAATTGGACTTGAGCTTGGAGATTGGGATAGGTTGACCATAAAGACAACTATAAAAGAGCTAATGGGAAGTAGGAGGGAGGAATTTCAGGAATCAGTTGATAAAGCAGCACAATGGGCTAAGAATTGCATTAGCAAAGGTGGATCTTCCAGCCTCAACTTAGAAAAGCTTATTAAAGACATCAAAGGCATCAAGGAAATCAAAGTTTAAAGGTTCTGAAATAAAATGTGCGACCTGTTGTTTCAATTTACCCTTCTTATATTTTCTGTTGAAAAAATATTTGGTAGTTAAGGTCTTTATCATGAATTTGAAATGTACTTGTTTGAGCATCCGTATGAACAATTGTTGTATTGGTGAAATAAAATAGAGTAATAAATAACTAAACCCTTTACATCCATATAATTTTTATTTATTTGATGTGAAATAGTTTTAATGGGAGAAGATTTTTCTGCTTCCAAATTATAAATGGTAAAAATATTTATAAATGAAAAAACTTTTACTATTGTGATTTACACCTCGTTTCAAAATAGATGAAAGGCTACTAGTTGCGCTTTTACGTCTTAAGATATTGCTTTCTAGTGTCTTTGTTGACTCACATATAAACTTTATCAAAACAAGGCAGAGTAGGTTTCGTATGACTCCATCAAGGTATGATACTACATATATTTAGCTTCAAATTCAAAATTTTTTAGGCCATATAATTTATCTATTTGAGTTGAATAGTAATCCTATAATATATTTTTTTAAACGAATGAACTATTTATTTTAAGTTTCTATTTACAATATAACTTTATAAATATCTTTTAATTAGGCTCAAAAAAATAAACAAGTCGAGCATTTATTATAATTTTTATGTCAATTAGTTTATTTCCATTTATGAACTTCATAAAAATAGTTTAGATCTGCTACTCTATTAGAATTTTAATCAAAAAACCATGCTAACGTCCCTATTAATACTTTTATTTTTTATATTGCAGAAAAAAAAATATTTTTTAGGACCTTCCCCTTCAAAACTTTGAAATATTATCTTGGTTCGGGTTCTTTTTTATTATTATTATTTTAATGGTAAACCTTGGTTAGTTTCTATGGCAATTTTTTTTTTTTAATCGTTGCTTGAACCTAGGACCTCACATATGGAGGAAAATGTCCTCCTGAATTTTCGTTCAAATTTCAATCTTCCCCTAATTTTCTTTTGTAAAAGCAGTTTCCCTCTTTATATACATTTAGCATGATGTCAATACGCTCCCTCCTCAAATTTTTCATTAGAATTTACCAAAGTTGATTGGCTAGTATCTATTGATTGTTTAATATATCTAAATCAATTTTTTCAAAAAAAACCAGCTTAATAATGGTTGAAAAATAATATGGAGAATATATATATATATATATATATTTTTTTTTATTCAATCTTTTCTGACAATTTTGTTTTCAGAAAAAAAATTAGAAATATTTTATTTATAAAATCAATCAATTTGATTGTTAATCGGTCAATTTCATTTAACGAAAAATAAATAAATAAAAATGGAGTAAATTGATATTATTCCAAAGTTTTCTAAGAAAAATTGCTTTTAAAAAACTAGTTTAGAGAGCAAACAGAAACTTGAGTGGTAATTTTTATATTATCATTGTTGAATAAGGTCTCTGCTGATTTACTTATTTATTTACCTGTATAGCTGACCTAAATTTGTGATCCATCTACTATGAAATTAATAAATTAAATTAATTAATTAATAAAATAATACCCTAATAAATAATTCCAAATCTTTATTCATTTATTTTTATTTGGCAGCTGAAATCAGAAGCTACGGAGAAGAAGGTGCCACATGAAACAATCAAAAGAAGGCCACAAGGGTAATGCAAAATTATGTCGATACCAACCGTTCCATGATCTCATTTGACGGAGATCAAATTCTTGGTTTTTTTTCCAACCAAAGAGGCGGAAACTTATTTCAAGTCGTAGACCAATGACCCTCTAAATAAATAATATATATATATATATACACACATAAATAATTAATATATATATATATATATATAGCAATATGTTAATAGGAAAAAAATTATCATACAACATATTTGATTTAAATTTAGAAGATTTTTAATAGCATGTTTATTACTCTTTCTATTGCTAAAAAAATTTATCACATCAATTAGAATAATTAAAAATAAAATTCTAATGATTATGAAAAAGCTTTGTCAAGCTAATATAATAAAAAAGAAAACAAAAACTGTCTAACCAATCTTTTATTTGTAGAGAATCTGATAAATTTGTTATTCAGCAATTTAACCTCTCTCCCCTCTCCTTCTCTTTTAAAACGCCAACTTTCTTCCTCTATCAAAGAAAATGGTTCATATTTTCTTTTCTACCAAACAACTTCCAGCAAATAGTCAATCTTTTACAAATCAATCACATAAAAAAAATTATTAAAAAAAAAAAAAAGGTGAATGAGAATCAAATCCCAAAAGTTTTCAAATTCTAATATAGGAAATTGCATATAGATAATGCAGATTTTGTTATCTTCAAATTCCACTATGGAAAATTTCAGATAGATAACGCAAATTTTGTTAGCATCACTGACACAATAATTCATATCTAAATTAACAAACAAAATAAGATATTCAAACTTTTCAATTCAGAGATCAAAAAACAAATCTCAAAGAAAAATATATATATAGAGAAAGAGCACCTGAAAGAAAATTTTCTCCATGCATATTCTTCATGGGCAATCAAAGTGCAAGGATAACAATATAATAAACTCATAGTGATGCTCCCTGCCAAAAATCTATAAAAGTAAAATCGCAATTTTCTGAATGAAGAAATTCAATTGCGAGAAAAATCTAGAGGAATCCAACGGAAAGACCTCAGGGAGTGCGAAAAATAAGTAATCGCTTAAAATAAAAAACAAATATAATAAATAAAATAACAACCACCAAAAATATAACATATGTTACCGAATTTTCATCAGAACTCATTAAAAAAGAAATTTCAAAAGGCATTGTTTATTTAGAACTTATGCTACATCAACATTAATATCTTCCAATCTCATACCATATAAACTTAAATTAACAAAATTATTAGAACTATTAGAGATGGATTGCCACATATAGAAAAAAATTAACTAGTTTTTTTACAAATTAATAAGATAGTTTTTTTTTTTAATTTGGAAATTGAGAAAATTAATTAATTTTTAAAAATTTTTAGATTTAGCGTTAGTTAAATCAAAAATCAAATTGATGTGAAAAAAATTGTAAATTGAAGGTTCATGTGGAATATTTTTAATTCGAAAATCCAATTTACAATTTGATTAAAATATAAGATATTAAGAAGCAAAATTAAATTCTCTATAAAAAGTAATAAATTCCGCATATTATCTTATTAATAACAACACGCACCCCGAGACACTCCATATTCATACCCTCAATAGCAGCCCAATCTACGTTAATCTCGAGAAATCGATCAGGGAGATATCTTTCAATATTGTAGCGAATTGCTTCCACCGGTTTATCTTTTTTTAGTTGGCTTGCGAAAGTGGCGGTCAAGAAATGTACATGGAAATGGAAAACTCGCTTCCCATGGACTATTATTTTCTTTGAAATCCAAATTGCCCAAAATAAATAAATTATTTGGTTCGCTTTACCAGTAAGTCATTGTTCGGATCATGAGAAGAAATCACTAAAGCTTCAGCGAGATCACTTTCTCTTTATTTACTTGGACCATGTATTCCCTTGTATTGTTTACATACACAGATACGGGTATAAATTATAAGGTAACATTCACACCACCTATTAAATATTTCAACGACTAGTCTACTTGTTCCAAGTGTCATTTGATATTTCTTGATCGACATTTATTCAGAAGCAACCAAATAAAAACCTCGTAATAAATGAACGTATTTAATGCAAGCAACAGTACATTTGGACATACATAATTAAATATTATAGAGCGTCACAATACATGCCATGCCTGTATGTGGGGTTGAGACAGCAAAAAAGAAAAAGAAAAAAAAAGAAAAAAAAAAAAAAAGGCTAACCATCTTTCAATAAAATGCTTTGAAGGCTAACCATCTTGCCAAATACAAGGCTTTGAAGTTTGATAGGAAAGGTCCTAAGAAGGGAATGGAGCAACCTCATGTAATTGTCCATCCTTTACCAGTTCAAGGCCATATCAAACCCATGTTATGCCTTGCACAGCTTCTTAGTGAAGCTGGCCTTTACACAACATTTCTCATCACCCACCATGCTCAAAAGCGCATGGCAAACCTCCCTGCCCTCACTACCCAATTCCCAAATATCCATTTCGAATTCATCTCTGATGGCTTCCCGAAAGATCACCAACGAGATGTGAATTCCAGTTTCTTCAACGATATTAAAATTAAAACCAAGCCACATTTCAAACAATTCCTCCTCTCCCTTAAAAAGAAGAGTGAGAATGGCGCCTCTCCTCCGGTGACTTGTATCATAGCAGATGGATATGTGTTTTATTCGTTTGAAGTAGCAGAGGAGTTGAGACTTCCTATTTTCGCATTTGTTTCCCATGGTGCTTGTTTCTTGCAAGCGTATCATAGTATTCCATTACTTATTCAACAAGGTCACCTTCCTTTTCGAGGTAATTAAGTTGTATAATTAGTTGATAAATTTTGTATTATTCATTTCCCGTTTGTGTGTATATCTATATATATATATATATATAGATTTGATATGGTTAAAAAAAAAAAAAACATAGTAAAAAATTTATGAAAAATAATTGTGAAGAATAACCATTTATAGTTGTTAAATTAATCAAGTTACACAAATTTGATAACTATGTATAGCCATCTTTAAAAGTTTCTCTCTATAAATCTTTCACTTGTATATATATATATATATATATAATTCTTTTATTGAGCACATTGGTTGGATATATTTATCTGAATTATGTGTAATTAACCACAAAGCCACGCCCGGTAGATGAAATTTATATATGGCTGCGCATAATGAGAACACCTTTTCTTACAGATGATAACATAAACTACCAAATTCAATGTGTGCCTGGACTCGAAGGCCTTCTGACGAGCAAAAATTTGCCTCCTGTATGTTTGTTGAATTTAGAAGCAGAGAACTCTTTTTTTCAGGAGCATGTCAAAGATATTCTCGGAATGAATCGATCTTCAGGTGTTATAATCAACACCTTCAATGACCTTGAAGTTCAATGTCTCCCACATGTGGCAACCCACTTTCAGAAGTTTTACACAGTGGGACCTCTTCATGCATTCTTGAATTCTAAAATCGGAAAGGACTCCCATTTGCTCGCATCTCATGCTTCTCTTTGGAAAGCAGAGAAAAAGTGCATCGATTGGCTAGATTCACAGCCATTGAGATCTGTACTCTATGTAAGTTTTGGGACTTTGGCTAGAAAATCGATTTCTCAATTGCTTGATTTTTGGCATGGATTGGTGGATAGTGGACACAGATTCTTGTGGGTAGTACGACCAGACGTTATATTGGAAGAGGAAGGAGAAAATGTGATAATACCTGAACAACTTCAAGTAGGAGCTAAAGAAAATGGATATATTGTTGACTGGGCTCCACAAGAACAGGTAATGGCCCACAATTCTGTCGGTGGGTTTTTAACCCATTGTGGTTGGAACTCCATCTTAGAGAGTATTATAGCTAGAATTCCAATGATATGTTGGCCCCACACAGGTGATCAGAATATCAATACTGATCTTGTTTGCAAAGTGTTGAAAATTGGGATTGAATTGGAGACGTTTAATAGGTCGTCCGTGAAGTCAACAGTTGACACGTTGATGGGAAGCAAAAGGGAAGCGTTTCAGAGGTCGGTAGATAGGATTGCAAACTGTGCACAGGATGGCATTGGACATGGTGGATCTTCAAATCACAACCTGGAAATGTTGGTCACAGATATTAAGAAAATCAAAACAGAAGAGCTAAAGGTTCATCTTTAATATGTTTTGTCTTACATGGAGTGAAGAATCTGTTTGTTGTTCATCAAAGAATGAAGATTTTTAAGCCAGGTTTAATAAAGCTCTTTATTATTATTATTTTGGTTTTTTTGGTTCTACATTTTATTTTTTTTCTTTTTCTTTTTGGTAATAAATATAATTTCACCCATTTTTTTTCCTTATGTCATACTATTTAATTAAAGTATTTCAAAATATTAGAAAAGACCGTGAGGTATTGGACCATTGGTGCGTTAGAACCCCCATAAATAGTACAAGAACGTAGCATAATAATATTCAAGTAGAAATTTTGTTCTTTTCTTTTTTCAAAAAAAAGGAGAGAAAATTAATTCCCTAAAGAACTATGCAAGGATATTCGGAATAAAAGCCAACAAATGAACTTTTATGCTCAAGTAATTTCATTTGAGTACCATAGTATAAAAAAGTTGCACTTTCATTTAAAATTTTAAATTCAAAATCTTAAATTTCAATTTGTTATGTTTTGATATAAAGGTGTTTGACAAATGGTGATTAATGATTTGAGAGTATAAAAGTAATTTTCTTTTTTAAAAAAAAATAAGAGGTTTAATTTGTAACAAGTTAAAATTAAAAGGTTTAAATTATAAATTGTATTTTAATATTAATTAAATATAACAGACGTTAATTATTGTAACAAAAAAATTAATTATATTAAAATATAATAAATTGAAACTCAAAAGTTTAAACTATACTTTTTTAAATTTTTAAATTTAAAGTTCTAAAATACACTTTTTCTAAATTAAATTATGCTGAAATGCATACAACTAATCTTGAATGTATATTATTTCTTCATTTCACAATGCTTATTGTTATTATTATTATTATTATTAGTTTTGATAAACTAGAGAATGGGAAGTTTAACTTCAACTTAATAAGTTATTTTTTAAGCCAAAAAAAAAAAAAACCTAAGTTATTTGTGGTGATGATCATCACCACGTAACATGCTAATTAATTAGCATTTAGATTTTCTTTTTCAATGGTCTTTTAGTATTTACAAATTACATTGCTCCCTTCTTTTCTTTTTCTTTTAAATCTAAATAATTATATATCGGCCATAAAAAAAAAAAAAGTAAGAAGTACGTCGATTATTAATTTTATTTGTCTTTATCTATCCGTACATTGTGGACTATTTACTGGCCTACTGTTCCTTTACTTGGCCCATGTGCGTTTGCAGTGGAATAAATAAATAGTGTCCTTTATATAATATAATTAAGTCGGGATCCACGATTTTCACATTAAAATATTAAAATATATTTCAACTGCATCTTTCAGTTTCAGTTTTGCACGACGCACCAGAGGTAGGTGGATATGGATCGGGTTGGTTTGGTTTTGGATTGAAATACAATCCAATCCATATATATTGATTTTTTTAATTTATAATTTAAATTAAATTATTAAAATATTAAATTCAAATCAAATTAAATTATTTATGATCGGTTTAGTTTAGATTGGTTGATCGGTTTGAAATTTACTAATTTATTAATATATAATACAAATAAAAAATTTTCTAAATATAAAATATAAATAATAAATTATAATTATCCAAACATAAAATACAATTAAAATAATACAACATAGTGTACAATGGATAATAAAAAAGAAAATGTAGCAAATGATACACATCATGTACTTATTAAGTAGCAAACATTAATGTCATCATCTCATTTCTATAAAATCAAATTAAAATTGTTAAAACAAATAATGTAAAATAATACATTCGTCAAAATTCATTCACTCAAGAATCAATGCATAATTCATTTTTTTTTTAACCTTAAAACTTTGTTAAATCATAAGTCAATCAACGTTGATAGGTTCACTAATTTTAGTTGATTCCGTAAGCTCTACAAATATCAAAATAATAAAATTAGTAATAAATTATATTTAAACATTTATATATATATATATATATATATATATTATGGTGATGGTGATGGACGGCAACAAAGGTAAATGTTTAGTTTAGGATTACAACTTACAATTTGATTTGGAGGATATGGGGATGAAAAAGAAAAAAAAAAAAATATATATATATATATTAAAAATCAATATATAAAAATGGAAAAAAAATCTAAAATTAATATATAAAAATGGAAAAAAAATACTAAAATTAATATATAAAAATAAAAAAAATAAAAAATATATAATTTTTTAGTTATATAATATATTATTTGGATTGGATTGGATTTATATTTTCAATCCATAACCAATCCAATCCATACAATTTATAATATTTTGAACCCAATCCAATGTAATTGATGTAAAAATTCAATACAAACCGTTAAAAATGGATTGAATTGGACGGGTTGAACATGTTGGATTGGATTTTGCCCATCCCTACCCAGAGGTCATAAAGAAACTCCTTTGTATTATATTAACATTGTCAATCAACAAAAATTATGAAGTTCAGTCTTCTTGACTGAGCATATGATTTTTCTAATATTTTATTTTACAGAAAATTAATTTTTATTTCTACATCAGAACAGTTGGACCTAACAAATGGACCCAAGTGTATAAATAAAAGAGAGAGTAGTAAATCATGAACAATTGATTCTTACAAAGTAGAAAAATCTTAGAATTTAGGTTTGTGAAAAAGGTCCAAAGATGGAGCATCAACAACCTCATGTAGTTGTTCATCCATTACCAGTGCAAGGCCATATTAAACCATTGCTATGCCTTGCTCAGCTACTTAGTGAAGACGGGCTTTATGTCTCTTTTGTCATTACCCATTACACTCACAAGCGCTTAGTAAACCTCTCTGCTCTCACCACTCAATTCCCAAATCTCCATTTTGAACCCTTCTCCGATGGCCTGCCCGACGACCATCCTCGCTGCCTCAATTTCGACTTCTTCGTCGACATCAAAACGAAAACCAAACCATTTTTCAAAGATCTACTACTCTCCCTTGACACCAAGTCGGAGAAGGGTCTGTCCCCTCCGGTCACTTGTGTCATAAATGATGGATATCTGTCTTATCCTCTTGATGTTGCCGAGGAGTTGAAGATTCCTTTGTTCACTTTCATTGCGCATGGTGCTTGTTTCTTGTTGACTTATTATAGTATCCCAAAGCTCATTGAAGAGGGTCATATACCTTTTTCAGGTAATTGGATTATATATACACTGGTAATTTCCGCATCAAAATTGTTTGATATATATATATATGTGTATTGTTGAAATCATTCTCAATTTGTTTTAGGTTTGGGAGAGATGGTAGCTTAAGTTGCTATCTGAGCATCGGTACCGTCTCATGTGTAAATGTTAGTGCCCACGTTTGAATTTTTACATTTAAGCCCATTAATGGATTATATATTTACTAATTTATACATCAAAATTGTTAGAAACACGTTTTAGCTTGATATACATATTGTTCTATTGACTTTTATGAAATATAGCTTTTTTAATATGGTATTAATGCATTTGTGACATTCTTCTGTTCGAATTTTTGTGCCCACATTTGAATGTTCACATGTAAATCCAATAGCATGGCCATGTGTATGGATGAGTTTAAATGTAAACGGAATGTTGAAATATGTACAAGCGTTTTTGTTTTGTTTTGTTTTTTGTTTTTTTTTTTTTTTTTTTTTTTTTTTTTTTTGTTTTGGGTCGAAATGTGTTAGCTTGACATATATATATTTTTATCCATTTCTTATTAGTGATAGCTTTTATTTCTTATTAGCTGTAGCATTTAGGTTAGATGTACAACCTAACAAAAGATATATGTGTGTGTATGTATATATATATATATGTAGCATTTAGGTTAGATGTACAACCTAACAAAAGATATATGTGTGTGTATGTATATATATATATATATATTCTATTGCTTTTGCGTAGGAAGTTCATCTATTTTTCTTAAAAATTCTGTCATCAATTTGTGAACAAAATAATTTCCTTTCTCAGATGACAACATGAATCTTGAAATTAATGGTATTGCTGGACTAGAAGGCGTTCTTCGGCGCAAAAATCTACCACCAGCTTGTATGATGAAAGAAGTAACCTCCCCTTTGTTTAGGCAGTATCTCGATGAAACCCTCGCAATGAATCGAGCTTCGGGTCTCATAATCAACACCTTCGATGACCTTGAAGTTCAATGCCTCCCTCACCTAGCCAACAACTTTAGCAAAGTTTATTCAATCGGACCTCTTCATGTATTCTTAAATTCGAAAATCGGAAATCGATCCCATTTGATAGCTTCTCATGCTTCTCTTTGGAAAGTAGAGCAGAATTGCATTGCCTGGTTAGATTCACAGTGTAACACCCCGTCCCGAATCGCACCGGAATCCGTGCACGTTGACCGAGGTTGACCGTTGACCGTTGATCGAAGGGGTCAAAGTTGACTTTTTGACTCGGTGGGAATTTCGAGATGACTAGGGCACCGTGGCGAAGTGCACGATGCCACGAGTTCGTAGACTGGTAGCACGTCGAAAACGGAGCTACGGTTTGAAAGTTATGGACGAAACAAGTTGCGGTCCAAACTGTCCAAGGGGTGCCGGAGTTGACTTTTTGTTTATGGGGAATTGAGCTTTGACTCATGCATGGTTGTGAAGTGCTCGTCGATACGAGTTCACAGACTAGTGGCACGCTCAAAACGGACATCCGGTTAAAAAGTTATGGACGTTTGAAGTTTACCGGATACCGTATTATTTTAATATTTTTTTTTGGGTTGGTGAACAGTGAAATGCCACGTGTCAGTTTCTGATTGGTCCACGTGGCATGAACAGTGTCATGCAGGGGTTTTATTTGTTAAAACACTCGGGGAAGAGAGAGAAAGAGAGAGAAGAGAGAGAAAGAGAGAGAGGAGAGAGAAAGAGCCACCGCCGGCCACCGGATTTTGTCACTGTTCCGGCCGAGTTACTGTACACGCGCCGGACAGAAAGCTTGCCCACCTCATTTCCGGCAAAACCTCCAAATTTCACGGCGAACGGCCGCCGGACGCGCCCGGATCGGACGTCCGAAGTTTGGCGGCGATTTTTCCCCTCCACCGCCGGCCACCGCGAATCGGCACTATTCCGGCCGATAAACAGTACACGCGCCTGACAGCCTTGATCCTCTCCTCAAGTCCGGCCTACCCACCAAAAATCACGACCATCGGACCACCGACGCGCCGGGATCGGAGCGTTTTCCGGCGAGGGGTCAAAAATCTTCAAACGGTGATTTCTCCGCCGTCCGACCTCCGTTTTGCTCACCGTCGGTCCCGTTGGATTGCTCTCCTCACGATCTACAAATCTGCAAAATTTCACAGCAAACGGCCACCGTCGGAAATTACTGTTCCGGCGACGGTTGCCGGTGACGTGGCGGCCCGCCGGAAATCACTGTTCCGGCGAGTACCCCCGAAAATTCCGGCCAGCTCCAGTCCGCAGTGTTCGACCTCCTGAACCCAAATCCGACTTCCGTTTCCACCAATTCGCGACGGTTTGGGAGAATTGCAAAGCCGAAACCCGAAAAGCTTCCCGATAAAATTCCGACCCCGTCGGGTACGATCATCGGAAATTAAGACCGGATCTGTGATTAGCATCACTCGAGCTTCGATTCGGTATATAATTCGTAAATTTTAGTTATCGTTTGGTGTTCGCTCCTCGGGTACCCATTTGGGGATTACCCGAATAAAATATTAATATTTGTGGTTTTGGTACTGTGGATGTTTTAGGTGCACGTGCAAGTAGCGGAGTCGATCCTGCGGAGGATCTTGATTGAGATACGTGCACAAGGTGAGTGACCCACCTTCAAATTAATTTTGGGGAATTTAATTGATGAATATATTATGTGTGAATTAAATATTTGGAATTTAATTTCTATGTGCCAAATATTTATTGGATTTATTGTAGAATTATTTATGAATTTATTGGATTTAAGAAAATGCGAATTCTACAAATTTATGCCGTGTGGAATTATTTTATGGTTTTGAGGATTTTGAAATTGGTGTGGTTTTAATGGTAAATTGGGCACGATTTGAATTTCAAATATTTCAAGGAAAATATTTGGTTATGTTGGTGATTTCAATTTTTATAAAATATGCCCATGAAATATTATGAGATTTGATTATGAGATTTTGAGAATTATTTATGCTTGGAAAAAATGTGGATATTTGAATTGATGGATTTGGGAGTTGGTGGATTTGAAAATCATGGGATTTATGGTATTAATTATAAGAAAATTGTGGAGAATTTCCCGGTTCAAGCGGATGGATTATGCCCGCTATGTTTATGAAAAATGTGAAATTTGTTTTATAATTTAAATTGTGGATTTTATGATTTTTAGATGCACCGTGCACGTACTGGTGTTCTGATTATGTGATATGGTATATGTGATATGGATATTGTGCACACGGATATGATTAGCGCGCAGGTGGGTGTGAGTAGCGCGCAGGTGATATTATGAGGGTGTCCTGTGGATGCCATCGGAGAGGGTGGCCACCCCCCATTGGCCGGGACACCAGGTTAGCAGCGGCGCAGTGGGACGCCACGCGACCGTATGCCGGTTTCTTTCTATAACCTCCTGTCTGGCGGTACCTTGGGACGCTGGGTACTGTTGGCGCCACTGGTATATAGTGGGTGCATCAAATGATTTTCAGAACTGTGTTTTAAAAATAAAATGTTTGGAAACTGAATTGGAATTAAAAATATAAGTGTTACCGCTTCTGGTATTTAATTGATGTCTTGGTTTTCGGGGAATATGGATAAAGGGTTTTGTGAAATTGTTTTAAAAGGGGAACCTTTCCAACTGAGAGAATTGTAAGGGTTTTGAGAGAAAATATTATTTCCAAATAATTATTATTTATATACCTATTACCGTGGTATGATAGTGTAGAGTAGTAGGGTCGCTCACTGAGATGATTAGCATCTCACACTCTTAAATTCCGTTCCTCTAGGTACCAGGTTGTCGGTGTTCACTCGGAGCGGACTTGATCTTCCTCGCTGTATTTGTTCGCGCAGTACCTTGTTCTTCTTTTACTGTAGTTGTAATATTTCGTTCACTTTTGCTGTATTCTGTATTTTGTAGTACTTCATAAAGCTCTGTATACTGTATGGGACACTTATGTATTTGTATTGCACTGGATTACTGTATTTTTATTTTGGAGTGCTGAAATTTGTGGAACCAGTTCGTCGTACTGTGGGAGGAATAAGGGAACAATTATAGAAGTGTGTTTTCAGTGCAGGAAATTTTGTGGTAAGTCCATCCCTTAGGGGAGGTTCTGCCGGATCTTCCACAGAAGGGTCCGGTAGGGTTTCCCTGGGATCAGGGCTTGTCTAGGGTTCCGGTGGGGAACTTTGGACGGGTCCTGACAGTTGGTATCAGAGCATAGGTTCTTGTAATCCTAAGGGACTGTGCATTGCTGTACAGCCCATCCGTAAATTCCTTCCTTTTGTAATCGTGCTTAAGTGTCCCTGTTTCTAAACTCTTGTTTGTTTCTTCAGTTTAATCGACTACGATGAGTCGGCGGGACACACGTAGAACTCGGGAACGCTCGGCTGAGAGTTCCGGGAGTCGATCAAGCCTTAGAGATCTGGTCTCTCAGCTAACTAGAGCCTTAGGAGGTTCAAGCTCTAGTAACCGATCCGTGGATCAGGCTCGACGTTTAGGAGCCGTGGAGTTCGATGGAAGCCAAGGCCCAGCTGCAGCCTTGAAGTGGCTATCCAGCATGGAGAAAATCTTGGAAGAGGGGATGCAGTGCCCCGATGAGGATATGGTGAGGATTTCTGGGTTCATGTTAGAGGGAGACGCCCGGAAGTGGTGGCAAATGGAGAAGACCCGCAGAAGGCATACGTGGGACCAGTTCAAGATTGCCTTCTCTACTGAGTTCTGTCCTCCTGCCTACCGTGAGGCGAGAAGGAGAGAGTTCGAGGGACTGCGCCAGGGAAACATGACGGTGACAGAGTACGAGAGGAGGTTCCGGGAGCTGTCAGAGTTCTGCATGCACTTGATTCCCGACGATCACGCGAAGAAGGTGAGGTTCATAGACGGGTTGAACGAGAGCATCGGCTACACCCTTTCTGGGTCAGTACACCCCACCTATCAGTCCGCCAGGGATGCAGCGCTCGAGCTAGAGAGACAGGCGGAGATACACAGACCCTCGAGGCGCAGACCGTTCGAAGGTTCGTATAGCGGGGTACCTCGACAGGGGGCATCTAAGAAGAGTCATAGTTCAGGCTCAGACAGTGGTGGGTTCAGCCCTCGAGGCAGATTTCAGAGGAGAGGCGGCTATCGTATGCCCCAACCAGCGCGCCATTCCATCAGCGGCGGCACGAGCTCATATCAGCACTCTGGGTTTAGCCCCAAGCCATTCTGCAGACGTTGCAATAGAGCACACCATGGGATTTGCCAGTTTGAGGGTGTGTGCTTTCAGTGTGGACAGGCGGGACATATTAAGAGAAATTGCCCTTATGGAGAGGCGGGAGTGTTAGGGGCGAGCCCACCATCACATCAGGCCAGTGGATCGCGGGGTCAGAGTTCCCGAGGGAGTTATGCAGTAGGAGGTTCATCGGGATCAGTCCCACAGCCTGTTGGACCGAGCAGGGGTAGAGGACGGAGGCCCCAGCAGACAGGGCAGGGTCGAGTGTTTGCGATGACCCAGCAGGAGGCCCTAGCTACACCGGACGTCGTGGCAGGTACGTTGAATATATTTGGTAATGATGCATTAGTACTTATAGACCCGGGAGCAACACATTCATTTATCTCCAAGGAATTCGTCACTCGGGTCGGTATGACCCCTACTTCTTTAGAATGTCTAGTAGAGATAGCCACTCCTGCAGGAGAATCCTTGTGGCCTAGCCAGTTAATCAAGGAATGTTTCTTCTGCATCGAAGATCAAGTGATGGAGGCGGACTTGATCCTGTTGGATCTGTCCGGACTTGATGTAATTTTGGGCATGGATTGGTTGGCAAGGAACCATGCATCTGTAGATTGTTTCAGCAAGGAAGTTACATTCAGGAGGCCAGGGTTGCCAGAAGTAGTATTCCGTGGAGGAGTTGGAAGGCCCTTACCGAGGTTGATATCTACCCTTACCGCCAAGAAGCTACTGAATAAAGGTTGCCAGGGGTATTTGGCTCATGTGATAGATACCCGAGTAAGTGGGGTCAGGTTGGAAGACATGCCCGTTGTGAGGGATTTCCCGGACGTGTTTCCTGAGGAGTTACCAGGATTGCCTCCGGAAAGGGAAGTTGACTTTCCCATTGAATTGATTCCAGGCACCGTGCCTATTTCTCTACCACCGTATCGGATGGCTCCAGCGGAGTTAAGGGAGCTAAAGGTCCAGTTGCAAGATTTGGTAGATAAGGGGTTTATTAGACCAAGTATATCGCCGTGGGGAGCCCCAGTTTTGTTTGTAAAGAAAAAGGATGGTAGTCTAAGGCTGTGTATAGACTACCGACAACTTAATAAGGTCACCATTCCTAATCGCTATCCGTTGCCAAGGATAGATGATCTATTCGACCAACTCCAAGGTGCCAAGGTGTTCTCCAAGATCGACTTGAGGTCGGGATACCATCAGTTAAGGATCCGAGAGTCGGACATTCCTAAGACTGCCTTTAGGACGAGGTACGGACATTATGAATTCCTAGTGATGTCGTTCGGACTCACCAATGCCCCAGCAGCTTTCATGGACTTGATGAATAGGGTGTTTCGTCCGTACTTGGATCATTTTGTCATTGTATTTATCGATGACATTCTGATCTATTCAAGGAGCCAAGAAGAGCACGTGAGGCATTTGAAGAGAGTGCTCCAAACTCTAAGACAGCATCAGCTATATGCTAAATTCGACAAGTGTGAATTCTGGTTGAATCAAGTGGGTTTTCTCGGACATATCGTGTCGGCAGAAGGTATCTATGTGGACCCTGATAAGGTAAAGGCAGTGTTGAGTTGGGAGCGCCCTACCACTGTGAGGGAGGTACGAAGTTTTCTTGGATTAGCGGGTTACTACCGTCGTTTTATTGAAGGGTTTTCAAGGACTGCCGGGCCGCTTCATAGATTGACCCGAAAGAATGTTGAATTTAGTTGGACGGACAGGTGTGAACAGAGTTTTCAGGAGTTGAAGCAAAAGTTGACATCCGCACCTGTTTTAACTTTACCTGATGGGAATGAAGGTTTTGAAGTTTATTGTGATGCATCCCATCAAGGGTTGGGTTGCGTGCTAATGCAGAATCAAAGGGTGGTAGCGTATGCATCTCGGAAATTGAAGCAGCACGAACAGAATTACCCTACGCACGACTTAGAATTGGCGGCGGTAGTCTTTGCTCTAAAGAAGTGGAGGCACTACTTGTATGGGGCCACGTGCCAAATCTATACCGACCACAAGAGCCTCAAGTATATTTTCACTCAGAAGGAGTTAAATATGAGGCAAAGGCGATGGATGGAGTGGAGCCCTCGTGTATAAAGGACGACTTTGCGTTCCGGATATCCCAGGACTCAAGAAGGAGATTTTGGAGGAGGCGCATAGCTCGATGTATGCGATGCATCCTGGGAGTACCAAGATGTATCGGACGCTTGTTAAGTATTATTGGTGGATTGGTATGAAGAGAGAAGTGGCAGACTTTGTATCAAAGTGTTTGATTTGTCAACAAGTGAAAGCAGAAAGACAGAAGCCTTCGGGACTACTCCAACCTTTACCGATTCCCGTGTGGAAGTGGGAAGAACTCAACATGGACTTCGTATTCAAGCTTCCTTCCACACCTAGAAGGTACGACGGCATTTGGGTAATCATTGATCGTCTCACCAAGTCGGCACACTTCCTACCGGTACGAGAACGTTTTTCGCCCGAGAAGTTAGCCCAGTTGTTCGTGCAACGCATTGTAAGTCTTCATGGAGTACCGTTAGCCATCGTCTCCGATCGAGATCCGCGCTTTACTTCACGACTATGGCGGAAGTTGGCTGATGCACTAGGAGCAAGACTTAACTACAGCACCGCTTTTCACCCACAATCTGATGGACAAGCAGAGCGCACAATCCAGACATTAGAAGACATGCTAAGGTCTTGCATTATGCAATTTAGCGGTAGCTGGGATGAACAACTGCCACTGATAGAGTTTGTCTACAACAACAGTTATCAAGCGAGTACTGGAATGTCCCCGTATGAAGCTTTATATGGGAGGCAGTGTCGGACACCTTTGTGTTGGAGTGAGGTAGGAGAAGAGAGGTTCCTTGCAACAACTAATGCGGTCGGATCTGAGTATTTAAGGATGACCTTGGACAAGGTGAAGATCGTTAGGGATCGATTGAAGGTTGCCCAAGATAGACAGAAGAGTTACGCCGATGTGCGTAGAAAGGATTTGGAATTCGAGGTAGGAGATTGGGTATTCCTAAAACTATCTCCATGGAAAGGAGTAGTACGTTTTGGACGACGAGGTAAGTTGGGTCCTCGTTATATTGGGCCTTACGAGGTTACGAAGAGGATTGGCCCGGTGGCGTATAGGTTGGTGTTACCGGAAGAGCTAGCTCGAGTACACAACGTGTTTCATGTGTCGATGCTACGGAAGTATATTGCAGACCCTTCGCACGTACTCGAGAGTCCGGATATAGAGATAAGGGAAGATCTTTCGTATGTGGAGCAGCCAGTACAGATTTTGGATCGCGAGGAACGCACGCTACGCAACAAGACTATTCCTCTAGTTAAGGTCTTATGGCGGAACCACTTGGTCGAGGAAGCAACGTGGGAACCCGAAGCACAGATGCGTGAGCAGTACCCGTATCTGTTCCAGTGACGTGCGAAAATTTCGAGGACGAAATTTTTGTAAGGGGGGAAGGCTGTAACACCCCGTCCCGAATCGCACCGGAATCCGTGCACGTTGACCGAGGTTGACCGTTGACCGTTGACCGAAGGGGTCAAAGTTGACTTTTTGACTCGGTGGGAATTTCGAGATGACTAGGGCACCGTGGCGAAGTGCACGATGCCACGAGTTCGTAGACTGGTAGCACGTCGAAAACGGAGCTACGGTTTGAAAGTTATGGACGAAACAAGTTGCGGTCCAAACTGTCCAAGGGGTGCCGGAGTTGACTTTTTGTTTATGGGGAATTGAGCTTTGACTCATGCATGGTTGTGAAGTGCTCGTCGATACGAGTTCACAGACTAGCGGCACGCTCAAAACGGACATCCGGTTAAAAAGTTATGGACGTTTGAAGTTTACCGGATACCGTATTATTTTAATATTTTTTTTTGGGTCGGTGAACAGTGAAATGCCACGTGTCAGTTTCTGATTGGTCCACGTGGCATGAACAGTGTCATGCAGGGGTTTTATTTGTTAAAACACTCGGGGAAGAGAGAGAAAGAGAGAGAAGAGAGAGAAAGAGAGAGAGGAGAGAGAAAGAGCCACCGCCGGCCACCGGATTTTGTCACTGTTCCGGCCGAGTTACTGTACACGCGCCGGACAGAAAGCTTGCCCACCTCATTTCCGGCAAAACCTCCAAATTTCACGGCGAACGGCCGCCGGACGCGCCCGGATCGGACGTCCGAAGTTTGGCGGCGATTTTTCCCCTCCACCGCCGGCCACCGCGAATCGGCACTATTCCGGCCGATAAACAGTACACGCGCCTGACAGCCTTGATCCTCTCCTCAAGTCCGGCCTACCCACCAAAAATCACGACCATCGGACCACCGACGCGCCGGGATCGGAGCGTTTTCCGGCGAGGGGTCAAAAATCTTCAAACGGTGATTTCTCCGCCGTCCGACCTCCGTTTTGCTCACCGTCGGTCCCGTTGGATTGCTCTCCTCACGATCTACAAATCTGCAAAATTTCACAGCAAACGGCCACCGTCGGAAATTACTGTTCCGGCGACGGTTGCCGGTGACGTGGCGGCCCGCCGGAAATCACTGTTCCGGCGAGTACCCCGAAAATTCCGGCCAGCTCCAGTCCGCAGTGTTCGACCTCCTGAACCCAAATCCGACTTCCGTTTCCACCAATTCGCGACGGTTTGGGAGAATTGCAAAGCCGAAACCCGAAAAGCTTCCCGATAAAATTCCGACCCCGTCGGGTACGATCATCGGAAATTAAGACCGGATCTGTGATTAGCATCACTCGAGCTTCGATTCGGTATATAATTCGTAAATTTTAGTTATCGTTTGGTGTTCGCTCCTCGGGTACCCATTTGGGGATTACCCGAATAAAATATTAATATTTGTGGTTTTGGTACTGTGGATGTTTTAGGTGCACGTGCAAGTAGCGGAGTCGATCCTGCGGAGGATCTTGATTGAGATACGTGCACAAGGTGAGTGACCCACCTTCAAATTAATTTTGGGGAATTTAATTGATGAATATATTATGTGTGAATTAAATATTTGGAATTTAATTTCTATGTGCCAAATATTTATTGGATTTATTGTAGAATTATTTATGAATTTATTGGATTTAAGAAAATGCGAATTCTACAAATTTATGCCGTGTGGAATTATTTTATGGTTTTGAGGATTTTGAAATTGGTGTGGTTTTAATGGTAAATTGGGCACGATTTGAATTTCAAATATTTCAAGGAAAATATTTGGTTATGTTGGTGATTTCAATTTTTATAAAATATGCCCATGAAATATTATGAGATTTGATTATGAGATTTTGAGAATTATTTATGCTTGGAAAAAATGTGGATATTTGAATTGATGGATTTGGGAGTTGGTGGATTTGAAAATCATGGGATTTATGGTATTAATTATAAGGAAATTGTGGAGAATTTCCCGGTTCAAGCGGATGGATTATGCCCGCTATGTTTATGAAAAATGTGAAATTTGTTTTATAATTTAAATTGTGGATTTTATGATTTTTAGATGCACCGTGCACGTACTGGTGTTCTGATTATGTGATATGGTATATGTGATATGGATATTGTGCACACGGATATGATTAGCGCGCAGGTGGGTGTGAGTAGCGCGCAGGTGATATTATGAGGGTGTCCTGTGGATGCCATCGGAGAGGGTGGCCACCCCCCATTGGCCGGGACACCAGGTTAGCAGCGGCGCAGTGGGACGCCACGCGACCGTATGCCGGTTTCTTTCTATAACCTCCTGTCTGGCGGTACCTTGGGACGCTGGGTACTGTTGGCGCCACTGGTATATAGTGGGTGCATCAAATGATTTTCAGAACTGTGTTTTAAAAATAAAATGTTTGGAAACTGAATTGGAATTAAAAATATAAGTGTTACCGCTTCTGGTATTTAATTGATGTCTTGGTTTTCGGGGAATATGGATAAAGGGTTTTGTGAAATTGTTTTAAAAGGGGAACCTTTCCAACTGAGAGAATTGTAAGGGTTTTGAGAGAAAATATTATTTCCAAATAATTATTATTTATATACCTATTACCGTGGTATGATAGTGTAGAGTAGTAGGGTCGCTCACTGAGATGATTAGCATCTCACACTCTTAAATTCCGTTCCTCTAGGTACCAGGTTGTCGGTGTTCACTCGGAGCGGACTTGATCTTCCTCGCTGTATTTGTTCGCGCAGTACCTTGTTCTTCTTTTACTGTAGTTGTAATATTTCGTTCACTTTTGCTGTATTCTGTATTTTGTAGTACTTCATAAAGCTCTGTATACTGTATGGGACACTTATGTATTTGTATTGCACTGGATTACTGTATTTTTATTTTGGAGTGCTGAAATTTGTGGAACCAGTTCGTCGTACTGTGGGAGGAATAAGGGAACAATTATAGAAGTGTGTTTTCAGTGCAGGAAATTTTGTGGTAAGTCCATCCCTTAGGGGAGGTTCTGCCGGATCTTCCACAGAAGGGTCCGGTAGGGTTTCCCTGGGATCAGGGCTTGTCTAGGGTTCCGGTGGGGAACTTTGGACGGGTCCTGACACACAGCCATTGAAATCCGTTGTTTATGTAAGTTTTGGTACTTTGGCTAAAAGGTCAATTTCTCAATTGCTTGAATTTTGGCATGGTTTGGTAAATAGTGGACACCCGTTCTTGTGGGTGATACACCCAGATGTTGTATTGGATGAGGAAAGAGAGAATGTGATGCCTGAAGAGCTTCAAAAGGGTCCTAAAGATAATGGGTGTATAGTAGATTGGGCCCCACAAGAAGAGGTGTTGGCCCACAAAGCTGTTGGTGGGTTTGTCACACATTGTGGTTGGAACTCCACTTTAGAGAGTATTATGGCTAGAATTCCATTGATCTGTTGGCCATACACAAACGACCAGAATATCAATGCTACTCTTGTTAGCAAAGTTTGGAGAATTGGGGTTGAATTGGAAGGGTGCGATAGGCAAACCATAAAGTCGGCGATAAGGGCAGTGATGAATGGTAGAAAGGAAGAATTTCAAAATTCGATTGATAAAATTGCAAAATGTGGATTGAATGGTATTGGACATGGTGGATCTTCCAATCAGAATTTGGAATTCCTGGTCGAAGATATCAAAAAGATTAAGAGTTTGGAGTAGGAATTGTTATTTTGTCGTTGAATTAATGTGGTATTTGCTTTGTATTATGTGGGTGTAGACATATCAATTAAGCCAAGCAACCGTATTTGAGCCATCATTGTTTTTTTGAAATAAAAAATTAATTTTAAAAATTTTAATTTTCAGTCAATTTTCAACTCATTTTCAAGTGATAATTAATGTTCATATACGCATGTGTGTGTGTGTGTGTGTGTGTAGAGGATAAATTAGGTCCTGAGCATTTCTAACAATTCTGTCCATTTAAATTTACGTGGCAATCAATTTTAATGTTTATACAGTATAAGTTCTAAATAAACAATGCCTTTTGAAATTTCCTTTTTAATAAGTTCTGTTTAGAATTCGGTAACATATGTTATATTTTTAGTGGTTGTTATTTTATTTTATTATATTTGTTTTTTTATTTTAAGTGGTTACTTATTTTTCGCACTCCCCGAGATCTCTCTGTTGGATTCCTCTAGATTTTTCTCGCAATTGATTTTCTTCATTCAGAAAATTGCGATTTTTCTTTTATAGATTTTTGGCACGGAGCATGACTATGAGTTTATTATATTGTTATCCTTGCACTTTGATTGCCCATGAAGAAAATGCACGGAGAAAATTTTCTTTCAGGTGCTCTTTCTCTATATATATATATTTTTCTTTGAGATTTGTTTTTTGATCTCTGAATTGAAAAGTTTGAATATCTTATTTTGTTTGTTAATTTAGATATGAATTATTGGGTCAATGATGCTAACAAAATTTGCGTTATCTATCTGAAATTTTCCGTAGTGGAATTTGAAGATAACAAAATCTGCATTATCTATGTGCAATTTCCTATATTAGAATTTGAAAACTTTTGGGATTTGATTCTCATTCACCTTTTTTTTTTTTTTTAGTAATTTTTTTATGTGATTGATTTGTAAAAGATTGACTATTTGCTGGAAGTTGTTTGGTAGAAAAGAAAATATGAACCATTTTCTTTGACAGAGGAAGAAAGTTGGCGTTTTAAAAGAAAAGGAGAGGGGAGAGAGGTTAAATTGCTGAATAACAAAATTATCAGATTCTCTACAAATAAAAGATTTGTTAGACAGTTTTTATTTTCTTTTTTATTATATTAGCTTGACAAAGCTTTTTCATAATCATTAGAATTTTTTTTTAAATTATTCTAATTGATGTGATAAATTTTTTTAGCGATAGAAAGAGTAATAAACATGCTATTAAAAATCTTCTAAATTTAAATCAAATATGTTGTATGATAATTGTTTTCCTTACTACGCGAAAATAGCGATTTAGCGACGCAAAAAAAAAAGTAAAATGAAATATACAGAGACGCATTTATACCACGTCGCTTAATGCTCTGTCGTTAAAAATATTAGATAAATAGCGACGTATGATAAAAGGTCGCTAAAAATGGAGAAACAGCGACGCTGTAAAACATATGTCGCTAAATATAGATGAAACAGCGACATTATATATAGGTCGCTAAATGTTAGGATTTTTAGCGACATTTAAAATACTATGTCTCTGTTTTGGCAAATATATGCGTCGCTAAATGTTAGACTTTTAGCGACAAGTTTAATTGTACGTCGCTGTTGAGGAAATTAATATGTCGCTATATATATTGATGTTTAACCTTTAGCGACCTTTATTTCGCGTCGCTAAATATTATAGTCGCTAAAAGTTGAATTGGCGACATTTATGTTATGCGTCGCTAAATGTGTCATGCGTCGCCCTTTTTGCTTTTTTTATATTTTTATATTTTTTAATTTGTTAGGATTTAGTTTATTTTATTTTATTATATTTATTTTTTATAATTGTGTGAAAATTGATTAGAAATTATCAATACCAAAAAATTAAAATAATAAAAATACCAAAATAACTAAAATTATCTTGACCGAAAGTAATTGGAATACAAAAAGTGCATAAAAAATATTTTCATAACAAAATAATTATCAAATAAATTAAATATTATTTCATGAACTAGTTTTTGAATTGGTAACTATTGAACTATTGTACATACGAAAGCAAAAGCAATATTAATTAAATCTCCATGAATGCATACTCGTTGAGATGAAAGTTGACATCCTCTTGTTGAATATATTACACCCTCATAGTACTGCATGAAAAAATTAATAAAATTATAAACACTTATGCAAAATAAAAAATATTAATTATTAAAAAGTAATTTAATAGATGATATAGAGAATATTACCGTTGTTTCTTAGGAAAGCAAATAAAAAAATTAATTAAATGTCATAAATATTACTTCGACCATAAGTTAATAAATTTACTTACCAATTTATTTAGAAAGTAGTTTTACTTACCATGGAGATCTCCATGAATTGCATACTCATTGCGATGGATTGTGAGCTGTCGTAGTATTGCCAAGAACATCTTCTTCAACCAATTCTTCTTCAACAAAAGTATGATATTGTGTGGAGTTAAAACAACAGACCATCTCGAATCAAAACAATGTTAAGCAATATTACAAACAAAATATCTACAAAAGCAAGATTAAGAAATTTTAACGAAACTAATTTATGGTTAATATGAAAAAAAATTAAAAAAATAAAAAACTCAACCCACTACATGCAACTGCCAACAACAAAGAAAAAAGAAACTCATCTACACGATGGAGACGAAAAAAGAAGAAACCCAACTCACAACGAGGGTGACACAGAGAAACTCGGCTTTCTGACGGCAATGTAGGCAAATGACAAATGAAATCTGAAATATCTCACTCTTCAAGTCCCTCTTAGGTTGTTTCCAAATCTAATATTTATTAGATAGAGTATTTGATGTAGTTTTGAAAATAAAAGAGATTCAAAAGCCCGCGTACAAATTTCAAAACGCGCCAAAATTTTCAGAACAATGGCAAAAAATGCGTAAATTTTCAAAACGTGCCAAGATTCAAAAGCCCGCATACAAATTTGCAAGTCTTTTAAATTGTTTTTTTTTAAATGAGGGAACAAGAGACGTAATAACCCTCTGATTACGTCGCTTGCTATTGTTGTTCTCTAATTATTTTGTTTCTTAAACATAGTTTATTTTCTGTTTAAAATTGTAAATTTTTAAATTGTAGATTTATTTTTTCAAAAAATGGAACAAAATAAAACAAAAAATAATAGGCGACGCAATTTGCTACGACTGCGTCGCCTGTTCCATTTTTTCCTTTTATTTTGTTATTTCATTTTTTTTCTTTTTTCATTAGCAAATAAATACTAAAAATAATTCTAAAAAGTATGAAGCAAATATCTGTTATTCTGTTATTTCATTATTCACATATATGTGTATATACGAAACACAAATATCTAAAGATCTAAGATAGGGTATACCAAATATAGAGTACTAATACAACAAGGACTTATTGATCAATTTATCTAAATAAGTATATTAAATGAGCTATACTTTTAGTCATGTGTTTGTGCTTCAATGATAGTTTATTTGATTTTACAAGATACATTCCTACAAATATGTAAGTCTTTAAATTGTATTTTGGCTTTTTAAAAAAATAGAAAAAAAAAGGAAAAGGCGATGCAATGTCGCCTGTTGCATTAAGTGATTATTTTTATTATCGTTCTTTAATTATTTTATTTCTCAAACACATTTTATTTTGTATCTAAACTTGCAAGTATGTAAATTGTTTTTTTTTTTACAAAAAAATTGAACAAATTAAAAAAAAAAAATTGAACAGGTGACGCAATTACTCCTAATTGTGTCGCCTGTTTCCTATAATATTTATATTTATTGTTGTTCTCTTTTTATTTTGTTTCTTAAGAAAAAATTATTTTCTATTTCAATTTGCAAGTATGTAAACTATATTTTTGTTTTAAAAGAAAAAAAAGGGGAACGAATAAAAAAAAAAATGTAATAGGCGACGCACTATTAAAACATTGCGTCGCCTATTCCCTTTTAAATAACAAAAATACTATTTCAAATAATTGAAATTCAATAAGAAAATAATTTGTACTTAAAAAACAAAAAACTAAATAAATAATTAATATATTTAATTCATATTTTTATTAACTCTTTATTAAAATTTTCAAAATAATTAAATTTTTCACAATATTTTTATTTCCTATCTATTAAATATGTATTAACTATTTATTAAATTATTAATTTTAAAATAATAAAATTATTATATAAGTTAATATTTCATTTATTTGAAAGATTAGTTTCCTATGCCTATATTTATTTGAAATTTATTTTCCATCAATTATTTTGTATGAATTTATCTATCAAATAATCTTAATTTGATAAAACCAAAAAGCAACTTTCAAATTGGAGGAAAAACAAAAACAAACGTCACTAAAGCAGGAATAGGCGACGCATTTCTGTGAGACTATTTCCAGATGCGTCGCTAAAAGTAATAATAGGAGACTGTTTTTAAAAATGCGTCGCTAAATTCACTAAACAGCGACGCATTTCTGTGAGAGTAGTTTCCAGATTCGTCGCTAAATGTAATAATAGGCGACTGTTTTTAAAAATGCGTCGCTAAATGCTTTTTTAAATATAAAAAAGTTTTTAAAATAATTTTTCATTACCTTTTGAACATAAAAAAGATTTTTAAATAATTTTTCAAACCTTTAATGACACAATTATTGAGTAAAAATTTCTTAAAAATAATTATTAATGACACAAATTATTTATTTATTTGTATTCAAGATCATTTTTTTCCCTAAATGTCAATTAATATTGAAAACACAAATAAATTTGCAAGCTAATTGAAATGTGAATTTCATAAAAAAAACCTTCATATGGGGCGACGCAGAGGACCAAACCCACGTCGCCCCATATCAATATTTTTTTTTTTTTTTTTTGTTTAGATACATGATCATGTTTTTTTTCCTAAATGTCCAATGATATTGCAAACACTAACTAAATTTGCAAGTTAATTGAAATGTGAATTTGATATAAAAAACTTCATATGGGGCGACGCAGACGACTAAATCCACGTCGCCCCATATCAAATTTTTTTTTTTTTTTTTTATGTACATGATAATTTTTTTCCCCTAAATGTCCAATGATATTGCAAACACTAAATAAATTTGGAGGTTGATTGAAATGCGAATTTCCATATAAAAATCATCATATTTTTTGCCCTTTTCCCTATCTTAGTGGGCAACTCATGTAATTAACGTGGGTCGCCGGATACATTTTTCCTTTTTTTATAAACAAAAACACAAAATGAAGAGAAACGAGTAATTTATTTGGATTTCAAATTGTAATATCAACTAAACAAATATTGAAACACACTCAAATAACTAATATCAACCAAACTACCTAATAAGTTTTTAGTCATATTGAACGACGCTGAAAAGCAACGTCGCTTAGTATTGTTTGTAGCGACACTAACTGAGTTTTTGTTTCGTACTGTCGCTAATTGTTTGTCGCTAGATCTCTGTTTTTTGGAATATAGCAACGTTATGTGAGGTATGTCGCTAATATTATTATTGAGCGACACGTTATCTCGCATTCTTTATTACGTCGCAATATGGGTGTCGCTACATCTCAATTGTGTTGTATGTAGCGACTACGAGTGAGGTTCATCGCTATTATTATTATTCAGCGACGTGTTATCGCGTATTTTTGTATTAAGTCGCCATGTTACTGTCGCTAAATCGCTATTTTCGCGTAGTGTTTAACATATTGCTATATATATATATATATAGTAATTATTTATTTGTATATGCATATTATTTATTTAGAGGGTCATCGGTCTACGACTTGGAATAAGTTTCTGCATCTTTGGTTGGAAAAAAAAACCAAGAATTTGATCTCCGTCAAATGAGATCATGGAACGGTCGGTATCGACATAATTTTGCACTACCCATGTGGCCTTCTTTTGATTGTTTCATGTGGCACCTTCTTCTCCGTAGCTTCTGATTTCAGCTGCCAAATAAAAATAAATGAATAAAGATTTGGAATTATTTATTAGGGTATTATTCTATTAATTAATTAATTTAATTTATTAATTTCAAAGTAGATGGATCACAAATTTAGGTCAGCTATACAGGTAAATAAATAAGTAAATCAGCAGAGACCTTATTCAACAATGATAATATAAAAATTACCACTCAAGTTTCTGTTTGCTCTCTAAACTAGTTTTTTAAAAGCAATTTTTCTTAGAAAACTTTGGAATAATATCAATTTACTCCATTTTTATTTATTTATTTTTCATTAAATGAAATTGACCGATTAACAATCAAATTGATTGATTTTATAAATAAAATATTTCTAATTTTTTTTCTGAAAACAAAATTGTCAGAAAAGATTGAATAAAAAAAAAATATTCTCCATATTATTTTTCAACCATTATTAAGTTTGTTTTTTTGAAAAAAATGATTTAGATATATTAAACAATCAATGGATACTAGCCAATCAACTTTGGTAAATTCTAATGAAAAATTTGAGGAGGGAGCGTATTGACATCATGCTAAATGTATATAAAGAGGGAAACTGCTTTTACAAAAGAAAATTAGGGGCAGATTGAAATTTGAACGAAAATTCAGGAGGACATTTTCCTCCATATGTGAGGTCCTAGGTTCAAGCAACGATTTAAAAAAAAAAAAAATGCCAAAGAAACTAACCAAGATTTACCATTAAAATAATAATAATAAAAAAGCACCCGAACCAAGATAATATTTCAAAGGTTTGAAGGGGAAGGCCCTAAAAAATATTTTTTTTCTTCTGCAATATAAAAAATAAAAGTATTAACAGGGACGTTAGCATGGTTTTTTGATTAAAATTCTAATAGAGTGGCAGATCTAAGCTATTTTTAAAAAGTTCATAAATAGAAATAAACAAATTAACATAAAAATTATGATAAAAATTCGACTTATTTATTGATTGAGTCTAATTAAAAAAACTTATAAGGTTATATTGTAAATAGAAATTTAAAATAAATAGTTAATTTGTTTAAAAAATATATTATAGAATTACTATTCAAGTCAAATGGATAAGTCAACTCAAATAGATAAGTTATATGGCCTAAAAAGTTTTGAATTTGAAGCTAAATATATGTAGTATCATACCTTGATGGAGTCATGCCAAACCTACTCTGCCTTATTTTGATAAAGTTTATATGTGAGTCAACAAACACACTAGAAAGCAATATTTTAAGACGTAAAAGCAGCCTTTCATCTATTTTGAAACGAAATGTAAATCTCAATAGTAAAAGTTTTTTCATTTATAAATATTATTACCATTTATAATTTGGAAGCAGAAAAATCTTCTACCATTAAAACTATTTCACATCAAACAAATATAAATTATATGGATGTAAAGGGTTTATTTATTTATTACTCTATTTTATTTCACCAATACAACAATTGTTCATACGGATGCTCAAACAAGTACATTTCAAATTCATGATAAAGACCTTAACTACCAAATATTTTTTCAACAGAAAATATAAGAAGGGTAAATTGAAACAACAGGTCGCACATTTTATTTCAGAACTCTTTAAACTTTGATTTCCTTGATGCCTTTGATGTCTTTAATAAGCTTTTCTAAGTTGAGGCTGGAAGATCCACCTTTGCTAATGCAATTCTTAGCCCATTGTGCTGCTTTATCAACTGATTCCTGAAATTCCTCCCTCCTACTTTCCATTAGCTCTTTTATAGTTGTCTTTATGGTCAACCTATCCCAATCTCCAAGCTCAAGTCCAATTTTCCAAACTTTAGTAACACATTGACAATTAATAAAATGGTCGCCCGAATAAGGCCAGCAAATCATTGGAACTCCAGCCACAATACTTTCCAAAATTGAGTTCCAGCCACTTTGGTTCAAAAATCCACCTAAAGCTTTGTGAGCCATAACCTCTTCTTGCGGGGCCCAATCTACTACATAACCTCTTTCTTTTTGACCCTTTTCAAGCTCCTTTGGAATCACTTCCTCATCTAATATAGCACCTGGTCTTATTACCCACAAAAATGGGTGACCACTATCAACCAGTCCATGCCAAAATTCCTTTAGCTGAGAAATTGAGGATTTGGTTATGCTTCCAAAACTCACATAGACAACGGATTTTAACGGCTGTGAATCCAACCATTTTATGCAATTTTGTTCCACATCCCAGAGAGAACCGAGTGATGCAATCGACTGAGCTCGAGGTCCAATTTGAGATTGCAAAAGAGCATTGATAGGTGCAACTGTGTAGAGCTTGCTACATTTGGTAGCAACATTTTGGACGCTATCAATTTCCAATTCGTCAAAGGTGTTGAGTATAAGACCTGAAGTTTTAGTAACGGCAAGAGTTTCTTCAACAAAGAAATTAATCATATTGTGGTCTATTTCTTTTAGAGCGCAAAATTCCGGTAAATCTTTACGCCTTAATAGGCCTTCGAGTCCAGGAATACCATGAATTCTATAATTCATGTTGTCATCTGAAAAAAATAATAATTTTTATTGTTACAACAAATTCTAAATTAAAGTGTAGAAAAATAAACCCATAACTTTATAGATGCGAATATAATACAATATTTATATATTTTGTATTTAAAAAATTATTAAAAAATAAAATAGTTATGTCTTACTAATAATTAGTTGAATTCAGTAAAAGTAACTTTAAAATGCTAAAAACAAAGAGCAGTCCAACAAGTATGAGCAAAAAATAATAATAATAATAATAATAATAATAATAGTATATTATTCCCAATGGCCAACTAAATTTGGGAAGTGGAACTGAAAGATATATGTACTTACAAACATACATATACAGGTAAATGCATGCATGCGTGAAAATTACCAAAAAAGGGAATCTGCCCCTCCTCAACGAGCTTGGGGATATTGAAAAATGCCCATAAGAAACGAGCACTAGTACCATAGAATGAAAATATAGGAATCCCCAGCTCATCCGCTACTTCAATGGGAAAAGACATAACTCCATCTCCAATAATACAAGTGACTGGTGGGCACAAACCATTCTCGGACTTTTTGTTGAGGGAGACAATATGCTCTTTGAAGTTTGGCTTAGTTTTGGTCTTCATCCCCTCGAAGAAATCCTGAAAAAGGGTTCGAGGGTGATCGTCGGGAAGGCCATCGGAGATGGACTCGAAATGAAGGTTTGGAAAATGGGTTGTGAGGGCTTGGAGGTTGGCTAAGCGCTTGTGGTTTTGGTGGGTGTTAACAAAGGTGACATAAAGGCCAGCTTCGCTTAGAAGCTCTCCAAGGGTTAACAAAACCTTTATGTGGCCTTGCAATATGAAGGGAAACATCACGACATGAGCTTGCTCCATTTTCACCTTAGAGCCTTCCATCTCAAACTTCAATCTTAACTTCTCTTAGTTATACAACAGCAACTCCAAATATATATATATATATATATTGTTGAAATAGTGATATCGGGGGTCTAGAAATCAAAATTGCCCAACATATAAATAAATTATTTTTTCTGGTTGATCTGCAAATCTCATCGTTTGGGTCACCATAAGAATAAATATCTTTTAAGTTTCCATATTATTTATTATTTGCTCGTGTCACACGCTAGCTAATATTTAGAATTTTTTTTTGGGTCTTGCCGTTTAGACTAATTAATTTGCCGAAAATTTAGGATACATTTTACTAATTTAATTTGTCGTTATTTTCTTGGCCCATGTGTGCCCTTGTATTGTTCACAATAATTTTAAGACACGTGAGCTTGCTCCTCCATCTTCATCTCGGTCTTAGGGCCTTTCATCTCAAATTAACTTTGTGATATATATATATATTCACTGTCATGAATGTTACCAAAAAATTATTCACTGTCATGACTATTAGAATATGTACCCAATTTATATATTCTAAAGTAAATTACATTTATTTCTTAGTATATATATATATATATATATATATATATATAATTATTTCTTAATTTATTTGGTTAATTGCTTTTAGTTACATTAAGAGCCAGTAGTAATGTAGACCATAGACAGAGAAACCATGGGGAAAGACTAGGAACAAATTGCAATGCATTTGTCTCTTGCGTGGGTCTCAGAATACAAAATTGAGTGAAGGTCAGCAGAATGTTGAAATTGTAAATATAATATATACATATACATATACATGTAGAGTAAGGTTATTGTACAAAGAATCCACATACGGATCATGAATATTGATAATATTTTTGAAAAAATTATTGTCAATACTCATATATAAAAAAAATATTGACAAAGATTTTTTCAAAAACATAATAATACTTAAATGATATTTTTCAAATATAAAAAAGAAAAAAAATACGACTTATATACTTTTGAACAATATAAAATATATATATATATATAGATGACTTGTAATTGTATATGTAAATTTATATAAATACAAAAGTGATCTCTTGCGAATTACCCTAGTTAGGAATGCTATTTTGGATGAAATTAGGCATTACATAATGAACGACAATCTTTCATAACCATTAGATTTGCATAATTTATTAGATTTGACAGTTCTAGATGTCTGTTCTCCACCAAATGGTGGACCATTTTTCCCACATTAAAATTTTTGTTATCCCAGTTATTCTAAGTAACATTATTATGTAGACAATAGTAATGGATCCTACATTGATTAATTCATTTAGCATTAGATATCAATCCTTGAAAAGTAATTATTTTTTAATACTAAAAACTTGGAATGAAACAGTGAATTTAAAAGGTAAATATTTAAATTTATATGAATAATGTGAGTTTCATTTTATTATCTATATTAACATATCTCTTACGGGGTGTTTGGGAAGTGTCAAAGTTAAGAGGAAAATTGATTCTCGGGATTTAGTTTCCTGAGAATTATTTTTTCTCTTAATCTGTTTGGTGAGTAATGGGAAAGTTGAGATTGATAAGTAATTAAATTTAATATTGTATAATAAATTAAGGATAAATATGTATTTTAAAAAAAAATTAAAACTATTTTCTCTGGGATTCTCAAAATGACACCTATATAGATGGGAACAACTTTCCCACATATTTTCCTACATTGGTGAGTAATGGGAAAGTTGAGATTGATAAGTAATTAAATTTAATATTGTATAATAAATTAAGGATAAATATGTATTTTAAAAAAAAATTAAAACTATTTTTTCTGGAATTCTCAAAATGACACCTATATAGATGGGAACAACTTTCCCACATATTTTCCTACATTGGTGGGAATCTAATTCCCTGGATCTATACTTTTCCACTTCACAGTAAGTATCTAAATAAAAGAAAGTTATCACGTTTCTAAGGGAATTAGATTCCCACTAACTTTATCTTTACCCAAACATGCCATTAAATTAATCTCGAAGATGAAGAAAAATCCCAGAAAAGCATTATATATTATATATATATATATATATTTTTTTTTTCTTGGGTAAGCTCCTAGTTTAGGTGCATATTGAAAAATAGTGTGGAACTCGAGACTCTTCACCTGTTCCCTTTTTTTGTTTTTTTTTTTTTTGGGTAATAAGATTCTTCACTTGTTAAAAATTAAGAAATGTCTTGTTGAATGTTGACCACGATGTGGATGCTAGTGAACAATAACCAGTGGGTCAACATTATTATGTTCCTTGTTATTAATCCGTTTGGTATGTAAGATAAAACCAAATTATTATTTTGGACCGGACAGGATGAAATTAGATAAAATCAATCCAGTTTTCTGTTTGGTGTTAATTGGATTTTTTTTTATAATATTTAATAAAAATAAATTTAATATGTTAACTTTTTAAATTAGGAAAAATAATTTAAATTAGATAAGTTCTTTATATAATAATTTTTTAAAAAAGTTTATCTGATTAAATTATTATATTATTAATATTATTTATCAAAATTTTATATGTGAGATCCCATATCGGTTGGAAAGGGGAATGGAACATGCCTTATAAGAGGGTATGGATACATTTCCCTTGAGAGGCCTTCCTGACAGGGAATGTAAAACCGTGAGGGGTAGGATTGGGCTCACCACCTAGCTTCCAAAGCGGACAATATCTTGGTTGGGCCTGGGAGGCCCAGGCCAGTGGAAGTGATAGGTGAAGGGATGAGACCCCTAACCACTAAGAGGCCTTTTAAAACCGTACGGGCTGGACCCAAAGCGGACAATATCTCATACAGATGGACTGGACTGTTACAGTTGGTATCAGAGCCAGACCCGGATCGGTATGCCAGCGAGGATGCTGGGCCCCCAGGGGGATGGATTTTGAGATCCCACATCGGTTGGAAAAAGAAACGAAGCATGCCTTATAAGAGGGTATGGATACCTTTCCCTTGAGAGGCCTTCCTGACAGGGAACGTAAAACCGTGAGGGGTAGGATTGGGCTCACCACCTAGCTTTCAAAACGGACAATATCTCGGTTGGGCCTGGGAGGTCCAGGCCTGATGTGATTCCGCCCGAGCCTGCTCAACCGATAACCCGCTGGGGTGCTGACTCGACACGGATGAATACTAGGCCAATCACAAGAGCTCAAATTAAGAGATTTAAGGGCAACCTGGGAGTATTTATATAGAGGGTAATCAATCTCAACAGATCTTGTTCATACTTGAAGATACAAAACCTATTCGAAGCATCCAAGTGGTGGAAGCTGATACGGACCCAGGTGATGGTTCTGATACATTTTTGGAGTCTGGGAAGCATGAAATGGTTCCAATGCTTTATGGGTTCAATACATATGCCTAAGAGGTCATGGAATCAAGTTAAAACAGCCTCAAATGCAATCAAAAAGGGCTTGTACGGACAGCATCAACAATTTGGCCGAATTTGCTATATTGCTTGCTGGCTTTACTGTATTTTACTGTATTAGCCTTTTCTTATTTTTCCAAGCATGGGCAACGTGTGAGACTTCATATTCAGCTTATTTGGCATCCTACAAAGCATCTAGAAGCTGATTTGGAGCTCAAAGAGGTCAAAGATTAATCAAAGTCAACTTGATCAAAAGGCTAGCATTTTTAGTTTCCTAATTTGTTTTTAATTTTTGTTTTAGGAAACTACCATTACTTTTTAGTTTTTATTTATTTTTTTTCTGGAAGAATAAGTTTAGGAAAGTTATTATTTTATTATTTTCATTTTAAATTAATTAATTCCTAATTCAAAATAAAGGAATTAATTAATCCAAATTAGATTAGGAAAGGAGTAAGAATTTCGGCCACCATAGGAAACTACTTTGTATGGCCGGTTTTCCCTTTGTTTTTAGGGTTTTATTTCGTGGCTTTGTAGCCTATTTAAAAGGCTTATTTTTCAATATGAATACAACTTTGATTTGATAGAGAAAATACTTGTGAGATTAATTATCTCTTTGTTCTTTGAGAACACCTAAAACACCATTAGAGAATTGGTTATTTTAGCTTGACTTATCAATAGGTTTTCAATCCCCTATTGTGGCGTCTACATTATACCAAGGTTTCTAACCACAGGTTGGTTAGGGGTTGAGGTCCATTCCATTAGAACTTGAACTTAATTAAAGATCCGGGCTAATATAATACGGATTTTGGAGCAGGTCGTCCTAGGTTCGTACCCGGTAGATCAAGTTTGTAGGCATTGTCGTTTATCCACTCCAAAACTTGAAAAAGTCCATCCATAGGCGGCATGAGCTATGACTTTCTTTGCTTAGGAAACCTTTCCTTTCGTAAGTGCAACCAAACCAATTTTCCTGGGTTAAACACTATTACAACAAAATCTAGAAATACATGCTCATTATGGTAAAAATTACACTTTTTAAAGTTAGCAAACAATATTTCCCAAATTTTCAAATTGCCACTAAGTAAAGCTCTCAACAATGCAGATAAAGTTCTATGCAATAAAGACATCTTTAAATAAGTATCTTTAAAATTCATGGTCAGCAATGATTTCTTATTCATAATTACTTTATTAACATCACCAAAGCTAAGATAAAAATTTATATTTTTCCATTCTTGTCTTCCTTTTCCTTTCCCACTCACGGCCATCTCACCTTCCTCACTCTTAGCTTTTGCACAAAATTTCTCACTCTTGGTTTTAATAAAATTTTTCCACACAACCTGAGTATTAGAAGACTTACCTTGGACCGCAAGCTCACCTTTTCCCTTTTGATTGGATGGTAGTCCACTTGGAATTTCATTTGGGATGACATCTCCAAATTCCTTCAAAAGAAAAATCATTGAACTTGGCAATTTAAGTTCTTCAAAGTTAGTTTGATCATTAAACTAATTTTCTTTATAAATCATGACCAGCAAAGGTTTCTTACACTCAATAACCTTATTAATATCCCCTAAACTCAAATAAAAGTTGCTGCTTGACCTTTCTTTTCTTTCTTTTTCTTTTTCTCTCTCGGATTGGTGCAAACCTTCGGATTTCCCTTCCTTCTCCAAGCTCTCGGGTTTGCCACTTTCTTTCCCCTCTCTTTCGGTTTTTCTTTGATCTTTCCACTCAATATGAGTCTTAGAAACCTTACCTTGATCAGCAACCTCATTCTTACCTTCTTGAAAGGATGGTGAAGCCGTTGGTGCCATACTTGCTTTTTCCTTGAGCTTTTCGGCTTCTCTCCTTTGTTGCATTTGTAATTGGTCTTTGTAAACCTCTTTAGGAGATAATGGTTCCAGCTTGACCTTCTTCCCTTTAAACCTGAAAACAATACTATTTTCTCGACCAAAATGAGTAGCATCTTTATCAAATTGCCATGGCCTACCTAATAGTATATGTCCAGCAATCATGGGTACAATATCACATAAAACTAAATCCTCATATCTACCTATACTAAATTTTACTTTGGCTTGTTTATTTACTTTCATCTCACCACTATCATTAAGCCATTGTAATCTATATGGTTCAGGATGTTTTATTGTTTTTAAGCCCAATTTATCAACTACAAGGTTACTTATTACATTAGTACAACTCCCACTATCTACAATCATACTACAAATTTTAGCTTATATTTCACAACGAGTGTGGAAGATGTTCTCTCGTTGAATTTCATCCTTATCTTTGTATGCAGCAAGTACTCTCCTAGAAAGCAAGTTTAATTCAGCATTGGATGCTTGCAAGGTTTCGGGTTCATCCTCCAAGTCCTCCTCTTGCTTGGCTTCATCCTTACTTTCTTCACTTTCCGATTTTAGCTCATCATTGCCCTTTAACACCATGATTATTCTATTTGGGCATTGGCTAGCAATGTGTCCTCCTCCCTGGCACTTGAAACACGCAACATCATGAGTCCTAGAAGGTTTAGGATCTAATTTTACCTCATTCTTTGGTGCTTGGACAGATTTGATTCTAGTCTCCTTCCTTGGCCAGTTTGAACTTTCTTCTTTGACTTTCGGCTTTGGCTTGCTTTCATAGATGGGGTTGTTCCTCCAGCCACTTGAATTGGACCTTCCACTGTTGGAAACACCTCCAAACCATGATCTTACACCCCTCCTCTTGAATTGATGCTCTAATTTAATAGCCACATGCAACATCTCCTCCAATTCCACATATTGTTGCAATTCTAGTTGATTGGCTATTTCACGATTCAAACCACCAAGAAACCTTGCCATGGTTGCTTCCCTATCTTCATTCAAGTTCAATCTCATCATAAGCATCTCCATCTCCTTGTAATAATCCTCCACGGATCCATGTCCTTGAGATAAAGATTGAAGTCTTTGATGCAGCAACCTATGATAGTGTGATGGTACGAATCGCTTCCGCATGGCTCCTTTCATTTGTCGCCATGTAGTAATCAAGTCATCACCAACTCTCCTTCGGGTGTTTTGCTCATTGGTCCACCATTGGAGTGCATAATGGCCAAACTCCATTGCTGCCAATTTCACCTTCTTAGCCTCTGAATAATTATGGCGGTCAAATATCATCTCCATCTTTTCTTCCCACTCCAAATATGCTTCGGGGTCACTTTTTCCCATGAATGGTTGGATGTTGATCTTGATATTGCTAAGATTGTCATCTGTTTCTTCCCTCCTATATCTTCTACGGCCAGATCTATCTTGGACAGCAAAAATATCGTCCATACCTTCCTCAAAGTCTCCACCGAATGGCTCCTCATCAAATTCCTCTCTCGGTCTCTCGCGACCTCCTCGTCCTCGGCCTCGTCCTCCATGGAATTCTTGCCTATTTCTTGTGTTTGGAATTCCTTGGGAAACTTCTAGCCTTCCCATCCTTTGATTCACATGCTCAACTTGAGCACTAACCCGCTGTATTGACTCCAAAACAGCTCTCATGTCCACTTGGTCTCCGCTCCCGGTAGCTCGGGCATCGCCATGGAATGCTACAGACTCCTCCTCATTGATCCTCAAGGGTGGCTCTCCTCTCCTCAATCTTGATTCTGTCATGTTAGTATAATAATGCAATAGAAATAAAATAGGACCTTACAATTTCACTCCCTTACGTGTTTCACTCAAATGAGGACTCGACACTCGTGTTTGCACACTTATTTCGGCTTTTTTTTTCCCTCTTTTAAGCACAACACTCTTGCCTTTTTTCACTCAATGAATTATCTCAAAGTTATAATTAAAACACCCACAAAACAGCAATTAGATCACTAGTATGTTTTAATTAAACTTATCAACAAACAGCAAGCAAAAGGTAGGCAATACCGAAAGAATCAAACAAATCCTAAATTTTCAGCTTTCTAGATAAGAAAACACATAAAATAATGGGAAAACATTGGAATTTTTGAAAAATGCACCAGATGGTAGTAGATTATGAGTTCAAGAATAAAATTCCAGAAAAAGAAATTCAAATACGAACAAGAATCAAATTGAACAAAAATATAGAATAGTTGTTGGTTGTTGTTCTTTGTAATTCAAGTTTTTGTATCAAATCCCTTAACTAATTTTAATCCAAATAATTTAGCACTCAAACTCAAATATCCAGCAGCAAAAATAACTCTCCAGAAACTCCAAATATGGAATAAATAATCAACAAACCAGCAGCACCAACAAATTTCCAGCAAACAAATCAAACTCCAACAAACTGAAATATTTTTCTTTTTTTTTTCTTTTTTTTTTATTCGGCGTTACCTCTTCTTTTTTTTTTTCACTCACAGAACATAAACAACTGCAGTAGCAAAAATAATTACCAAAATTGCAATTCCAACTCCAAAACAAACACCAAACCCGTGACCTCCAAATAAACACAAATGTGCAGTTTTTTTTTTTTTTTTTTTAAATGTTGCCGCAAACTCTTTTTTTTTTCTTTTTTTTTTAAATATATGAATGCAAATATTTAAGACTAAAACAGCAAAGAGAAATCAACAAAAACCAAATTAAAAGAACAATGATGAAAGACAACCAACAACCTAAGAAACAAAAAGTATGGTAAAACTAGGAAATCCTAATTCAACTAGGAATGAATTTTTTTTTTTTTTTAAATGATGCAGAACGTGTATGGGATGGATGCAACCTTAACCTAATGCTAAAATTGTAGAATAACACAAAAACAAATAAAGCAAATAAAGATAGATCAAACCTGAACAAAATTTAGCTCTGATACCAAATGATACGAACCTAGGACGACCTGCTCCTAAACCCGTATTATATTAGCCTGGATCTTAATTAAGTTCAAGTTCTAATGGATTGGACCTCAAACCCTAACCAACCTATGGTAAGAAACCTTGGTATAATGTAGACACTACAATAGGGGATGGAAAACCTATTGATAAGTCAAGCTAAAACAACCAATTCTCTAATGGTGTTTTAGGTGTTCTCAAAGAATAAAGAGATAATTAATGTAACACCCCGTCCCAAATCGCACCGGAATCCGTGCACGTTGACCGAGGTTGACTGTTGACCGTTGACCAAAGGGGTCAAAAGTTGACTTTTTGACTCGGTGGGAATTTCGAGTTGACCAGGATACCGTGGCGAAGTGCACGATGCCACGAGTTCGTAGACTGGTAGCACGTCGAAAACGGAGCTACGGTTTGAAAGTTATGGACAAAACAAGTTGCGGTCCAAACTGTCCAAGGGGTGCCGGAGTTGACTTTTTGTTTATGGGGAATTGAGCTTTGACTCATGCATGGTTGTGAAGTGCTCGTCGATACGAGTTCACAGACTAGCGGCACGCTCAAAACGGACATCCGGTTAAAAAGTTATGGACGTTTGAAGTTTACCGGATACCGTATTATTTTAATATTTTTTTTTTGGGTCGGTGAACAGTGAAACGCCACGTGTCAGTTTCTGATTGGTCCACGTGGCATGAACAGTGTCACGCAGGGTTTTAATTTTGAAAAACTCTCGGGGAAGAGAGAGAAAGAGAGAGAAGAGAGAGAAAGAGAGAGAGGAGAGAGAAAGAGAGAGAGAGAGCCACCGCCGGCCACCGGATTTTGCCACTGTTCCGGCCGAGTTACTGTACACGCGCTGGACAGAAAGCTTGCCCACCTCATTTCCGGCAAAACCTCCAAGTTTCACGGTGAACGGCCGCCGGACGCGCCCGGATCGGACGTCCGAAGTTTGGCGGCGATTTTTCCCCTCCACTGCCGGCCACCGCGAATCGGCACTGTTCCGGCCATTTTCCGGCCACACGCGCCTGACAGCCTTGATCCTCTCCTCAAGTCCGGCCTACCCACCAAAAATCACGGCCATCGGACCACCGACGCGCCGGGATCGGAGCGTTTTCCGGTGAGGGGTCGAAAATCTTCAAACGGTGATTTCTCCGCCGTCCGACCTCCGTTTTGCTCACCGTCGGTCCCGTTGGATTGCTCTCCTCACGATCTACAAATCTGCAAAATTTCACAGCAAACGGCCACCGTCGGAAAATACTGTTCCGGTGACCGTTGCCGGTGACGTGGCGGCCCGCCGGAAAATACTGTTCCGGCGAGTACCCGAAAATTCCGGCCAGCTCCAGTCTGCAGTGTTCGACCTCCTGAACCCAAATCCGACCTCCGTTTCCGCCAATTCGCGACGGTTTGGGAGAATTGCGGAGCCGAAACCCAGAAAGCTTCCCGATAAAATTCCGACCCCGTCGGGTACGATCATCGGAAAGTAAGACCGAATCCGTGATCCTCATCACGCGAGCTTCGATTCGGTATATAACTCGTAACCCTTAGATGTCGCTTGGTGTTCGCTCCCCGGGTATCCATTTGGGAATTACCCGAATAAAATATTAATATTTTTGGTTTGTGCACTGTGGTTGTTTAGGTGCACGCGCGAGTAGTGGAGTGGATCCCGAGGAGGATCTTAGTTGATTTGCGCTCTCCAGGTGAGTGACCCACCTTCAAAAATTATTTTGGGCAATTAATTATATTTAATTGGTATTTAATTTAGTATTTAAATTATGCTCATGTGGTGTGGTTTAATTATGGTTTTAATGCGGTTTAATTTAATTTATTTGTTATGCATGAGCAAGGTATGTTTCGGTATTAATTTCACGTGGTTTCAAATGTGATTTCTCGGGCATAATTAGGTTAAATATTTTATGAAAATATTTGGTTAAATTTTATAAATTATGCCCGCGGTATTTTTATGGTTGCATTTCGTATTTCGAGAAATTGTGGTTTGTTGTTATCGCTGTTTCGTACCGGGTGATTGGATAAAATATGTGGGATGGTGTTTTGTGAAATTTTGGTATACTTCCCACGGTGGTTTTTGGAAAAACGGTACGGTTGGTTGTTTATGTTTATTTTTAGACGCACTCATACAGTATTGGTGTTCTGGTGTATGGTGTATGGACACGTGGTTTAGCACGCGGTTATTACATGGTTTAGCGTGCGGCTATTACTTCACCCGTGAGTTGCCATTGGACCGTGGGCAGGCAAGGTTATTGTTGCGCACAGCCGCCCCCCTCCTTGGCCGGGTGATGGTTTTTAGCAGTCGGTACTGTCGGGACGCCGAAGTGACCACTGCAGGTTTCTCTCTTTAACCTCCCGCCAGTCGGTGCTCGGGACGCTGGGTATCGGAGGGCATCACCGGTATATGGTGTGGTGCGTCAGGTGTAATTGTCGGTGTACTTGCAAATAATGGTTTAAACCCCAAAGGTGTTCAAAATTTATTTATTATAATTTATTATATTTTTATTATATATTTGGGGTATGTATTTATTTAATTGTTGTTGTTAAATTATTTAATCCCTTGGTTTTTGGGAGGTATGCACATTGGGTTTTGCGAAAAGGTTTTAAAAAGGGAACATTTCAAACGGAGCGATTGGTGAGAGTTTTGAGGGAAATCATTATTTTCCAAAGGTTATTATTATTTATTATTAATTGTTGGTATTTGTTCCACTCCTTAATTATTATTATTTTATTATTATTATCAAAAGGTGTTCAGTAGTTCGGGTTACTCACGGAGATAATTAGCATCTCACACTCTTAAATTCCGTTCCCTTAGGTGCAAGTGGTGGTAGACGTTCTTCCGGAGCGAACCAAGTTTTCCGCTGCTGTTGTGTTTCGAGAAGTTTCTTTGTACTCTTTCATTTCAGTGTATTATTTCTTTTCAGCCTTGTTGTATTTCTGTTGTTTAGCACTTCTTAAAGCTCTGTATACTATTGGAATACTTCTGTTTTATTTATGCACTGGACTGTTGTTGCTTTGAGAAGTGCTGGAATTTGTGGAATCAGTTTGTAGTTGTGGGAGGAATAAGGGGATGTTTTTAGAAGTGTGTTTTCAGTGCAGGTAATTTGTGGTAAGTAAATCCCTTAGGGGAGGCTCTGTCGGATTTTCCTTTGGAGGGTCCGGTAGGGTTTCCCTGGGATCAGGGCTGTCTAGGGTTCCGGGGAAGGAATTCTGGACGGGTCCTGACAATTAATCTCACAAATATTTTCTTAATCAAATCAAAGTTGTATTCTTATTGAAAAATAAGCCTTTAAATAGGCTACAAAGCCATGAAATAAAACCCTAGAACATAAAGAAAACCGGCCACCACACATAAAGAGACCTAGTTGGCTGAAACTATACTTCTTTTCCTAATCTAAGTTTGATTAATTAATTCCTTTATATTAAATTAGGAATTAATTAATTTACAATGGAAAGAAAAAAATAAAAACCTTCCTAAAGTTATTTGTCCAGACAATAAATAAATAAAAGCCAAAAAGTAATGGTAGTTTCCTAAAACAAAAAGTAAAAACAAATTAGGAAACTAAAAATGCTAGCCTTTTGATCAAGTTGACTTTGATTAATCTTTGACCTCTTTGAGCTTCAAATCAGCTTCTAGATTCTTTTTAGGATGCCAAATAAGCTGAAAATGAAGTCCCACACGTTGCCCATGCTTGGAAAAATAAGAAAAGGCTAATACACTAAAATACAGTAAAGTCAGCAAGCAATACAGCAAATTCGGCCAAATTGTTGATGCTGTCCGTACAAGCCCTTTTTGATTGCATTTGAGGCTGTTTTAACTTGATTCCATGACCTCTTAGGCATATGTATTGAACCCATAAAGCATTGGATGCTTAGAATAGGCTTTGTATCTTCAAGTATGGACAAGCTCTGTTGAGATTGATTACCCCCTGTATAAATACTCCCAGGTTGTCCTTAAATCTCTTAATTTGAGCTCTTATGATTGGCCTAGTCTTCATCCGTGTCGAGTCAGTACCCCAGCGAGTTATTGGTTGAGCAGGCTCGGGCGGAATCACATCATTTGGTATCAGAGGTACAAGAACAATGATGAACAATGATGCAGCAAGAACTCTCCTAGAAAGCAAGTTTAATTCAGCATTGGATGCTTGCAAGGTTTCGGGTTCATCCTCCAAGTCCTCCTCCTCTGGCTTGGCTTCATTCTCACTTTCTTCACTTTCCGATTCTAGCTCATCATTGCCCTTTAACACCATGATTCTTCTATTCGGGCATTGGCTAGCAATGTGTCCTTGTCCCTGGCACTTAAAACACACAACATCATGAGTTCTAGAAGGTTTAGGATATAATTTTACCTCATTCTTTGGTGCTTGGACAGATTCGGTTCTAGTCTCCTTCTTTGGCCAATTTGAACTTTCTTCTTTGACTTTCGGCTTTGGCTGGATTGTCATAGATGGTATTAGAGCCAGTACCCGGATCGGTGTGCCAGCGAGGACGCTGGGCTCCAAGGGGAGGATTGTGAAGTTTCACATCGGTTGAAAAGGGAAACGAAGCATGACTTATAAGAGTGTGGATACCTTTCCCTTGTAGAGGCGTTTTGACAAAACCGTACGGGCTGGGCCCAAAACGGACAATATCGCATGCGGGTGGACTGAGCCATTACAGATCGTATCAGAGCTAAATTTTGTTCAGGTTTGATCTATCTTTATTTGCTTTATTATTTTTTTTTGTGTGTTATTCTGCAATTTTAGCATTAGGTTAAGGTTGCATCTGTCCCATACACGTTCAGCATATCTTTAAAAAAACAAAAAAAAAAAAAATTCATTCCTAGTTGAATTAGGATTTCCTAGTTTTACCATATTTTTTTGTTTCCTAGTTTGTTGGTTGTTTTTCATCATTGTTCTTGTTGATTTTGGTTTTTGTTGATTTTTCTTTGCTGTTTTAGTCCTAAATATTTGCATTCATCTATTAAAAAAAAAAAAAAAAAGAGTTTGCGGCAACATTTAAAAAAAAAAAAAAACTGCATATATGTGTTTACTTGGAGGTCACGGGTTTGGTGTTTGTTTTGGAGTTGGAATTGCAATTTTGGTAATTTTTCTTGCTACTGCAGTTGTTTATGTTCTGTGAGTGAAAAAAAAAAAAAAGAAGGTAAAGCCGAATAAAAAAAAAAATGAAGAAAAAAAAATATTTCGGTTTGTTGGAGTTTGATTTGTTTGCTGGAAATTTGTTGGAACTGCTGGTTTTTTATTATTTATTCAATATTTGAGTTGCTGGAGAATTATTTTTGCTGCTGGATATTTGGATTTTGGATGCTTAAATTATTTGGATTAAAATTAGATAAAGGAATTGATACAAAACTTGAATTACAAGAACAACAACCAACACTTTTCTATATTTTTGTTCTCTTTGATTCTTATTCGTATTTGAATTTCTTTTCCTGCAATTTTATTCTTGAACTCATAATCTACTACCATCTGGTGCAGTTTTCAAAAATTCCAACGTTTTCCCATTATTTTGTGTTTTCTTGTCTAGAAAGCCGAAAAATTAGGATTTGTTGGATTCTTTCGGCATTGCCTACTTTTTGCTTACTGTTTGTTGATAAGTTTAATTAAAACATACTAGTGATCTAATTGCTGTATTTAAGTGTGTTTAACTAGAACTTTGAGATAATTCTTGGAGTGGAAAAAGGCAAGAGAGTGCGAGCTTAAAAGAGGGTAAAAGCCGAAACAAGTGTGCAAACACGAGTGTCGAGTCCTTATTTGAGTGAAACACGTAAGGGAGTGAAATTGGTAAGGTCCTATTTTATTTTTATTGCATTATTATACTAACATGACAGAACCAAGAATGAGGAGAGGGGAGCCACCCTTGAGGACCAATGAGGAGGAGTCCGTAGCATTCCATGGCGATGCCCGAGCTACCGGGAATGGAGACCAAGTGGACATGAGAGCTGTTTTGGAGTCAATACAGCGGGTTAGTGCTCAAGTTGAGCATGTGAATCAAAGGATGGGAAGGCTAGAAGTTTCCCAAGGAATTCTGAACACAAGAAATAAGCAAGAATTCCATGGAGGATGAGGCCAAGGAAGAGGAGGTCGCGAGAGATCGAGAGAGGAATTTGATGAGGAGCCATTCGGTGGAGACTTTGAGGAAGGTATGGACGAAACTTTTGCTGTCCAAGATAGAGCTGGCCATGGAAGATATAGGAGGGAAGAAACAGATGACAATCTTAGCAATATCAAGATCAACATCCCACCATTCATGGGAAAAAGTGATCCCGAAGCATATTTGGAGTGGGAAGAAAAGATGGAGATGATATTTGACCGCTATAATTATTCGGAGGCTAAGAAGGTGAAATTGGCAGCAATGGAGTTTGGCCATTATGCACTCCAATGGTGGACCAATGAGCAAAACACTCGAAGGAGAGTTGGTGATGACTTGATTACTACATGGCGACAAATGAAAGGAGCCATGCGGAAGCGATTCGTACCATCACACTATCATAGGTTGCTGCATCAAAGATTTCAATCTTTATCTCAAGGACATGGATTCATGGAGGATTATTACAAGGAGATGGAGATGCTTATGATGAGATTGAACTTGAATGAAGATAGGGAAGCAACCATGGCAAGATTTCTTGGTGGATTGAATCGTGAAATAGCCAATCAACTAGAATTGCAACAATATGTGGAATTGGAGGAGATGTTGCATGTGGCTATTAAATTAGAGCATCAATTCAAGAGGAGGAGTGTAAGATCATGGTTTGGAGGTGTTTCCAATAGTGGAAGGTTCAATTCAAGTGGCTGGAGGAACAATCCCATCTATGAAAGCAAGCTAAAGCCGAAAGTCAAAGAAGAAAGTTCAAATTGGCCAAGGAAGGAGACTAGAACCGAATCTGTCCAAGCACCAAAGAATGAGGTAAAATTAGATCCTAAACCTTCTAGAACTCATGATGTTGTGTGTTTTAAGTGTGGAATCACATCAAGGCCAGTGGGACTGGCAGGTGAAGGGATGAGACCCCTAACCACTAAGAAGCTTTTTAAAACCGTGCGGGCTGGGCCCAAAACGGACAATATCTCATGCGGGTGGATTGGGCTGTTACAGTATATGCTAGACATCAATAAAATTTACCATATACACGTGTTATATTGCTAAGAAAAATAAATTAAATAAAAAACTAAGGAAAAAACAAATATAAAGGAAAGAAGAAAAATAAATAACTTAGAAGAAAATACAAAGATACAAATAAACAAAGAAATAAAAAATAAAACATAAAAGAAAGAAAGAAAAAGAAAAATAAAAGAAAAAAATGAAATTAAAAACTGTTGTAAAAAAAAAGAAAAAAAGAAAAAAAAAGACAATAAGCTGTTTGAAGTTTGGCTTAGTTTTCATCTTCATCCCCTTGAAGAATTAAGTCCTGAACAAGAGTTCGAGGATGATCATCGGGAAGGCCACTGGACATGGACTCAAAATGAAGGTTTGGAAAATGGGTTGTGAGGTCTTGGATGTTGACTAAGTGATTGTGGCTTTGGTAGGTGTTAACAAGGGTGACATAAAGGCCAGCTTCACTTAGAAGCTTTGTGAGGCCTAACAAAACCTTTATGTGGCTTTGTAATTTGAAGGGATCATCATTACATGACCTTGCTCCATTTTCACCTTGGAGCCTTCCATCTCAAACTTCAATTTTAACTTCTGCTAGCTCGTTATACAACAACATGCAACTCCATATATATGTATATATATGGAAAATACTTGCCTTAATAGCGACGGAGGCATATAGAGAGAGAACTAACGTCATTAGATCTCCCAATGTATCCTAGGAACTAATCTCCAAACCAAGTTTTTATATGTGATTTTTAAGATGTTTTTTTATTTTTTTAATTATTATATAATTTCTCTATTAGAAAATAATCAAATCCCCCAAATTTAGTTTATTAACGTCTTTTAATTTTTTAATTTCTCTGTTCGAAAGGAAAAATATTATTTGTCACCATCATTAGTATAATTTATATGCTAAATGACAAATTAAATGATTACCATTAAAGAGTTTACTATTAGATTTTTAGAATAAAAATAACAGAATTAACTGTTTTAATTAAAATTTATCATATAAGATGGTAATTGTCTCCTATAATGAGAAATAACAAAACTCATTTGAAAAAAGTCAACTCTTCATTTTTATTGAACACTCCACCTTCATTAGTGGATTTGTCACTGCATTTGGTATGTGGTTTATGTTTAAATCTTGTTAAGAGATCACCAATTCTAAGATTGGTATTGCCTAAGTTAGCTAAACTTATAAATTATTTCAAACTTTGAGACCAATCGCTTTCAAAAAGTCTCGGTGTTATAAGAATAACTATTATTACATTTAAATCATTCCCTAATCTATATCCGAATGATGTGAGATTATACACTAAGTAATCTGGCAGTACTTTTCACCCGCCTACACTAGTTGTCATAATCCACTCCTCTTAGGTCCAGAGTCCTCATTAGCACTCTTCTAGTCAAGTACAAACTCTGATACCATTTGTAATACCTCGCTAGTGGAGGCATGGTATGACATATTTGTTCTTTCTCCTCCATCATCATCTTTTTTTTTTTAGCCTATCATTGTTATTCATTCTTTATTATTTTTTTTTATTCTTCATTATCTAAGGAACATTATATGGAAGCCAAACCGATGGATCAACCAAACAAAACCGATCAAGATTGGTTTTGTTGAGCTTTGGTTTTACTCATTCCATACGTTTAATTTAGTATGAAGCAACACCAAATTGACTAGTTTGCTTTGATTTGTATTTTGATTAAAAAAATCACCTAATTGAGGCCCGCTCTTTTTTTTTTTTTTTTTAAGTCAATTTAGTTAAAAAGTAAAATTTTGCAACATAATTAAAGTGTTGAGTGGTAAGTGATATATTTTGAAACTTCCAAGGCTTGAATAGGGATCAATGATGTTCTCCATAAAAACAATATTAATTTGGTCAAATGAAGCTAACTTAATTTATATGCCAAAGGTGTAAAATAAGTAATGGTTCAAAATTATATATATATATATATATATATATATGTATGTATGTATATACACCCCAACCATGTTATAGTTCAAAGAGTAAACCGATGTTCCATATATATACATACCCCCACCATTTTTTATTTTTTTTTTTGTGTTTTTTTATTTTTTTTTTGTTGAATAGGGGGGGAGTTTTATAAACCAAAAAAGGAGCAAGCAACCAAGGAAAAGAAAACTTGCCAAATGATGAGGAGCTAGCACTAAGGCCTCTCTCCTAATCCATCTTAACAATGAAAGAATGACACATAGAACTAAGCAAGAAACACCAATCTTTACAAAAGGAAATAACCCATTGGTAGAGAATATGAGCAAGGGGATTGCCAAAAATTCTGGAGACCGAAGAGAAAGAAACACAACCAAAAGAAAAAGATAATAACTTAATGTTAGATGATCAAGCTTCAACAGACCAATGCAGCTTGGCAGATCCTTTAGCATTTAACTTATCGATAATAGTTTTTGCGTCACTCTCACAAATAACGAAATTCCATCCTTCATCCCTTGCCATCAACAAGGCATTATAAACAGCATAGAGCTCACTCAATCGAGAGATGTTTCGGCTTATATTCCTAGTAATGTAATTTTCATTACAGATGGACAAATTTTCTTATCCACCGATCTATTCCTTTTGTATTAATTATTGTTATTATATGATGTGTAATATGGATTTTGTTTTATTGTTTATTTCATCGTGAATCCAAGTTAATATATGTATGTTCTGATGAATTGGATTTACTTTTTGATATATAATTCTTTCTTTACTTTTCTTATTTTTATTTAATTTTTTTTTTCCAATTCCTTGCAATCAGATGAGCAGCAACATTTGATTCTCTGTGAGTGAACTCACAGCTAACATTTTAAAGAGAACTCAGATGCTCCTGCACCTTTATGATCACAAAACAGTCCTCATTAATTGGATTGGGATCTCCATTAACCAACTCCACAGCCTTTCTTGAATCACACACAACAATAGAAAGGAAGAGAACCCCCCATTTTTTTTGCACTAAAATAGTACTATAGATAATAATAAATAGATAGTGATGAAAATATCAATATCGATGGAAATGTCAAGGGTATGATTTTGTGGAAATGTAGATATTAATGGAAATATCGATAAAGTTACGAAAACTATAAATTTTTAATTTAGAATACAAATTTTGACACATAAGATAATTAATATAGTAAAATAATATAAAAAATATAATAATTAGAATACAATAATAATAAAAATAATCCATAAATATTACAAATTATTAGACGTGATAAAATATAATGTTAATTAGTATCAAAATATAGAATAATTTAACAGATAATACTTTGCAATTAACAATATTATTAAAAAGTCGTTTATAATTAAAGACAAACTTTGAAAGCCCATAAACATTGACTTTCTGCACTTTTATTCACAATTATCATCAAATAATAGATAATCTAATTATAAAACAAAACAAAATAATCTAGTTTTAAAAAATAAAAAAATCAATAACAAAAAAAAAAATAAAAAAATTCTTGTCTTCCAGATCCTTCCTCTTCTCTCTATCCCCCTTTCGGTCATCCTCTTCTCTCTATCCTTCCGATCTCTTTCCCTTCTAGACATCCTCTTCTCTCTTTCCCTTCTGGTCTTCCTCTTTTCTCTTTCCTTTCAAGTCATAAGCACACCAGATCTTCCTCTTCCAATCACAAACACACCTGATCGCAGATCAGATGATAGAGGGCCGGCCAAGATTTCCATTGACAATTTCCACAGACAATCGGTTTCTCCCTTTTATTTCCATTGTTAACCACTAAAAAATCGAAACTCTCATCGATTTCTGATGACTCAGGCGACATCTTTCAACTCCGGCGATATTTCTCTGGTACCTCTTACAGAAACTTCTCCCCACCACCCCTATTAGTGTCGCTGGTGATCGACACACGACATTGTCACCAACGTATCATCTGTCTCGGTGATTGTTGCTTCCCTGTGTATAGAAAGACAGAACCATGTACAAATTAAGACAATAGCAATAAGTTCTTTTTTTTTTTTCTTTTTTTTTGGGGATCAATAAGTTGTGGGTCTTGTAAGTTGAATTATTATCATTATTATTTTTGGTTTAGGGTTGGAAGTTCAAATTAACTGCCAGTTGAATGATGAAACTAACGAGAAAATCTTACATAACGCGGTGGTACCAACTCAGCTGGTACCTCTCCAAATTATTTTACATGTAGACAACATTTGCCACATCACATGGCCAAGTCATCTTTCTAATTTATTTATTGCTTTTTTATTCCTTGAGAAAGTAAATATTTTGGTTTTCATGGCGTACCATCAGTCTCGTCCCTTATGCACAAATCGCTTATCCCCTTTCTGCAACAAAAATGACTCTATCATAACACTATAATCCACACATGAAAAAATAGAAACTCCGAAACAATCTCTCTCATCTCATCAACTCTTTTTGCATCATACGGCTACATAAATCCATTAATTTCCAAATTATTTTAGTTTGATGAGGAACCAATGTATCCAAAAGTCTACAACTCAGTTATTTTTTAAAATGGCTCAATGAAATTATCTAAATCAACCCAAAATCATAAAAATACGATAAGTCACAATCTTTTTAAAACAAAGCAAGATTTGGATATTGGCTTAACCGAGATTTGGGTATTTTCCAAATCGATCAAAACTGATAATAATTTTCTCAATCAATTATGTTCAACTAAGATATAAACCTAGATCTAAAGTATCTTTAATTCATTTTGTATCTTTAAATGTTATGGATTGTTTTTTTTTTTTTTTAAAAAGGTTAATTTGTGAAACAGCCTAACGTTGTTAACGAAAATAACAGTGATCTCAGGAATTTTTTTTTTTTTAAAAAAATAGAAATATTATAATAGTGATTCTGCTTGATGATGTTTGTGAAAAAGTCTAGTGTTGTTGATGAACGAAGTTGGTTTATGGTTCGAGACTCTGGTAAAGGTAGCAGAAGAGAAATGGATAAATATTGGGAGGTGGCTTTAAGCTAGGGATGGGCAAAATCCAATCCAACCCATTTAAACTGACTAATCCAATCAATTTTTAGCAGTTTTGATTTGATTTTTACATAAATTGGATTGGATTGGGTTTAAAATACCATAAATTGTTTGGATTGGATTGGTTATTGGGTTGGAAATATAAACCTAGTCCAATCCAACCCAAATTATGTATTTTCTATATATTTTTATTTTTAATATGTTTGTTCAACATATCACCAATTTACAAATGAAAATTGAAACCCTAAACATGCCTTGTTGCCGTTACCACCACCATAAATTGAATTATGTATTGACTCTTGAGTATTTGAATTTTAATGAATATATTATTTTACTTTATTTATTTTAACAATTTTAATTTAATTTTGTAGAAGTGAGATGATGACTATCAATGCTTGCTACTGAATGAAGTACATAATGTATATCAATTGCTATATTTTCTTTTTTTATCTTACATTGAAGAATTTTTTTTTTTAAATATTGATAAGTGTTACTGGATATTATAGATTGCAATATTATATTTTATTCTATATTAAATTATTTAATTGTGTTTTATATTTAGATAACTACAATTTATTTTTTATATTTTATGCTTGAAAGACTTTTAATTTGTATTATATATTTATAAACCAATAAAATTCAAATTAATTAACTAATCCCAGCCAAACCAATAATTTTAATTAAATTTTCTATTAGATAAATTAAATAATATAAATTATATTGTATTTTAGTTAAAAACCAAATCAATCCAATCCAATCCATATTTATAAGTACTTTGTTCATTTTCTGAATATGGAAAAGTCATGGTCAAAGAAGAAAAAAAAAATTGAATAATATAGATTATATTATATTTTAATTAAAACCGAATCAATTCAACCTATATCCATATTCATAGTTACTTTCAACTTTTGTTCATTTTCTGAAGACGGAGAAGCCACGGTCGTGGAAGAAGAAAGGTCTTTGGGAAGGCGCAAAAACCAAAAGCGCGGTTTAACATATTTAACTTTTCAATAAATAAAAAATTAAGTCAGAAAGGTGAGCTTGTGGTGATCTGCAAATTACTTACACATGTACCGCAGTGTTACACAAGTTTTTCTCGAAACGGACAATTGCATCACATGGGCCTGCTGACTAGCTGCGGCAATTTATATCACCAGACAGCACGGCTCGAATTCTGAGACGATTTTTTGTTGCAACTTTTTTTTTGGCCCCTGTAGGATCAGTGATATAACGATATTAAACCATTAAATAAAGCTGTAATTAATATTTAATCCAAAATTTAAAATTCTAGATCGGATCTAGCTGCCACATACTCGTTTTTTATTGATTAAAGTCAGGGAAAGAATTTTTGTATATACATACATATATATATATATATAAAGAATCAAAAGCCTGTAACTAGCTTTTAGCATCACCCTGTTTCAGTCTCGTAACTAGTTCCTTCTCCCGTGACATATCAGTATAGCTCTTTGGGCTATTTGCCCCCTTTTTCACAACCCAAAAAAAAAAAAAAAAAAAAGGAAAAATCGAAAGCTTGGATGCAATAGTTTATTCCCATCATCAATAATAATAATAAAGTTCGACAATTTTATTCAATTTCAAACTCACAGTACCAAATATTATTCAAAGAAAACATAAGAAAGCTAAATTTACCACCAGAAATTGAGCATTCTACCATGCAAGAAAAACCTAAGCTGTTGCTTTGATCTTCCTGATGTCTTCAACTAGCTTGTCCAAGTTTTGGCTTGAAGATCCACCTTTGCTAATGCTATCCTCAGCCAACTTTGCAACTTTATCCATTGATATTTGGAAATCATCCTTTTTAGTTTCCATGACTGAGATTATTGCTTTTTCCACGGTTGACCTATCCCAAGCTTCCAACTCAACTCCAATTTTCCAAACCTTGTTAACACATTGGGTATTAATATAATGGTCGCCCATGTAAGGCCAACAAATCATGGGAATTTTGGCTACAATACTCTCTAAAACAGAACCCCATCCACTATGTGTCAAAAATGCACCTACAGCATGGTGGGCCAGGACCTGTTCTTGTGGAGCCCACTCAACTATGTAACCTCTTTCTGTTGGACCTGGTAAAAGGTCTTCTGGGATTCCTTCATTACCCTCTTCACCTATGATAGCCCCTGGTCTTATAACCCACAAAAATGGTTTACCACTGTTGACCAACCCATGCCAAAATTCCATTAGCTGGGAAAGTGAAGTTTGTGTTATGCTACCAAAACTCACATAGAGAACAGATTTTGGTTGCTGTGAATCCAGCCATTCCAAGCATTTCTCCTCTACGCTGTAGAGAGAACCGCGAGATGCTATCGACCGAGCTCGATCTCCGAGTTTAGAATTTATGTGAGCATGTAGAGGTCCAACTGTGTAAAGATTGTTACAAGCGCTAGAGACATGGTGGATGCATGAATCTTCCAGTTCGTCAAAAGTGTTGAGAATAAGACCTGAAGTTTTTGTCATGGCAATAGTCTCCCCGACAAAGAACTTTATAATAGGGTGGTGTGGATCTGGTAAAATGCAAAATTCCGGTAAGTCTTTGCGCCGGAAAATGCCTTCCAGTCCAGGAACTCCATTGATACTGTGATACAAGTTGCCATCTGGAAAGAGAGTCCTTCTGTCAGAATTTTCATTTTTGAAGAATAATTTTACGTATGTAAATTTACAAGGACATAACATTTTTGCCTTCATAGCTCAATGGTATAACATTTCTGTCTCCAGAGCTTAATAGCACTAACTAATGCTTTTCAAGGGTATAATTGGAATCCAAGTTCCAAAATACAGATGTGAGATAGGTATAGGCTAACCTTAATCATCAATTAATGGTTTTTTATTATTATTATTATTCATTTTTATATATATATATATATATACATATATTTATATTGAGAACGGAAATATATGAATTTGCATGGTTATCCGATAAAACAACACTTTTTACTAATTTACCAAAAAAAAAAAAAAAAAAAAACCAACACTTTTTACTAGTGGGGTAGCTGTATCGCAAAAACAACTAATGCGGTTTGACATAAACTAATAGAAATAAATTATTTAGTTATTGATTGCGTTAACGTCACTCATCAATCAATGTGGTTATTGATTGTATTAAATTAATTAGTTTTTTACATAAACTTATTTAAATTGATTGAAACTAATCAGTCTCTAACAGACATCTCCGACCTTATGTTGAGAACAAATTAATGTGAAAAATAAAAATAAAACTCTCAGACTCCAAAAAAACTCAAAACAGCAGATGTACATATACGCTCCTACTCATATCGGATCCACGTCCTGTGCAGTAATTAAGTATGTAGTAAGGATGTAACCACATCGGACCGAAGCTTCTCTCCTCGTGCTCTCGTAGTAACTTAATTACCTACTTTCACTCATCAAATTTTTTCATAGATACTAGTTTTTTTTTTTTTTTTTTTTTTTTTTTTTTTAAATTTTTTTTATTCAAAATATTCCAAAAAATGTAGTATAAGCTAGATCTGAGTCATACCTGAAAAAGGAAGTTGACCTTCTTCAATGAGCTTTGGGATATTAAGGTATCCCCACAAGAAACGAGCACTGTGAACACAGAATGAAAATATAGGAATACCCAACTCCTCTGCAACTCCAACAGCAAAAGGCAAAACTCCATCTGCAATAATACAAGTAACCGGTGGTGAAGAACCAGTCAAGGATTTTCTTCCAAGGGAAAGAAGGAGCTCTTTGAAATGTGGTGTGGTTTCTCTCTTCATCCCCTCAAAGTATTCAGTCAAAAGGGCTCGTGGATGGTCTTCAGGAAGTCCATCGGAAATGCATTCAAAGTGAATATTTGGGAAATGTGTAGTGATGGTTTCGAGGTTTGTAAATCGTTTATGGCTTTGTGTGGTGTTGACGAAAGAGACATAGAGACCAGCTTCACTAAGAAGTTGTGCAAGGCATAACAAGGGTTTGACATGACCTTGAAGTGGTAAAGGAACCATAACCACATGAGGTTGTTGCTTCTTCTCCATCTTTGCAAAAACTAATCTTCAATAGAGATCTCAACCTCAAAGCTTTTCCCCCAAATATATATATATATATATATATATTATTTTACTCCCAACTGTAAGATTTATAAAAACTTTAGCACGCACCACTTTTTATAAACCATATTTAGTATTTTACCATACATTTATTTTTGCACATGGGCATGCGACAATGCAGACAAAGACAAAACCCTTTTCCTTTTTACTGTTTAAAATTATCTTTTAAAAAATATATTTTTTGATAATATCATAGATATTATATTGTAATTTTTTACTATGTATTATTGTGGATCAAACTACCAAAATAATAACAAAGCTTATCAAAATTTAAATTTCAATTTTTGAACCTACAATATAAAAGCAGAGTGATTTTCTTTTACTAACCTAACATCAACCATCCTCGCTGGTATCTTTTTCTTTTTTGTTTACAACCAACCACCCTCGGTGGTATCTTTTTCTTTTTTGTTTTATATACTGTCAATGTTGAATTAGTAAAGATCATCGTACTTGTATAAGAAAAAAAAAAAAAAAAAGATCACCACACTATTACCGAAAAAATGAAAATTAGAGATCACCGAAAGTGATTGGTTCATATATATATATATATATATATTTAGTACGTGGTAAGTACGTGGTAGGTGCACGCATTTATATACATTTAATACTTGGTAGGTGCGTGCATTCATATATAGTTAATAATTGATAGGGCATGCATACATACATATATATACATATATATATATCTATATATATATAATACGTGGTAGGTGCATATAGGCTTTCACATTTTTTTTAATACGTTAATTGCTAAAGGTATTAAAATATCTATTAAAATTATTTATTAAAAATACATGTCAATATATTATTATTAATAGATTTATATAACCTGTAGATTCATCTTTTTCTCTTTTATTTTCATGAATGAAATAATATTCCGATTAAAGTAACTTGACTATTTAATTTATTATTGATTTCTAAATTATATATATATATATATATATTTCGTAATTTAGCTAGAGGAATCACTGGAGCGATGAGTTTCTTTCTTGGGTCTTGAAATTTGAAATAAGTTGTAATTAATTCTCTATGGTGTTTTTATTCCAGAAAAACAAAAGTTCTCTAATTTGTCTTTTTATAATAATTATTTTTATTTTTAGCTTCTTCTTTTTTTTTTTCTATGTAGTTGTGTATATAACTTGTTTATTTCAAATATTAAGGCGAACTAGTTTATAATTTGTCAGAAATTTTAAATAATTATAAACTTGAATAAATAAAAAAAACTAAAATATAAAAATTCAACGATACAAATTGAAAATATGCTTAATTTGGTGTTTATATTTTTTTTTCTCTCTTAAATTTATAATTAACTTATATGCTTAATGAATTCTAAAAGACACTTGAAATAAACATATTACAAATGATTAAGAAAAAAATAAAAATTAAAAGCAAATCTTGTTAAAAAGTACTGTGATATTGGAGAAAACATTATATGTAATGGATTATGCCATATCATCTAAATCATATATAATCATTACATGCAATGCAAATTCAACCATATATAGTTATGTAACTAAATTTTACATGTGATAAATAAAATATGTAGATTTATCACAAAATATGTAGATTCTGCATAAATATTGTTACTAATTCGACGACAAGTTGATTATTATATAACATTATTTATTCAACAGTTGCTTATAAAAGTTTTTCATGATATTAATTGGGAAACCAAAAAGAAAACAGAAGGAAAAAGTTATAGCCATGGAAAGGAAAAAAAATGCAAAAAGGAAAATAATAATAAATAAATAAATGAAGACCAAGGAAAAGATAGAGCAAGTGTTTTTTTTTTCTTTTTTTTTGTTTTTTAGGGGGTGGGGGTTTTTTAGCACAATCCGTTATTTGATTTTGATTGATTATACCATAAATAATTTAGTATTTTTAAATTTGATTCGCAAGAAAAATATATATAGATTAGATATATTAAAATTTTATTGCCCAAAAAAAAAGTTATATTGTAATTTTTTAATAAAAAAAGATATATTATAAATAATGTAAAATATTATTATACTGACAGCGTGAGCCACGAGAGGAATCGACTCCCTCGAATTTTTAATTTTTTAATTTTTTTGACACTTTGTAGACCAGAATCCCTTCTAAGTTAGCTTGTTGGGAGTGAATGTTATAATTAAAATTAATTGAATAATAAAAGGGCAGCTGAGGGGAAAGGACATAGGGGACAAGGAAATGAACAAAATTGTTACGTTTAAGGGCTGGTTATACTTATATGAGTAAAAATTCTACATTTATATTATATTGGAAAAAAATTTACAAATATTATTATATTTTAAGGTTAAATTCTCCAAACCATATTGGTTGTTATAAGTTGATCTCCTTTTTTTTCTTTTTTTTTTTTGACAATTAGTTTCCAAACTTGTTAGAATGTTGCACCCTTCATTCATATGTATAATTCCGTCAAAAATTCACTGTTAGTAGTGCACATGAGTTTCTAATCGAGGATAAATTTTGTCTTTTTCGCATGCCTTTCTCTCTTATCTAATTGATGTTTTTGCTTCATGGCTTTGAGGTTAATTTGTTTCAAAATTTTATGTCTCTTTCCTCTTTTTTGTTTTTGGTTACTTGTCTTTAGATTTTCTTGAAATTCTATGCTGTTGACTTTTCAAGGGCCTTACCCAGCTTCACTTTCATGCATCTGCCCCTGCATTCTGCCCCTCTATTAGGGACCATCTGAGGAATTAATGCTTTGTTTGGGTTTTGATGTGGTTTTACGGCTTACCCCATTGAGCTTGGTTACCGAAGCTGCGATGTGGCTCTGCATTGCAAGAGTTATGGTTTCTGATTTGTTCTTTTGCAGAAATTCCATAAAAATACTTTATATATATATATATATAGGAGGATTCTATGATCAGGACTGTTCAGATGAAATTGCGTGCTAATCAGGAGCAAAGCTTAAGAAAAGCCGACGTTTTTAGAAAAACCGATGTTTTTTTTCTTGTATAGTGTCGGCTTTTCACTTGGTTTTTTCTCCGAGTGAAAAACCGATGGTTTTTTCTTGTATAGCATCGTTTTTTCTCTGATCAGTATGTGATTCCATCCGGACAGTTTTAAGTGGAGAAGAACTTATATATATATATATATATATAGAGAGGAATAAAGGAAATTCAGAAGAAAACTAAATTAAAGTTTCATAGGCATAAATAGTTTCCTTTTTAATTTTTTTTATTTTTCATTTTTAGAAAATAAATAATTTTTGTGTTTGGGCATCGTTAATCACCTTTCAAGTTTCAATTCCCTTCCCTTCTTCACTGTGTGTTCAGTGAACTTAAATTCCCTTCTTCACTGTGTGTTCAGTGAACTTAAAAAGTGAATTTTGCTAAAAATGAAAATGAATTGTGTTTGTCAGTTTTCACTATGGTTGTTTTAATGGTGGACGTGGACAATAATGAGGTTTGGGGGGGTGGTGTGGAATCCCATTTTTCTTTTTCATGAATATTCTTGGGTCAAATAATACTTTTTGGTCTTCTAGTTTTCCCTATATTTCAGTCTAATCTTCATTTTCAAAGAGATTTTCAGCTTTCGTAATTTATTTCAACATAGTAACCTACATCTAAAGTTCTAAACTAAAAAAAAAAAAAAAATTAAAAATGAAGGGCAATGGCGAATTAAAAGGTACAAAAATTAAATAGTTGAAACCAAATTTTTAAAAATTAATTATTACATAAACGTATCGGAACTGGATCTTCTTCTCCTTCTTACTTATATTTTTTCTCCTTTAGTTGGAAAGGTGAATTGCGGCATTATTACCGTGCATGGACAAAAAGATATACTTGGCTTTGACATGGAAAAGCTAGACCTTAAAATCATTCAGTTTTAGCTGAGTAAGACTCTGGCCATGTCTAGAGCTTCATCTCACATACTCAACACCATGGATGAATCTGAAGCTTCTAATTTTCTCCATCGCATAACCAACCATTTTAGCAAAGTCTATACAGTTGGACCTCTTCATGCTATTCTTAGTTCTTGTACGGGAGGACCAACTCAGTTATTGGCTTCTACCAATTTTCCTTGGAATGCTAATTAAAACTGTGTTGATTGGTTACTTTCACAACCATTGAAATCTGTTCTTTTAACATCATCTTTTGAAGTGTGGTCAAAATCTCGAACTCTAAGCGTTCGGAAATTTTAAAAGGGGAAATTTGGCCCAACACCCATCAAAAGAAGGAGTTAACGATATTTATCCTTTTCTTTTTCAGTTTTTTTTTATTTACCCTCTACTTTCTATTTTACTCTCAATCAAACTAAAAATTACTTATTTTCCTTTTCTCCTTCCGAAAAGCCTTCAATCTCTGCACCTCTGCCCTTTTTTTTTTTCTTTTTCTTTTTTTCCCCTTCTTCTTCCAACAAAATACACACACTTCTATTGAAAAAAAAAAAAAATCCTGCTCCACCTGTGCTTTCCATTTATTTTCGATTTCTATTTTATATTTTTTTTATCTATGCATAAAAAAAAAAAAAAGGGCATGAATACCGATCGAAGAAGAGTCCCCTGTAACTCTCAATATCTCTCAATATTACAGTAGCAATAATGGAGGACATTAACATCAACACCAACCATAACTCATATTCCAAATCCCATTCCAAACCCAAACTCACGCTTTCCTCTTCTTCTTCTTCTTCTTCTGCATGGCCTCCTCCTTCTTCATCTTCATATTCATCTTGTTTCTTCTTCCTACTCTCACCCCTTCGCACGCTCTCTTCTCCGATTGCATCACTTTAATCTGTGGAATATTTGGTTTGTGCAACCCCAGACCCATGTCTGCTAGCTTCTGTTTTTGTGTTTTTTAGAGAATTTATGAATTAAGGGTATAATTGGTATATTCAAAAAGAGATGGGTAGATAAAAAAAAAATTTGAGAGTAGTGGACATATTTCATTAGAGTCCTTTAAACAGGGATATTGGGCCAAATTTTCCATTTCAAAAGGGCTCTTCAACATTGCATGGTCAACTATTTTTAGGGGAATTTGGCCTAATACTCTTGGTTTAAAGGCTTTAATGAAAACTACCCACCCGTTTCCAACTTTTTTTGTTTTGCCCTTCTATTTTCAAATATCCCCACATTACCCTTTGCAAATGTGAAAAGGAAGAATGAAGATGTAAGGTTACGCCATTTTTCCCCTAAACGGAGCACGAAGAAGAAGAGGAAGACAAAGTGAGAGAGAATGGCGAAGCATTTTGGGACAATCGGAGTTCTTCAGGAGGAGAAGCGAATGGAGGAAGCATCCAAGGCTCAACAATCAGCTCTGCCATGCCCTTCTCGGTCTTAGCCTCAGAGTCGACGAGCAGGTCTACAACAAACTCCTCCTTCCTCTTCTTCTTCTGCTTCTTCTTCTTCTCACCACTCTTCCCATTCCTCTGCTTCTCACTAAATCACTGAGACAACTAAAACAATAACCTCATTAGGTGACGATGATCATTCAGCTCTCTTAAATCTTCTTTTACTTTTTATTCCGTTCAGTTTTTGGGGTCTACTTTTATTTTTGTTTTTATTAGCTGTTCTAGAAATTTTGTTGATTATTACAATTGAAAATATTAAGTTAATGGATCTTATACATGGGACATAGTAATTATTAGTTACTGAACTTGTTTTTAGAATGCTATTATTTTTGGGTTTTATTATTTGGGGCCAAAATCATATGCATTTTAATTGTTTGTTGATATGTTTTATTGGGTTGCGTGTGTGTGGTAGAAATTATATAATGCTTTTGCTCATGCAAATGAAGAGAAAATTTTAGTAGTGAAGCTATTCCATAACCTATTCTGTTAAAGTCTTGGATGTGTCTATATGCTCAGATCTTCCTAAGATCTTATTATTGGCTATTTCCTATACATCAGTTACGAATTTCAATCTCTAGTTTCTCTAATCTAAGAAAATTTTATCATATATAAATACATGATATGTTGATATACTTTTAATTGGTATTTTAGGATGATGGATCTGTTATATGTATATTTTCTCTTTCTGGAAGTAATGCCCAAGATGGACATTTAGCTGCTGGTCGTAATGGTGTAAAGCGCCTCAGAACTATAAGTTCTCATCTGTTTCTCTTTGATGTGGTTAGTATTTTTCTTGAGAAAGTTCTTATTCTCTTTGGTTTCTTGGATTGGTTTAAATATTCTTCTATTTGCAATTTTCAATATTTTGGTTGCTATTTTTTTGAATGTAGATATTAGCGGATTGATGCATTATGGATTTTCTTGTCACATACAACTATCAAAATCAAAGAGGGAATTGATATGAAAGATTCTCACATCCCTGAAATTTGAAATCCAATAATCTGATAAAATTTAAGTGTAATATTTTTGTAACGAAATGTTTAAATTTTTGATTTTATCAAGCATTAACTCAACATGGTTGTTTTTTTCAGAGTCCATAGATTTTGTTTGATAGTATGCCTATTTTTCTAAAGCTGTAATACATGTTTTGTTTCCCTGTCTAGCTACTTTATCCTTCTGTTACTAGCCTTTTGTAAAGGAATTTTTCTGCGATACCTACTAGTATAAAAAGGTCACGTTTGTTCTTTTCAGGTCAAACAACCAAATATTTTATCGTTCCTTTATGGTATGGAGACTAAAAATTTTCGTGGTAATACGACAAAGGTTGCTATCTATATTGTCATGGAGCCTGTTGTTCCACTATTAGAAAAGATCAAGGAACTAACTTTGGAAGGTACATAAAGGTATAAACAATCTCGTCTTCCTGGTTGATATTGGTTGTTTGATTGGATTAATCTGATTGCATGATACACGTAATTCTTCTTGTGCTAAAAATGTTTAAGGTAATGGTGATAGCATATGAAGAATCTTAGAGAATTTAAAACTACTCTTTGACTTTTTCTTTTGAAAATGGGAAATCTAAAGGGGAATTTAGCCCAATACCCACAAAAATAGAGGGCTAATGATATTTACCCCTTCTTCGTCAAGGTTTTTTTATCTACCCCTTGCTTCCTATTTTGCCCCTACTAAAACAAAAAATTACTTTACCTTTCCTTTTCTCATTCTTAAAGCCAATAATTCCGGGTTCCTGCACCTCTGCTTTCCTTTCTTTCTTCTTACCTGAGAAAACCCACAAATAATCCCATTAAAAATCCTGCTCGACCTCTTTTTTCCTTTCCCCCATGAAAAATCAAATTTACACCTTTTTGATTTTTTCTATGTGAATTCTTAGCTAATATTGCTGTATCGGTGGCCTTGATATGTAATTGGTGCTTTGTAGGGTAATTTGCAAGTTGCAAATTTATATGCTGGTACCGACAGTGTAGAGCTCAAAGGCATGAAATAATTGTTGAATTGAATTATTTCTTAAGGCATTGTATCTGCAAGTTGCAAGTGTATATTCTTTTCTCAAAGAAGCCGTTCCTGGCGTTTTTAGAATCCACCGGCTACTCTCAAGAAGATGTGCTCCTTCAGAAGCCCAAAGTTGGGGTATGTATAGCTTCAAATCATTCTTAATTAGAATGCTTAAATCACCCTTGAATCAGGCTTTCTGATCTAGATTCAGATGTGGGTTAATATCAGTTACTGAGTAGTTTAATGCTTGCAGCTCCTGAAGCCTACTTTCACAATTATATGTGATAAAGATTCAAAATACTTCCTTTTATTGATTTGTGGAACCCATAGCATCAAAGATACACTAACAACAGCTAATGGTGTAGTGGTACCTTTCCTCTCTTTTATTTTGCATGATGGTGGGATAAGCAATTTGGTTCTGGTTTTTGCATATTGTGGGATGGTTGTTGCTGCTCGTTGGATTGCTAAGCTCAACACTTCATCCTTGCTTAAAGCTCTCAATGCCTATCCTGACTACAAAGTTAAGGTAAACAACATCTATTTTATCTAAGAAATGAGTTAATTTCTTATTCAATTGCATATGATCTTGTTTCTCATTATGATAGTATAGGAATGTTGTCTGAAATTTCACATGCTTGGGCTTGATTGGGTTGCCCCCTTTATAAAAGGTTACATGAGTGTAGAAAGATATATATATTGTCACTTAGCACACAATACTTGCTTTGTAATGCATTCATGTAAGGTTTTGTTTGAAAACTCATTGTTTTAAGGTTTTATGTCATATGTTCTAAGTTGTCACATAGAAAAATACATTTAGATGGCTGCATAAAAAGTTTCTATGGGCTATATGTAAATGAAACTAGTTCTGTATATTGACTTCCTTTAAATGTTCTAGGCTTCTAGGATCACTTAGTGTACAAAGGACACCAAATATTCTTGTACAAAAGAGAACAAATATCTGCTACAAATTTGTGGGGTGCATTTCAAGGCCAAGGATATGGAGAATTTAATGACATTAGATCCATTACTATTATGGTCGATTATATTGTTCCAACAGTTCTTCAACAACTTGGCATGCTGAAATACAGTTCAAAGCTTGCCAAATTGATTGTGGCTAATAATGAAATAGATTCAGGCAGTGACGAGGAAGTTAAGCTATGGACTTGCTCCATATATGCTGTGGAGAGGATGAAGGAGTTGATCAGTAAAAAATCAGGGAAGCAGGTGTTGAGCAATTTAGTACTTGTATATTTCCTTTTGGTATTTCAATGATTTTCACTCTTTTTGTTTAGATCAATCTATGTCCTTCTATTTTTTTTCTTTTCCTTTTTTTTTTCCCAGTAGTATATATAATCTTTCTATTTGTTTTCTCAGTGTTTTCCCATTATTTTTATTTATTTATTTATTTATCTAGTTGTTTAAATCATGTGACTTTTGTATTCAGGTGCTTAGTGTGGAGTTAGACCTTTGGCTTTGGTCTTTTGGCATTCAATTTCCATCTCTGCAACACCACTGAACACTTTCAACATATTACTGAGCTCACCATATCCGATGGTGTCCTTCTTAATTTATGCTTCTAACTGTAAGATTATAGGAACTAGCATAGTAAGTTTTGGGGTGAAGTCATTAGAAAGATGTGTCTATAAATTCCTCGCATCTATTGTTCTGTTTGCATGGTTGTAGCTTTTCTTAATTTTGAGAAGTACTACTAATATTAGCCTTGAGTTGATGAACCAAAAACTTATTGTTTTAAAAATTGAACATTTGATATGTTGCTATTACCTATTTTGAGATATCTGTCACTTGTATTTTTCTATTCGCTGTAAAAAAATTAGTGGCTTTGTAATGTCGCAGTAGGTGTCATAGCTTTTCATGTTATTTTTAATTTATGTTTAACAACTCTATAAGTACCTTGAACCTCTAGATTATATTTCATTGTTTGCCCTTTAAAGATGACAAAATAGAATTGCTAAAACTTTTAAAACATCTTCAGCAGGTGTCTGTTTATAGGCTTTAGATTCACTAAACATTTGATATTATACAGAATTACATGTAGTAGCAACGAAATTAATTATTTTTGTACGTGGATTGGATTAATATACATTAATTCAAATAACAAAGTAAAAAAAAAAAAGCATTGGAAGAAGTGAAAAAATGACAAATTAACTTCATTATCGACGGGCAATCGGTACTACCGATGGAAAAAGTCGGTAATCCAATTAATTATTTTACTACTTGATGGAAAATTTACCGATGGATCAACGGTAATTGTCAATTGTTAATTTTTTCAATTGAACTCACCACAATTCAATACAACCTTTGATAATGTGTATTTACACCAAGAATATGCTAAATGGAATTTTATTTCATTATAAAAATGAAGGTAAATACAATTGACAAATTTTTTGACTCCCACAAATCCCCTAATGTGTGTTTTGTACAACAACATGCAAAATATACATTTATCAATGATCCTAAACAGCAAAATCCCCATAAAATTTGGAAAAAGTTCTAAAATTGCCAAAAAAATTTGATTACCGTCAGGCCTTCTGTAATTACCGATGAAACCTTCGATAATTTTTCTAGCAAGGACAATTTGATTACCAATGGTTTACGAAGTATTGGAGTTTAACTTCGGCGGATCTGCAGTGCGGTTTACGAAGTGGGAATTCGCACTCATTAGTGGCTTAAAGTTTTGTAGGTACACCTCGATGTATGATATGCAAATTTCCAAAGGAAATGAGCTGTGCACGAGGTTGCTAGATGACAGGAGTGACTTGAAACCGCCCGAACTGGAACGACTATTCAAGGATACACTTTTTGTGGATGATTGGGATGCTATAAGAATTGCGTTACTATGTTTCTTAGTTCATGGTGTATTCGGAATGGATCCGAAGGTTCAAATAAATAAAAAATTCATTGATTTGGTTGCTGATCTCAACGTATTTAATTCCTACCCTTGGGGCATTCTGAGCTACAAGGAGACGATCAACTCATTCCACAATGCATTCCAGCAACGAGGACGAGGACGTGCAGTAAAGAATAAATCACAGTATTATGACCTAAAAGGTTTTCCATTGTTGTTTCAGGTACGGTAATATATTTAATACATGTAGCGTTAACTTAAAAATTATATTTAATAACCTATAATTTATATTTTGTAGCTGTGGGGGTTTGAAGCAATCCCTGATTTTGGTAACCAATTTGCCGACCGGTTGGAAACCCGTTGTCCGAGGATCCTTGGATGGCATACTCCAAGGCAACTGAACCATTTTGCTGTCCATAATTGGTTCACCTCAAATAGCAATGTAAGGCAAATTTTTTTTAGACTACATGGTACGACTACATTCAAGTTACATTACCATAGTCAGTTTCCAAATTTACTTTTTTTTCCTTTCTTCATTTCATGTAGTATGTTGTGCACTGGAGGTTAGATGCTACCGATGAGGAGAAGACTATGGATTACTGGCAAACAATAGCAGTTGACATACATGAAGTTTGCTACACGTCACCTCCACTTGTAGCACCAATAGTTGGCGCTAAAGATGTTGGCGCTAAAGATGTTAGTGCTAAAGATGCGTCCAAAGCTGAGGAGCATTCTAGTGGCCCTCCAGATGCTAATTTCAGGGTATGCAATTGTTACTTGCACGCAAATTTGTATTTCATATGTTGTACTAATATATGTTGACTTATGTTTTGGATATTGATATTGATTAGCTTGCTTGCTTGGAGGCAAAATTTGATGAATTAAATAAAGAGATGGTAGTGTTAAGGAAGATGCTTAGTTCTGTTATTGACCAACAAAAGCATCAGGTATCATTTAGACAACTTAGTATACTTTACTTTAGTGCTTCAGCATTATTAAATTATATATTGTAATTCAGCAATTATTTGTTGTTAGAGTTTGGGAACTGCAAAAATAACCATTGTGTTTTGCAGGCCGAGCATCATATGCACAGCCATTCACCGTCATCTTCGGTTAGACCATCATCCCCTGTGGCACCATCTTTTGGAGAGCAAGCCGAAGAATTTGATGCATCCATAGACGGTTCCAATGGTAGGAAGGAGGATGATGATTGTACTATACCGTTTGAGCCTATCGTACCTGGAGGACCCTATGTGGAGGATTCCTGGGCTTTGGTGCCATATCGGCCTTTGCATTTCGGGTGGGATATTGGTGCTTCAGCTGACAGTCCACATCATGACCAATCAGCTGAGATTGAGGTGGAAGATCGGACGCATAACGTTGGTGATACAAGCCGATTCGGTCGAGTTTACCACCAGTCACATCACGTCATCTCTCCTTACACCGACCTGTGTAAAAAGAAGGTCAAATTTAATCTTAATCCACCTATTGATACATCAAAGGAGAGGGCGTTCGATGAGTGGTATAGGGTGGCACCGAAGGAAGCAACCGTGTGTACATCTTATATGACGGTGGGAAAGAAATGTTTGACTGAGCTACTTACCTCTGAAGGATGGTTGAATTCCGATGTAAGTTATATGCTTTATGTTCATGTAAAATCATTGTGTTCCTACGTTAGGAATGATGTTTTATTTATCACCTCGCACTTGTTACTTATTTTCTTTAATGTGGTTTTGCAGCATATTGACACTATTTTGTATTTCATACGAAAAAGGCGGTTTGATAATGAGAAGATGTTCACCAACACCTGTGCCATATTAGACGTGTTATTTTGGGTAAGATGATGGGATGTTACTGCGTTGCTTAATGTTATATTGATGATATTTTATATTGTATATATTTCATTATTTGGCAGTCATCCATCAAAGGGCGTTATCCCATATGGAAGGCATCTCGTAGCACATATTCATGTGATGCGACCCTTTGTAGCTATGTGCGTGGGAAGTCACCCAAACCTAGCGTGTCGTGGCAGATATGTGATTATGTAAGTCCCTACATATATTGAAAAAAATTCTCACTAAGTTTCCCATTTTGTGGATAATGAGGTTATGTTCTAATTTGCAGGTGTACATCCCTGTCAACAATGGAGGCGCGTATTGGTTGGCAGCATGTGTAGACTTGAAGGCCCGACATATTGATTTATACGATCCAAATATGGAAAATAAATATGTCCAGAATAGAGAGTTGAAGAATGCGGAATGCCTTACGTATATGCTGCCTTACCTATTGAGGGATGGGGGATATTACGAGAAGAATCCGGACGTGCCTCCCACTTTAGATCCATTCACGATGACCATGATCAAAGATGCACCCCACCAAGATAATGGGTATGAATGTGTTGTCATTTCAAACAACTTGTATTGCTGCTGTTTTATTGTGGTTACGTGTGAATACACGTGGTTGGTTTTCATTAATGCTATTCTGCAGGGGTGATTGTGGTGTCTACACTCTGAAATTTATTGAATACATGAGTAGTGAGGAGAATCCTTCATTTGGTCCGCAAGACATTATGTTTTTTAGAAAAAAATATGCTGTTGATTTGTACTTTAATAAACTTTCAACGTAGATCGTATGTTTAATGTTATGACACTCTATACTAATGTTATCTTAATATGCTGAACCTATCTTTACTAATGACAACCGTTGAAAAAAAAAAGAAAAAAAAAACCCTCGGTTGTGGTAAAAATTAAAGCAAAGATGATTACCGATGGTGCATCGATAATTCCCGATTCACCATCGGTAATTACAGAAACGCTTTTGGTAATATGAATTAACATTTTTTTTCCTCCAAATACTCAGCTAATGGAGTGTTTCCGGCAATAACATGCAAATTATACATTCATCAATGCCCCCAAATGTTCCGAAAACGTTCTCCTATTAGCACAAATATTTAATTACCGAAGGTTTCGTCGGTAATTACCGAAATCCTATGGTAATCACATTTTACCAATTTTTTGGGCCCCACAAGTCCCATAACGTGTGTTGAATGCAAAAATATGGCAAATATGGATTCTAAAATTATACTAAGTAGAGAAAATCCCAAAATTTCATAAAAGTGTCTCAAATTTTGCTAAAAAATTGGATGACTGTATTCCCTCGGTAATTCCCGTGGAAACCGTCGGTAACCAACACATACCCTCTGGAAAAATTACTGACGGTTTCATCAGTAATTACCGAGGTTGTATAGTCCATCACATTTTCCAAGTTTGTTGGGCCCCACAAGTCCCATAACGTGTGTTGAATGCGAAAACATGCAAAATAGGGATTCTAAAATTATACTAAGGAGAGAAAATCCCAAAATTTCATAAAAGTATCTCAAATTTTGCCAAAAAATTGGATGACTGTATTCCCTCGGTAATTCTCGAGGAAACTGTCGGTAACCAACACATACCCTCTGGAAAAATTACCGACGGTTTCGTCGGTAATTACCGAGGGTGTACAGTCCATCACATTTTCCAAGTTTGTTGAGCCCCACAAGTCCAATAATGTGTGTTGAATGCAAAAACATGCAAAATAGGGATTCTAAAATTATACTAAGGAGAGAAAATCCCAAAATTTCATAAAAGTGTCTCAAATTTTACCAAAAAATTGGATGACCGTATTCCCTCGGTAATTCCCGAGGAAACTGTCGGTAACCAACACATACCCTCTGGAAAAATTACCGACGGTTTCGTCGGTAATTACCGAGGGTGTACAGTCCATCACATTTTACAAGTTTGTTGGGCCCCATAAGTCTCATAACGTGTGTTGAATGCAAAAACATGCAAAATAGGGATTCTAAAATGATACTAAGGAGAGAAAATCCCAAAATTTCATAAAAGTGTCTCAAATTTTGCCAAAAAATTGGATGACTGTATTGCCTCAGTAATTCCCGAGGAAACCGTCGGTAACCAACACATACCCTCTGGAAAAATTACCGACGGTTTCGTCGGTAATTACCGAGGGTGTACAGTCCATAACATTTTACCAATTTTTTGGGCCCCACAAGTCCCATAACATGTGTTGAATGCAAAAACATGGCAAATAGAGATTCTAAAATTATGTTAAATAGAGAAAATCCCAAAATTTCATAAAAGTGTATCAAATTTTGCAAAAAATGTGGATGACTGTTGACCCTCGGTAATTCCCGAGGAAATCGTCGGTAACCAACACATACCCTCTGGAAAAATTACCGACGGTTTCATTGGTAATTCCCGAGTATGTACAGTCCATAACATTTTACCAATTTTTTGGGCCCCACAAGTCCCATAACGTGTGTTGAATGCAAAAACATGCAAAATAGGGATTCTAAAATTATATTAAGGAGAGAAAATCCCAAAATTTTATAAAAGTGTCTCAAATTTTGCAAAAAAACTGGATGACTGTTCACCCTCGGTAATTCCCGAGGAAATTGTCGGTGACCAACAAATAGCCTCTGGAAAAATTACCGACGGTTTCGTCGGTAATTCTCGAGGGTATACAGTCCATAACATTTTACCAATTTTTTGGGCCCCATAAGTCCCATAACGTGTGTTGAATGCGAAAACATGCAAAATAGGGATTCTAAAATTATACTAAGTAGAGAAAATCCCAAAATTTCATAAAAGTGTCTCAAATTTTGCAAAAAAATTGGATGACTGTTCACCCTCGATAATTCCCAAAGAAATCGTTGGTAACCAACACATACCCTCTGGAAAAATTACCGACGGTTTCGTCGGTAATTACCGAAGGTGTACAGTCCATCACATTTTACAAGTTTTTTGGGCCCCACAAGTCCCATAACGTGTGTTAAATGCGAAAACATGCAAAATATGGATTCTAAAATTATGCTAAGGAGAGAAAATCCCAAAATTTCCTAAACGTGTCTCAAATTTTGCAAAAAAATATGATGACTGTTCACCCTCGGTAAATACAGACGAAACCGTCGATAATTTTTCCAGAGGGTATGTGGTTGGTTACCGACGGTTTCCTCGGGAATTACCGAGGGGGTACAGTCATCCAATTTTTTTGTAAAATTTGAGGCACGTTTATGAAATTTTAGGATTTTCTCTCCTTAGCATAATTTTAGAATCCCTATTTTGCATGTTTTTGCATTCAACACACGTTATGGGACTCGTGGGGCCCAAAAAACATGTAAAATGTGATGGACTGTACACCCTCGGTAATTACCGACGAAACCATCGGTACTTTTTCCAGAGGGTATGTGTTGGTTACCGACGATTTCCTCGGGAATTACCGAGGGAATACAGTCATCCAATTTTTTTGCAAAATTTGAGAACTTTTTATGCAATTTTGGGATTTTCTCTCCTTAGGATAATTTTAGAATCCATATTTTTCATTTTTTTGCATTCAACACACGTTATGGGACTTGTGGGGCCCAAAAAAATTGGTAAAATATGATTGACTGTACACCCTCGGTAATTACCGACAAAACCGTCGGTAATTTTTCCAGAGGGTATGTGTTGGTTATCGACGATTGCCTCGGGAATTACCGAGGGTGAACAGTCATCCAAATTTTTTGCAAAATTTGATACACTTTTATGAAATTTTGGGATTTTCTCTACTTAGCATAATTTTAGAATCCCTATTTGCCATGTTTTTGCATTCAACACACGTTATGGGACTTGTGGGGTCCAAAAAATTGGTAAAATGTTATGGGCTGTACACCCTCGGGAATTACCGATGAAATCGTTGGTAATTTTTCCAGAGGGTATTTGTTGGTTACCGACGATTTCCTCGGGAATTACCGAGGGTGAACAGTCATCCTATTTTTTTAGAAAATTTGAGAATTTTTTAAGCAATTTTGGGATTTTCTCTCCTTAGGATAATTTTAGAATCCATATTTTTCATTTTTTTGCATTCAACACACCTTAGGGGACTTGTGGGGCCCAAAAAATTGGTAAAATGTGATTGCCATAGGGTTTCGGTAATTACCGACGAAACCTTCGGTAATATTTGAATCAAAAACAAATTGAACGTTTTCATTTTTTAATGCCGTTTGATCACTTACTTTGCCAGAATTTATCATTAATAATGCTACATTTAGCATGTTATTGGTTGGAACACACATGATTGAAGTTGCCGAATGGAATTGTTGTGAGTCTTTTACGACGGTGTACAAATGTCAATTACCGATGATGCATTGGTCATTACCATTGGGCAGTAATATCATCCATGCAATAGTAAGAAACATACAAACAACTGAACCAAAAACTGAAGACGAAATGATATGTTATCAAAACAATATGACAGATGAATTTGACAATAAAAGAACACATAAAGCCAACGTCTATTACGCCAAAACACACGTTACGCGGTTGACCAACTAATTGCATTCCTGACTACATTTCATACACACGCATACCACATAACATGGCCTCATTGTCTGAATATAGCATCATGCGATTGATGGGCGTTCGTTTCAGTGGTGCTGTTGGTTGTTAATGCTATCAAGAGGTACGGCGGCGGAGCATGATCGGCTGTTGTGACCAACCTGTTTGCACCTCCCGCATCTATATTGATGACACTCCTCTCCTTGAGATTGAATCCTCTTCTTTCTCGGTCTTCCTGACTGTTTGCCAATTTGAGGTGGAAGTACAACCTGGTTTATGACATCATCTGGAGCATGCCACTAACTTTTATCTCCAAGTGGATATATGGTTTCCGAATATGCATCACGGAGTGAGTCAACTGAGTAATGCACCGAGCAAAGGAAATATGGAGAGATATGTCGATGCTTACATGCTGCAATTGCATGGACACAAGGAAATCCATCAATGTCAAATTCCTTGCATGAGCACGTCTTGTGGGATCCATAACATTTGTAAAATGTGATTACCACTGGGGTTTCGGTAATTACCGATGACACCTACGGTAATTTTTCCAGAGAGTATATATTAGTTACCGAAGGTTTCATCGGGAATTATCGAAGGTCTACAGTCATCGTATTTTTTTGGCCAATTTGAGAAATTTTTCAGAGATTTTGGGATTTTCTCTCCTTAAGATCATTTTATAATCCATATGTTGCATGTTTTTTCATTTAACACACGTAAGGGGACTTTTGGGGCCCAAAAATTGGTAAAATGTGATTGCCATAGGGGTTTCGGTAATTACCCACGAAACTTTGGTAATTTTTGAAGCAAAAACAAATTAAATGTTGTCATTTTTTAATGCCGTTTGATCGCTTACTTTGTTAGAATTTATCATTAATAATGCTACATTTAGCATGTTATTGGTTGGAACACATATGATTGAAGTTGTCGGATGGAATTGTGGTGATTCTTTTACGACGGTGTACAAAGAAACTTAGTTGGCCAATTTGTCAGAAGATTGCACTGGGGACCGCAAGAGGATTGGCTTATTTGCATTATGGGGCTCAACCTGGAATTATCCACAGAGACATAAAAGCTAGACATTTGCATTATGGGGCTCAACCTGGAATTATCCATAGAACTTCTCTTTTTATTCCCTCCATAGAAAGTGTCTGCGTAACCATATAACATAGAAAAAGATACGCAGTAACTTTACGACCTCACACTTGTTGGAGAATTTAAGTATAAGCTAATAAAACACTTCCAAAGATTATAAAAATAAAAAACCACCACAGGCTTCAAGACGTATCATTCTAGTACTAGCCAATACTCAGATTGAAAATCAGATAAGACATAGCATCAACATACAAAAATAGTGCTACTGATCCTCTGATTTGCAGGTCCAACCAACAAATAGTACACGGAAAAATCGACTAAGATGTGTCAACAATGATGAAATAAAATGACAATGCATAATAACCAGCATGGCAGGTGAACCATACCTATAAAAAGGTAAGCAGCACTGTTCCAAGCCCAAAGAGACTCCAACCAATTCCAGAAATCACCCACATCAATGCTGCTAAAACCTTCAAATGCACCTTTGGAAACCATAAATGTTGCTGGTGGAAATCCCATAAATCCCAAAACAAGATTACGAGATACTCTTGAAAAGTTTCTCAAACTCGGAACTCTAAGATCAAGCTTCAAGGGATGAGGCAGTAAACATATTGGGACAATAAGTAAAACCCAAATTTCTGCTGTAGCAAAGTTAATGACTAACATGAGACATAAACCAATGAAGGCAACTGAGATAGTCACTGATTTCAACATAATCAGCTGCTGGAATACCAAATTTCCATTGGGGGTTTAAGGATCTAGCCACTTGTCCTGCTGATTAGAATTATTCTCTCAAAATCTTTAGCCATTTGGAGTCAAGTACAGACCACATCTTGTCCACCTTTGCCCACAACCCTTGCCTATGTACAGCTAAATAGTTCACAATATTGATGAGGTCAAGGTTTGGCATCTACCCATTTGATGCCTCGGCATAGATGCTAAGGCTGTCCTCAGATTGTTCCTTTTTATCCACAACCTTAATGACAAAGGCTGCAGCCATAGTCCCAGCATGTCGAAATTCATCGTATATCTTCCTTTCAGCAATTGGGCTCTCTTCCACTTCATGCACATTATCGATTTCAAGACATATTTCCACATCTGCTGTGCGCAATCTGGTAAATAGTGGTGTGTGATATTCTCTTAGCCATGCAGCAACTGCTGCATATTCTCCATGCTGGGAATCAGCACCCAGCCAAATAAGATCCTTGGCCAGCCAAGTGACACGGGTGAGCAAGGAAAATACCGAGTATGCAATGCCCAAAGACAAAGCCTCGCCCTGATTAATTTTCGATGAATTGTAAGGTGTTACAAGGACAATTGCTTCCTTCCCATCACCACGTGGTGCTCTTATTATTCCAACATTGGTACTGAACAACTGATATTCTGTTCAGTTTTTCCAGAATCTGGACCAGAAAAAAAATGCAGTGGACAAAACTGAACAGCCTGAGGCCAGAACTTGTGATAGTTAACTTCGGCACCCAAGTCTGACATATACTGTGCTATCAGTCTTTACCTCTCTCTGAATCAAAAGATTTAAGAGAGAACCAAGTAAGAACACACTTGCATAGGATTTCTTCTTTCCCTAGGTTATCTACATTATTAAGTCAAGCTAAGGGAAGCAATAAAAACGCATTTGCAACAGAGAACACAAAAAATATCCCAGGAAATAGGAGAGGTCCCATAGTGCAAAGTGCATATAATTTCCTGCAACTGTTTTTCTAAATGTCTTGAGAAAGTTGAATAACAACGTATTAGAATCTCTAATGCACTAAGTTACAGCAATAACACCTTTAATATACATCAGCAACACAGAGAAAGAATTAAAAAGAAACATTAAATTTGTTTAACCAAATTTCCAAAGCATGTAAAGAGAAACACAGTTTAACTCACATCAAATCCCCTAGATACATGAGCTTGGCTACGACAAGTTGATCTAGATACTTAGAAAACCAAGCTAACTTCAATCTTATTGTTCAACAATCTTAGAGGTGGGTACCCTTATATATATATATATATATATATATATGCATGTCCAGTAATAATCATATAAAGATTTAGAAAATTTGCTAACATAGTATAGAGGATTATTCAGTGCTAGAGCTATAAAACTATTTTAAAGTAATTTTCTAAAAAAAGGAACTAGCATTGTTTCATACTGAAGATGCAAAATTGAAGCGGTTAAATTAGAATTCACAGAATTAAACCGAATAAGGAAGCACATACATTCCTGCACCTCGAGATTTGGAATTGAGAGCAATTACGTCCTTCACCCATTTATTTGCCTCCGATACATCCTGACTGGAGAGCATGGGATTCCCAGAACCTGTTCAAGTTAACATTAAAAATAATTCGAAACAATCACCACAGTTAAGCAAACTTTAACTACACTTTGATTTTTATTTTATGGTTTTTACAAGGAATTGAAATTGACCTGGCATGAGGGCATTTTCGGATATGTAAGTGTTCTTGGCAAGAACCGGAAGCAGCAAAAGAGGCAAAACTCCAGCAGTGCAGCAAACAATGCTGAAAGCACCCAAAAAGGAGAAGGAAAAATCCCACGTCTAATTAGAATATTTCCAGCACCATATTAAAAATTGGATCTCAGTCGATTAAGAAAACCAACAACATACAAATAATAAAGAAGAAAGAGTACCTGAAGAGGAGGCTCTGTGAGAGAGGAGCAGGCTCTGGGTTTTTTGGGGGAAGTGTGAGGAAGGAGAAGAGAAGAGCCGACTCTAGGAAGGAGAAGATAGGAGCCGGCTCTGGGGTTTTTTGGAGAAGGGTGAGGAAGGAGAAGAGAAGAAAAGCACTTCGAAGGAAGTGAAAGAATGACAGGCAAAAAGTAAAATTTGATATCAAGGGTACTTTAGGAATATTTAAAAAGAAGAGGGCAAAACAAAAATAAATCATGAATCGGTGGCATATATCGTTAACCTCCTTTCAAAAGGGGTAATGGACTAAATTCCCCCTATTTTTATGGGTATAAGAAAATCGATGGTGTGATTATTGATGAATTTCAATTAGGCCCAAAAGAAGAGGGTATATAGTGGACTGAACTCTACAGTGATCAAGTTTCGGCCCATAGCTGTAGGTTGGTTTTTGACCCATAGTGTCTGGAACTCTATTTTGGAGAGTACTGTGGCTAGAGTTATAGAGTTACTCTAACATGTTGGCCTTGTTTAGGGGACCAATATTTTAATGCTGAATATGTTATTAAATTGTGGAAAATTGAAATTTAATTGGATGCAAGAAATTAGTCAACGATACCAAAAAACATTAAAGACATTGATGGGAACTAAAAAGGAAGAGCTCCAAAGGTCAGTAGATAGTAGTAAAATTGGCTGAAGATAGAATTAATTAACGAAGGTGGATATTCCTACAATAATTTACAAATCTGTGTTGAAGATATAAAAAATTTAAAGAGTCTGTCGTTGAAATTAAATAATATTACACGTGGGTGGCAATTTAGCTTTCGTTTCTGTAAAAAATGTGTATTTTGTCGATTTATTGCTTTAAGTAAAGGTATCAAATTTAAAGACTAACTTCCCTAGCTATACTTTGATATATATATATCGGTAATTTTTTTCATATGAGGGAATTTTAAATTGAACAGTTGATGTTAATGGTTTTGAATTTAATAACTATAATTTTTAACATTTATGTGGTCCGCATTATATTGATTAAGTTTGAGAAAATTTTAAATTTGAATTGTCTGTATTAATGATTTTGAATCCAATAACATTTTAACATTTTTGTGATCCGCATTATATTGGTTAGGTTCGACCTGATTATGGAAAAGACGCTGTATAATTACAGAAATTCTCTTCCCGCTCAACGCCACGGCTGCTGCTCACACCACCAATTAAAAAATTGTCGGCAAAAGAAAAGTATTACCAAAAAAAAAAAAAAAAAAGGCTCCAATGGCTGGAAGGCTTCCCTTCGTGTTTTTCTGTATACAATTTTTTTGTTTTTTTTTTTTTTTTCACTCTGGTCCAGTTCTGTTCTTTAAAAAAAAAAAAAAGTTAATATAATATGTTTGGAATTTGTTTGTGGCAATGGAATTTGTTTAGAATAGGGCAAGAGGAAGATTTTTTAATATAATCTTTCTTCTGTGTTTTTATCTTTGCATTTTCTTCTCTGTCGCTCTCTCTCTGTTTTTTCCTTTTTTTTTTTTTTGTGGGTTCCTTCACATGATCTACTTGCAATTCTATTAATGCTTGTTGCAGCTTTTGACATTCTCAAAGCAGACTGTTAGAGTTAGTGACCCGAATTCTTGTTGACCCGACCCGAAAAGCTCGCGGTGCGACCCATTTGGTGAAACTAATTTTTGGAGAAAAATTTGGGGCTCTGTGGTGGAAGCGGAGGTCTCGGGCCGATAGGTATGGACCTGTTCAATTTTAGGGTTTCTTCCGTACTATATATATGTATATATATATTTTTTGTTCAGCCGTTTTTGGGGGTTTTAGGGTATTGCGAAATTTGGCTCACCTTTGTACCAATCTTTTCGATATTGGATTTGCTTCTCCCTGCCCGTGGTTTTTCCCGTCAAGGGTTTCCACGTAAATTGTGTGTTTGTTCTTCGTTTTCTTTGTTTCCGTTGCTATTTGTTTTTCTCTCAATTCCGTAACAAGTGGTATCAGAGCCGCGTCGATCTATTTGGGAATTTTTTTTTCTTCGATCATGGCAACAAAGTTCGACATTGAGAAATTTGAGCGCAACATGAGTTTCTCCATGTGGCAAGTCAAGATGAAGGCGATTTTGACACAGAACGGTTTACACAAGGCGTTGGTTGGCAAGGAGCAGATGCCGTCTTCATGGGATGCCGAAAAGAAAGCCGAGGTTGATGAGCGTGCCCTATCCACCATTCAGCTATGCTTGTCCAATGAAGTTTTGAGGGAGGTCCTTGATCAGAAGACAACAAAGGACTTATGGGACAAGTTGGAATCTTTGTACATCACAAAGAATCTCACAACGAAACTGATTGCGAAGCACCGTCTATACACCATTTCTATGGTTGAAGGTACATCTATTAAAACTCACATAGATGATTTTTCTACTATTTTGTTGGATCTGGCGAACATGGACATTAAATATGATGATGAATATCAGGCCCTAATGCTACTGCGTTCCTTACCTCCATCGTATAAAAATTTTAGGGAGACTTTGATTTACAGTAATAAAACCCTAAAATTGGAGGACGTGAAAGCTTCTTTATATTCTAAGGAGTTGTTTGATAAGGAGTTGACCAGCATTTCGGATAACAATAATTTTGGGAGTTCCGGAGGAGAGGGTTTGATTGTTAGAGGTAGAACATCATCTAGAGATCAAAATAACAATGATGGTAGTCGGCCAAGATCGAAGTCAAGGTTCAGAAACCTTATTTGTCACTACTGTAAGAAAAAGGGGCACATCAAAACTGAATGTCGTAAGCTTCAGAATAAAAATAATGAAAAGAGTAAGGAACATGCCGAAGCCAGTGTCGCACATGAGGAAATTGAAGATGGAGATGTTTATTCAGTGACTGAGGATAGTTCGGGCAAGCAGGGATGGATTTTGGATTCAGCCTGTTCGTTTCACATCTGTCTCCATAGGGATTGGTTCTCTTCTTATGTTCCGGTGGATAAAGGTGTTGTGCTGATGGGAGATGATCATCCTTGCTGTGTCATCGGCATTGGAACTGTAAGGGTGAAGATGCATGATGGAATTATCAGAACACTATCTGAGGTACGTCACGTTCCAGATATGTCTAAAAATTTAATTTCTTTATCTGCTTTGGACAAGTCTGGTTGTTCTTTTTCTGGTGGAGGTGGAGTTTTGAGGGTTCTGAAGGGTGCTTTGGTGGTGATGAAAGCTAGCCTGATTGATACATTATACAGGCTACAGGGTTCTGTGGTAATGGGGTCGGCTGCTGTTTCAGTGTCCATGTCAGATTCGGATGTTACTCGTTTGTGGCATATGAGATTGGGCCATATGAGTGAGAAAGGTTTGGCAATGTTGAGCAAATGGAGTTTGCTTGGTGATCGGAGTATCTTGAAGTTGGAGTTTTGTGAACATTGTGTGTTTGGGAAGCAGAAGAGAGTTAGCTTCAGTACTGGAATTCACAAAACCAAAGGTACTCTAGACTACATTCATTCAGATCTTTGGGGACCCGCACGTACTGCTTCTAAGGGTGGTGGCAGATATATGTTGACCTTCATTGATGATTTCTCCAGGAAGGTCTGGGTATATTTTTTGAAGCACAAGAATGACGTATTTGCTATCTTCAAGCAATGGAAAGCCTTGGTAGAGAAGCAGACGGAAAGAAGGGTGAAGCACCTTCGAACAGATAATGGATTGGAGTTCTGTGATAGTGTTTTCAATGAGTTTTGTAGAAACGAAGGGATTGTTAGACATCTCACAGTTAGAGGAACTCCGCAGCAAAATGGTGTGGCTGAGTGGATGAACAGAACTCTTATGGAGAAAGTCCGATGCATGCTGTCGAATTCTGGGTTAGCACAGGAATTTTGGGCAGAAGCAGCTGCTACAGCTTGCTACTTGGTGAATCGTTCTCCATCGGCAGCAATCGATTGCAAGACTCCTGAAGAGGTATGGTCTGGAAAACCTGCTAATTATTTAGATTTGAAGGTGTTTGGATGCCTTGCCTATGTTCATGTTAATGATGGTAAGCTTGAGCCTAGATCGAAGAAGGGCATATTTCTTGGTTACCCGCAGGGTGTAAAAGGATACAGAGTCTGACTTCCTGATCCAAAGTCATCTAAGGTTGTGATTAGCAGGGATGTTGTGTTTGATGAGATGGCAATGCTGCATCCGAAAAAGGAGCTCGTTGTTTCAGACAGTATGCCAAAGCAGGTGGAGTTTAGGGTGGATGAAGTAAGTACTTCACAGAATGGTTCAGTTTCAGGCCCATTTGAGACACCCACTCATGTGGAAGAAGAGAGAAGTGAGGAGGTGCAGGAGCATTCGATTGCCAAGGATAGACCTCGCAGGGAGATCAAGAAGCCCTCTAGTTTAGCTGACTATGTCACTTTTGCTTGTGTTGCAGCACAGGAGATCGAGAGTCCCAGTGATCCTTGCAACTATTATGAAGCCATTTCATGTGAGGATTCTGCAAAGTGGTTAATTGCTATGCAGGAAGAGGTGGATTCGCTTCATAAGAACCACACTTGGGAGTTGGCATTACCTCCAGAGGGTAAGAAGATTGTGGGATGCAAGTGGGTCTACAAAAAGAAAGAAGGCATTCCTGGTGTTGAAGATGCGAGGTACAAAGCACGTCTAGTAGTGAAGGGGTATTCACAGGTACAGGGAGTTGATTTTAATGATATATTTTCCCCTGTCATTAAACATACTTCTATTCGTGCTTTGTTAGCGCTAGTTGCTATGCATGATTTAGAGTTGGAGCAACTAGATGTGAAGACCGCTTTCTTGCATGGTGAGCTTGAGGAGACAATTTATATGCAACAACCCGAAGGTTTCGAGGTTGAAGGAAAAGAGGATCATGTGTGTTTGTTGAAAAGGTCCTTGTATGGTTTGAAGCAATCTCTTCGTCAGTGGTACAAGCGGTTTGATGGGTTTATGGTTAGCCATGGCTATTCTAGAAGCCAATATGATAGCTGTGTGTATTTTAGGAAGTTGGAAGATGGCTCATTTATCTATTTGTTGCTTTATGTTGATGATATGCTCATAGTGGCCAAGAAGAAATCCGATATCAACAGATTGAAAGCAGAATTGAGTGGTGAATTTGAGATGAAAGATTTGGGAGCGGCAAAGAAGATTCTTGGTATGGAGATTGAGAGAGATAGATCTGCAGGTAAACTTTTCTTGACTCAAAGATCTTTTGTTGAGAAAGTTCTGGAGCGTTTTGGAATGAAGAACGCTGAACCTGTAAGTACTCCATTAGCTACTCATTTTAGATTGTCTGCTGATATGTCACCACAGTCGGATAGAGATATTGAGTATATGTCACATGTTCCTTATTCTAGTGCTATTGGTAGTTTGATGTATGCTATGGTGTGTACCCGTCCTGACATTGCACATGCTGTTAGTGTTGTGAGCCGGTATATGGCTAATCCTGGCAAACAACACTGGCAAGCTGTTAAGTGGATTCTAAGGTACTTGAGAGGCACTACTAACACTTGTTTAGAGTTTTGTGGAAGTAAGGAGGGTGTAAATGGATATGTTGATGCAGATTTTGCTGGGGACCTTGATAGAAGGAGGTCCACTACTGGTTATGTATTTACTCTTGGAGATACTTCTATCAGTTGGAAGTCTGTTTTGCAAGCAACAGTTGCACTATCAACTACAGAAGCTGAATATATGGCTATAGCTGAAGCGGTGAAAGAAGCTATTTGGTTAAGGGCGTTGATAGGTGAGTTGAGCTCTGAGCAGGAGAGTACGGTCATCAATTGTGATAGTCAGAGTGCTATCTATCTCACTAAGGATCAGATGTTTCACGAGAGGACAAAACATATAGATGTTCGGTATCATTTTGTACGTGATGTTATTGCTCGTGGAGATATTGTTGTCAGCAAGGTGAGTACTCATGATAATCCTGCTGACATGATGACCAAGGCACTTCCGGTAGCCAAGTTTGAGCATTGCTTGGACTTGGTTGGTGTTTGTTGTTGAGCTTTGCCTTTAGGGGCTTTTGTGGAAGAGGATGGCAACTTTTATCGAAGATTGGAGTTTTGTATGTCTTTTCATTCCTTATATGGAATTCGTGTCAAGGTGCAGATTGTTAGAGTTAGTGACCCGAATTCTTGTTGACCCGACCCGAAAAGCTCGCGGTGCGACCCATTTGGTGAAACTAATTTTTGGAGAAAAATTTGGGGCTCTGTGGTGGAAGCGGAGGTCTCGGGCCGATAGGTATGGACCTATTCAATTTTAGGGTTTCTTCCGTACTATATATATGTATATATATATTTTTTGTTCAGCCGTTTTTGGGGGTTTTAAGGTATTGCGAAATTTGGCTCATCTTTGTACCAATCTTTTCGATATTGGATTTGCTTCTCCCTGCCCGTAGTTTTTTCCGTCAAGGATTTCTACGTAAATTGTGTGTTTGTTCTTCGTTTTCTTTGTTTCCGTTGCTATTTGTTTTTCTCCCAATTCCGTAACACAGACATTACAGCTCCTTGCCACCCTTTAGCTATCTCTCTCTCTGTCACTATTTTTTCTTTGCTTTCCCACATCTTCTCTTTCTGACTATCCGTTTCTTGTTTTTTCCTTATAAAAAACAACCCTTTGTTCTGCTTTGCTCTGTGAAAATCCTGTGTATATAAGTATGTATAGAAGGGAGAGAGCAGTAGACGAAGAAGCATTCCCACGAAGTAGAAGAACCCCATCTTTTTCTTCTTCCCTACTTGATGCTATTTACCATTCCAGTGGTGAACTCGGACTCAAATGTTCATTTTTGCCAGAGCTCTTGGATGGCATGAGGGGTTTAATTCCGAGGAACACCTTGGCATATCAAATCACAAACGCTCAGTCCAAAAAACTAATGGTTTCAGCTCTTTGTGAGACCAAAACCAGGTGTTTATAGTTCAAAGCCGATGTAAAAGCGTTGGCTTTTATAAATTTTTTTAATTTTTTTTGTTTTCTTAATTTATTTTATATTTTTACAAATATATTTAAAATAATAAAATTTAAACTTAATAAAAAAATGTAAATACTAATTGAAAATTATAAATTTAAAAAATAACAAAAAAAGTTAGGAAGGTCAAAACCAATGGTTTTTGTAAATTTTTTAATTTTTTAATTATTTTTTAAATTTTTTTATTATTTTTTTAAGTATCCTTTAAATTATAAAATTTAATTTTAATAAAAAAAATTAATTGAGAAATTGAAAATTATAAAATTAAAAGTTGACCCAAAAAAAAAAAATTGGAGACCAAAAATAGACGCTTTTACATTGGCTCTTACAATGTAGAAGCGCTCAAATTTTTTTTTTATTATTTTTTAATTTTATAATTTTTTATTATGTTTGTAAAAAAATTTGAAAAAAATACAAAGCCGACTCTTTTACAGGTTTTCTGCGTGGGCGTTTCTCACTCTTTTTTCTTTTTTTTATTTTTTTTATTTTACTCTGCTTTTTGACTCTGGATCAAGCAATCTGCATAACAAGAAATCAAAAGCGGACAGTTGGTCAGAAGATGAACTTGATTTCCTTTGGATTGGTGTTCGTAGGCATGGGAGGGGTAATTGGGATGCGATGCTTAGAGACCCCAGGTTAAAGTTTTCAAAGGACAAAACTCCAGAAGATTTGTCAGCCAGGTGGGAGGAAGAGCAACTCAAGATCATAGAGGGAACAGTTTTTCTGTACCAAAACCAAGCAGGTCGTCGAGGTCTACCAAATCCTCCTTGTTTCCAGCCATATCTGATGGAATGCTGGCCAAGGCTCCCCATGGAAGTAGACTTGTTACTCCGCCTAAGTTTCAAAGTCACATGACCGACATGAAATTGGGTTTTGGTGATCTTTCATCCTCACTGTCACCTTTTGAAACATTAGATAAATTGGGTTTAGAAAATGAGCAATTTACTCCTGTTCCAACTTGGTTTCATGAAAAATATCGGGCAAATATTTCTGGAGATTCTGGTGTCACAAACGCTCATACCGTCCAAGAGCTCTGGCAAAAACAACCATTAATAGAATTGCAAGTATATCATGTGAAGGAACCCACAAAAAAAAAGAAAAAAAGAAAAAACAGAGAGAGAGAGTGACAGAGAAGAAAATGCAAAGAAAATAACACAGAAGAAAGATTATATTTAAAAATCTTCCTCTTGCCCTCTTCCAAACAAATTCCATTGCCACAAACAAATTCCAAACATATTATATTAACAATTTTTTTTTTTTTTTAAAGAACAAAACTGGACCAGAGTGAAAAAAAAGAAAAAAAATATTGTATACAGAAAAACACGAAGGGAAGCCTCCAGCCATTGGAGCTTTTTTTTTTTTTTATAATGCATTTCTTTTGGTGGGAATCCTTTAATTGATGATGTGAGCGGGAGCCATGGCATCGGACGGAAAGAAAATTTCGACAATTTTTCTCACGTGAGAAAATTTTAAATTTGAGCCGTTTATGCTAATAATTTTGAATCTATAGTTATAATTTTTAGCATATTTTTTATCCGTATCATATTGATCAAATCCAAACTGACCATAAAAATTCTATATATACATATATATATATATATATATATAATTTTATTTTATTTTATTTTTTTTCACTTTCTTTTGCTATCTCAAACATCGTATCTTTCAAGCGTCTACTCCTATCTTTAATTTCTGAAGAGGCTTTTCTTCTTCTTTATTTATTTATTTATTTATTATTATTTTTTTATGGTGTATATGGCCTATGTTTTTGCTTTCTGGAAAACCATTTGTTAATTAATTTTATTAAATTCCGTAACAACAATATAAAAAGCAACAAAAAGGAAAAAAATTAATTAGTATAAAATGTATTAGTTATTGGGAAGCAGATCAGCCTCCGAACCTTTATAATTTAGTACAAAAGCCAAGTAATTCAAGACAAAACAAGACATAGAAAAAAACTCTAGTGTCATAGGAAAAAAAAAAAAACTTTGCAGACAAATCAATAGGTGTTGCTGACCAATTAATTAAGTGCATAAGTTGTTTATTATAAATAAGAACGAAATTATTAGGAATATAGATATATAAATATATTATTTCTATCTTTCAGGGGTGGAGCTACGGCTAATCATGAGAAGGAGCAACCTCACGCGGTTATGATTTCCGTACTATCACAAGGCCACGTTAAGCCATTGTTGTTCTTGGCTGAGCTTCTAAGCGAAGGTGGTTTTTACGTCACCTTCATCAACACCCACCATAACCACAAGCGCTTTTCCAACCTCCACGCTCTCTCTACCCACTTCCATAATCTCCATTTCGACTCCATTTCCGACGGCTATCCCGATGATCACCCTCGCTTTTCCTTCGATTTCAACTTCTCCGGTATTAATTCCTCAACCAAGCCACATTTCAAAGAGCTTCCCCTTTCTTATTTCAAAAACTCCGATCGTGATCCGTTCCGGCCTCCTGTCACCTTTCCGATCGACGTAGCCGAGGAGTTGGGGATTCCTATATTCTCTTTCCGTGCTAACATGCTCATGGTCATGATGATGATCATGAGCAAGAGCTTTCTTTAGATTCCACGCTTGGATTCGAACTCAGATGCAATGATTTGCCCGGTTTCGACAAGGACAATTTAAACAACCATGTAGTTAACTTTTTGGTTTCTGAAAGTCTGGCATTTTCTCGAGCTTCAGCTCTAATACTCGACACCGTTGATGATCTCGAAGCTTCATGTTTCCCTCACATAACCCCCTACGTTAGCAGAGTCCTAATACTGTGGGACCTCTTCATGCTCTCTTAAATTCTCGAATTGGAAATGGGTCCCAATCAATGGCATCGCATGGTTCCCTTTAGAGTGCTAACCCAAACTGTATGACGTGGCTAGATTCACAGCCGTAGAGATCGCTTCTTTATGTAAGTTTCGGGAGAGCATCGTGCAAACCTCGCGTTCTCAAACGCTAGAATTTTTGCACGGTTTGGTCAATAGTGGTCAACCATTCTTCTGGGTAGTACGGAAAGATGTTTTTTGGGATCATGAGGAAACCAAGGGTGTGATCGTTGAAGAAATAAAAATGTGAATAACAGAAGGAAGAAGGCGTATTGTGGATTGGGCACCACAGGAACAGGTCTTGGCCCATAAAGCTGTTGGTGGGTTTTTGACACGTGGTGGTTGGAACTCGCTTAGGGAGAGTATTGTGGGGTGGCTAGAGTTACCGCGATATGTTGGCCTCAATTTGGAGACCAATTTACTAATGACGAATGTATTGTGAAATTGTGGAGAATTAGAATTGGAGTTGAACTTGATGCAAGAGATAGGTCAACTATAGAAAAAAAAAAAAAAACTATAAAAACATTCATGGGAAGTCAAAGGAAGAGTTCCAAAATTCGGTGGATATAATTGCAAGATGGGTAGAGGACAGTATTTGTGAAGGTGGGTCTTCGTTTAGCAACATAGAAATGCCTGTCAAAGACATCAAAAAAATCAAAATCTAGAGCTAGCTGTTAAGAGATTGACATCTGCTTTGGATCAGCAAAGTCACATTTTTTTTTTTTTTTAGTTACCCTTGCAAGACATAATAATAATGAAAAAAAAAAAGGGGGAAAAAAAAAAAACCTAGGATGTTGATACTGTTCTTGTGTTAGTAAAATAAAGTTAATTGCTCAATTTAAACCATTAGCTTTAAAAAGTAATAATATAAGTTTTTAATTTTTTATTGTAAAGTGGTTAAATCTACAATTTAGCTAAACAATTGATACCAGTTTTTGTTCATATGATTTTTTTTTTCTCTTTCCTTGCCGATTTTATTGCTTTAAATCCATTATAGAAACAAATTTTTAGATGAAATTATCATTAATTTGTTTGACCAATTAAAAATTTGACTAATCTATAATAAATTAAAAGATTAAAAATGTAAATTGTTATTTATAAAAATTGATGACTTAAATGGTAAAATTTTAAATCAAAGATACTAAATGCAATTTACCAACAAAATACAAACAAATTGAATACCATTCGATGCGTGGAGGATTGCTAAAGGATCCACCCACACCAAGAGAATGAGGCATTGATGATGATGCCAAAAATTTACAAATAATATTAGAATTATTAAATAAGTATATCAAAACGTGTGATACTTATCATTGTATCAGTATTCAATTAATTTATTTTTATTCAATTATAAATTCACTTATTCAAAATTATAATAACATTATAATCAATAACATAATAACATATATCTTTTGTACGCATCTTAATATATTAATTTATTAATTTGATATCTTAGCAATACTCAAAATTTTCAAGAAGAAATTGATCAATTTTATTTTATTTATTTATTTTTCTAACCAAATTGATTAAATTAATGAGAAAATGGCAATCCTGGGCATTTTATTATTTATTATTTATTATTATATGAAGTAGGAAATTGACCGACACCAAAGTTTTGACTTATATCTATATAAGCTCCGGCGACTCCAGAATTCTAGCACCAATACAGTGTTCAAGCCCTGTGGCCCCGATCACCGTTGGAACTGCGTTATCGGACTGTACCATCGCCTTCATCACCTATAATCGGTTTCTCCCCTGTCGTTCGTTATCTTACTCAGTCTCTCTCAAACCGTCTTCGCAGCCTTAAGCCCTTATTAATTTTGGTTTTTAATTTAGTTTGGTTGCTCAGAAAGGCTAGGAAATGTAATGGAATCTAATGGTAAGCTTACTTATCTGACCTTTCATGTATCATTTTTCTGTCTCGCCTAAAATAAAAGCTCTATTATTATTTCTTTTGTTCCCCAAAAAAAAAAAAAATAATAATAATAATAATTAGATATAAGAATAAACTGCTATTAAATTATTTTTGAGGCGTTTAACCTCTGATACATGAAGCTTCTTTGTTATCAAGTGTTTGAAAATTGTAATACCCACCACGTGTTTGGAAAAATGCTTCAACTAGAGCCAGTTTAAATTATGATTGTATGTTTGTGCCCGATTATTGTGACGATTGTGATGCGATTTTCATACGTGGGTTAAATATTATTTTTTCAAAATTTCGTGCAAAAATTTCTTGAAGGTAGAAAAATGCTCGAAATTTCATTGAAGTGTTCCGGCTTATTAAGGAGGTGGATACAATATTAGCAGCCATTTTGCGTTATCAGATATTATGTTTTGGCATTTTCTTGTTTTAGTTAAGGTGTTTTAGTTGCTTAGATGGTTTTCGTAATTACTTAAACCTTTATAGAGCATCCTTTTATTATTGTCTTAATAAGTAGCTGGCCCCTTTTCTAATGGTTTTACTGAAATGGCACTTCGCTCTTTTCAAGTTGATTGTATCTCTATTAGTCGGTAGTTATTACTTCTGGAATTTGATATCTAATTATGTTTTCCTCTTGATTTACCAGAATAAATGAGTCATCTTTGACAATATACGTTGTATACATATCATGTCAGTGATGCATGTCGCAACTTAAGTGGATGATGTTTGTATTTCAGTTTTTTTCACACACAAAAGAATTGAAACTGCAAAGCTTCTTCCACTGAAAGAAGATTTAGTAGTAAGTTCTAAACCTCTCATAAGTCGACCGCAAGTTTCTATATTCTTCTTTTGAGCTGCCATTAATTTGAACGATAATTGTTGTAGAAATCATTGTTGTTGAATCATTTCCTTCCTTGCACTTAAAATTTTAGCGATCTTTTCTTAATTATTTCTTTTGGTGTCGTTGTTAAACATGAATACCCTGCCTTCTTGCTAAACAAAGACAACTTTTACGGAGAGATAGAACACAAAAATAATTCAAGATACGGCATATTGTTTGGTCAACAACAGACGCTGCTTTTTGGAAAATTTAATCAGTGCGTGGAAATCGTGTGAATGTTTTTCTATTATAAGAACCCTAGGTAGAACAGAGATGGAGATGAGAATGGTGGATGAGGAGCAACAACCTCACGTGGTTATTCTTCCCCACTTAACACAAGGCCATATTAAGCCCTTATTATGCTTAGCTCAGCTTCTCAGCCAATCTGGTCTTTATATAACCTTTGTTAATGCTCACCATAACCACAAGCGCTTCGCAAATCTTCAAGCTCTCTCCACCCACTTCCCAAATCTCCACTTTGACTCCATCTCCGATGGCCTACCAGACGATCACCCGCGTTCTCGCTTAGATTTTGACTATATCTCTGGGATAAGTGAGGCAACTAAACCCCATTTCAAAGAGCTACTTCTCTCCTATCGGAGGAACTACGTCGACCATTCTGTTTTCCGCCCTCCTCCTCCGGTTACCTGTATCATAGCAGATGGAGTTGTGTCTTTTCCAATTGATGTAGCAGAGGAGTTGGGGATTCCTATATTCTCATTCTGTGCTTATACTGCTCGTTACTTATTGGAGTATTTCACCATCGCAAAGATCATTCAAAAAGGTGATTATCAACTTTTTTCTCTGTTAGATATACATATTAAACTCATTTTCTTTGTATCAGCTTTAACTTTTTGGAACATGATAATTTAACTCGCTTTTTCAGATAACGACAAGAAAGATGAATTAATTAATGCCATGCCTGGAGTTGACCTGGGGCACGAGGATTTACCAGGTTTTGACATGGAAAATCTAGACCATCCTCGGGTTCAGCTTCGGGTCCGTGAAACTCTTGCCATGAAAAGAGCTTCAGGTCTGATACTCAATACCATTGATGAGTTTGAAGCTTCATGTCTACCCCACACAAAAAGCCATTTCCCCAAAGTTTATACGGTGGCACCTCTTCATGCTCTCTTAAATTCTCGACTAGGAGATCGATCCCAGGTCATGGCATCCGACGGTTCTCTTTGGAATGCTGATAAAAATTGTATGACGTGGCTAGATTCACAGCCGTTGAGATCGGTTCTCTATGTAAGCTTTGGGAGCGTGGTGAAAATCTCTCATTCCCATCTGGTTGAATTTTTACATGCACTGGTTGAAAGTGGGCACCCATTCTTGTGGGTCATACGTCCAGATGTTTTGTTGGATAAGGACATGGACAGTGTGATCCGTAAAGAGTTTCAAGTGGGACCTACAAGAAAAGGATACATTGTGGATTGGGCTCCACAGGAACAGGTCTTGGCCCACAATGCTGTAGGTGGGTTTTTGACCCACTCTGGTTGGAACTCAATTATGGAGAGCATTGTGGCTAGAGTTCCTGTGATTTGTTGGCCTCAATTCGGAGACCAATTTGTTAATAAGGAATATATTGTCAAATTGTGGAAAATTGGAGTTGAATTGGATGCACATGCACGAGATGGGTCAACTATAGAAGCAACAATAAAAACATTTATGGGATATCAAAGGGATGAGTTCAGAATGTCGGTGGATAAAATTGCAGAATTGGCTCAGGATAGTATTAGTCAAGGCGGATCTTCTTACTACAACTTAGAAATGTTGGTCAAAGATATCAAGAAAATGAAAATGTACAATTTGTAGAGTTTGATGTTGAACATGATTTTCTAGGAGCTATCTCCTAATTTACAGGGAGGTACGATGGTATACTAAGTGTTTGAGATTGCCTTATCGTCAACCATTTTGTTCTCAAAGCTAGCTTTTTCCTAGTTCTCAAAATTAGTTGTAAGATGATATAGATTCTTGTGAAATCGAAAATTTTAAATTTTATCAAACACCTAATTAGTTTTTTATTTTTTGACAAACAATTTTTGAGCTGCAAAAGCAATCCAAAATGGTCCGCGAGATTGTCTTGAGACTTGAAATTAACAACTGGTTTCCTAGGTTGATATATGGTCCACTTTGTCTCTATATGTTTTTAGTAATATCCATCTTAGATGGTTAATGCATTTTAAAATGCCAATCCTTAGAGGATTTGCTATCTTTCTAACAACTTTATTTTCCCTAGGTTTGCTAGTTTTTAGAAATCAATTTATTTATTTGAAATACTAACAAAATAATTATTATTATTATTATCATCCAGGGTAGATGAAAGACAAACAAAGTTGATCGCAATAGTATGCTTTTTACACCCATATCTTTTATCATATTGCATTTTTTTTTAAATTTTTTGTTAAAATATTTATCATATTGCATGATATATTAAATCGAATGCAATGGAAATTAACTAAATATATATATTTCATTATATTTATATCTTTAATAAAAGATAATAGAACTTTTGACTTATATGTATAGAGAGCTAGACTGATCATGAAAGCCCAGCTGTTCCTCTACCTTTCTCTTGCTATCATTCTAAAAACATTTTGCTTCCAAGGCTTCGTTTGCTTCTAGAAATCAATTTTTACAATTTGAAACCAATACATTTAATTATTCAACAAAGTAAGCATAAGAAAAAAATTTACAATTATTAAATACTGCATACGCTATCTACCTATAACAAAACAATACAAGACGGCAAATCGTTTTGGTCAACACCGGCAATGTACAAGATGATGATGCCCAACTTATTATTGTAACTCACCGGTAATATAAAATATAAAGTATATATTAATATACCAAATTAATATTACGAAAATGAAAAAAAATAATAATATACCAATCAACCTCTACTGTCTGGACGATAGTGAAAAGCATCCGTTGACAAAAACAATACTGTGAGGCTGCTTTAACATTAATTACAAGAAAATCATGAGAAAAAAACAAGGGATATTAATTTAATCAGTTGGTGGAATTATATAAGTGATCGATTTTTGTTTTCCAAAAAGAAGAAAGAGATAAGAATAATGGCGGATCAGGAGCAGCAAGTACAGCCTTCTCACGTGGTTATGCTCCCCTACATAGCGCAAGGCCATATAAAGCCCTTGTTATGCTTAGCTCAGCTTCTCAGCCAATCTGGTCTTTATATAACCTTCCTCAATACCCACCATAACCACAAACGCTTTGCAAACCTCCAAGCTCTCTCCAAAAACTTCCCTAATCTCCACTTTGACTCTATCTCCGATGGCCTGCCGGACGATCACCCTCGTCCTTCCTTTGATCTCGACTACTTCCTCGGGATCAACGTGGCTACTAAACCACATTTCAAAGACCTACTCCTCTCATATCGGAGCAACTCCTCCCATCATTCTGTTTGCCGGCCTCCTCCTCCGGTAACCTGTATCATAGCTGACGGAGTTCTGTCTTTTCCGGTTGAGGTCGCAGAGGAATTGGAGATTCCTATATTCTCATTCTGTTCTCATACTGCTCGTTACCTCTGGGAGTATTATACTATAGCGAAGCTCATTGGAAAAGGTTATTATCAACTTTTTCTTGCTTAAACTCGTCTATTTTCAAAAGTTCAAGCCATTAGAAAGTGAATTTCATACATATAATTAACATTGACATTGGAAAGTTCCTTTTTTTTTCTCTTTCAGAAAACAACGAGGAAGAAGAAATCAACCCAATGCCAGGATTCGATCTAGGATGTGAAGATTTACCGGGTTTTGACATGGAAATTCTAGACCAGTCACCTTCACTACAGGTCTTGATCGATGGCAGCCTCGCAATGCAACGAACTTCAGGTCTTATAATCAACACCATCGATGATCTGGAAGCTTCAAGCCTCCCCCATATAGTCCCTCGTTTTCGCAAAGTCTACACGGTCGCACCTCTTCATGCTCTCTTAAATTCTAGACTTGGGGATCGATCCCATGTCATCGCATCGGACGGTTCTCTTTGGAATGCTGACCAAGACTGCATGACGTGGCTAGATTCACAGCCTTTGAGATCGGTTCTCTACGTAAGCTTTGGGAGCTTGGTCAAACTCTCGCATTCCCAACTAGTTGAATTTTTACATGGACTGGTCCTAAGTGGGTACCCATTCCTGTGGGTCATACGTCAAGATGTTTTGTTTGATGATGATACGGATGGTGTGATCGAGAAAGAGTATCAAGTGGGACCAAAAGAAAAGGGATACATTGTAGATTGGGCTCCACAAGAACAGGTATTGACCCACCATGCTGTTGGTGGGTTTTTGACTCATTGTGGTTGGAACTCAATTTTGGAGAGTATTATGGCTAGAGTACCTTTGATCTGTTGGCCTAATTGGGGAGATCAGTGTATTAATAGTGCATGCGTTGTGAAATTGTGGAGAATTGGGGTTCAATTGGATGCTATAGATGGGTCTTCTATACAATCAACGATAAACACATTGATGGGAAATAGAAGAGATGAGTTTCAGAGGTCTGTGGATAGGATTGCAAAATTGGCTGAAGATGGTATCAGTGAAGGTGGAGCTTCCCACAAGAACATTGAAACTTTAGTCAATGACATTAAGAAAATAAAAATATAGATTTAGTTTATTTAATTAAACTATGCTTTGGTTTCTGGTCCCAATTTATCTTTCTTGTCAAAACAGTTATTGATAAGTTTATTTGAAACGAATATGAATAATGGTATTTGAATTGTAATCTGAATTTGTTATCTATACAGTTGATGTTTGTTGAATTACAACTAAATTTAGAGATTTTTTTGTAACGATTTTTGTTTTTGGAATATTTGTTTCCTAAAACTATCTTTTTATATTTTTAAAAAGGTTAGTAATATTTTAATATTTTATAATTTGGAGAAGTTATACTTCTGGTTTTTAAATTTAAAATGTTTCAATTGAAGACTTCAAATTTCAATTTGTTTCATTGTGATTCACTTAAAATTTTCACAAACTACAATTAACACTTTGAGGGTATTAAAAGATATATATATATATATATATATGATGGCACCATTAATCACTATTAGCCAAAAAAAATTAAAATTGGACCAAAATGTAAAATATTGAAATTTGAGAATTAAAATTGTAACAGTTTGAGATGGAAGTGTAACTTTTCCAAACTTGAATTTAATAAAGTGTAATCAACCTTTTAAAAATTAAAAACAAGAAAATCTATTTGGTAAAGTAGATAAAGTAGACAACGATCTCCAAGTTATTCTGATCGAACACATTCAGGCCTCTGTGGACCAAAGGTGTCAATTAACAAAGTAAGTGGACATGCCACAAACTTTTTGACATAAAGAAGTAGATAAAGTAGCTTTTAAAATGTTTATTGGACTATTTCTAGTTTCACCATAAAAAAGAAAACAAAGGAGATTTCTGATATATATGGAATAGAAAACGAAATAAGCTACCCTTTCCAAACTAATAAGTTAGGGCTCTTAATTTATATTAATGCTTCTCAAGGGAACTCCTCTAATTAAGTTTTCTGCTAAGTGCATGTTAATGAAATTTTTGTTGAATCATTTTTCAAAAATAACCATGAAAACATTACAATTATTGCTATTAAAGTATCTTAAATTAAATTCATAGGCATATAATGGTAAGTCCGAGTTGAAATTCTCCATTTTATCAAAATTGAAAGATCTTTTCATGTAAAAGAAAGATTCTCACTTCGATATAAGCATCATCCATGCACCATAAACTCGAGTGGCGAATCATATCCACCTTTACAATTTGTCTGTTAGGACCCGTTTTGCATGGGGCATGCATGCCTACGTGGTCAATTGGTGGCTGTGGTTGTCACGGTTGTGGTAGTGGTTATTATGTTATTACCCATGTTCTTGTTGTTTAGTTATTTGGTTGTAGTGGCGAATTAGTGGATAATATGTGGGAACCGTAGTATCCTAGCCTTTTAATATTCGAGATATGTTTTTATGATGATTACGACTGAAGTTATAATTTTCCACTTCTCTTTCTCTTTCTACTTCTTCTCTCTGTTTTGCTTTGTTCTTTGTTGCCCGAAACAGAGGACTAATTCTTTCTTAAACAAAGGCCTCTATCATTGTCCTATATATTTCAACATTTTTATCTATTGGGTGTCATCTTTCAACAAACTTCCTTCTAGTTGTTTTCTTTGTCACGAAAGATGTCAATCTCAAGTAGCATCTTTAGTATCCAAAATGATCCATAATTTAATCTTCAAGCTAATTGGGAGCCATTCAAAGACTTCAATTGGACCGGAGGAACTCTAACTGTCCCACACCTGTCCTTTTCAAACGAAACAATCTTCGCTGTCTTGAATGCTAAGATTGATTGGTAGGAGACATCGGAAACTTACATCTTCAAGACAGATCTTCCCGGATTCAAGATAGAACAAGTAAAGGTGGAAGTAGAGGATCATACGGTTCTCCATATAAGCTGTGAGAAAAGCATAAATAAGAAAGAGATAAACTATAAGTGGTATCAAGTGGAAACGAAGATTAATGACAAGATCTTGAAGCGTTTCAAATTGCCTGAGAACGTCAAGGTCGATACCATAAAGGCTTCCATGGATAATAATGGAGTGCTTACTATCACCATTCCGAAAGACAAGTTGAACAAGTAGTAATCTCCTACCGAACAAACCCATCCATAATATTATTTCCGGGTATGAATAAACTTTGATTTTCATTAATCATGGAATTGTTACTTTAGCAAATTAATATATAATTAAATACAAAAAAGCAGTTACTATATATGTTGTAAAGTAATTATTTGGATTATGGAAATGATATATAATTACTTAATTTAAGTAAGCAAAATTCCATATTTTCATAAGTGTATAAAATGTGTTAATAACTCAATTTCCATTCACCCCTCACAAGTTTGAAATTTTAAGAATATTGGTATGAATTGTGGTTTAATATGGTATCAAGAGCACTCACTGTAAGTTTTCAAAATTAAATGCTCTTCCACTTGCTGGACCTGACCTGTTAAAGGGTATGCATTGCCTTCTAACCCGCACGTGAACAAAGGTGTCAAAGTAACATTATTCCTATCTACCTCTCACAAATTCGTTATTTTTATCTTAAAATCTCATGTGCTTTTTAAGAGTATCACTACATGTCCCCCAACGGTGAAAATTTTAGTGTTTGTTATTTATTTAAAATAAATTTTTGGAGTTAATTTAAATATTAGTTTAAATTAGAATAAAATATATACAATATTCCTTAACTAAAAAAATGACTAATATTTTTATGTACGGGGGACCAAAAATATTGATCTTTTAAGTACAAGGGTTGGTCCAATTGATAAAAATAGGCGTCCCATTTCCTTGTCGACAAGTATGTGATTTTTGTGGAAAGCAATCTAGAAGGTTTTTTTAAAGAACATCTAAATGAACAAGGTCATATATGGAGGTGTGCCCTTATCATGGCCACGGGGTGGACTAATCAATAGTAATATATATATATATTCATGATCTAATGGAGTATCTAATTTACTTTTATCGTCAATTATCGAAAAGTACGATTGGGAAAGTATATATAGTAATATTAATTATTTTTTTATTTTTTAATAATTAAAACCTAGTAATAAAATGTAAACTCAACAAATGTCAATTAAATTTTATGGTGTTTAAATAACATTGCTATTTCTTTAGAAAAAAAAAAAAGAAAATTTTATGCATTTTCTTTTTTACCATAATTTAGTTTTGTATCACATCAACATTTGGTATTATAAAATGGATTAGATCACCAATTAGATTAAAACTATAAATATATATTGATCATTTAAAATAAAAAATTGTAATATATTAAAATTAAAAGAATATATATATAATTAGTCTTTCGTCACGATTTAGATTTTTTTATCATAACCTTACTTATTAATTATTGAATCTCTTCAACAATTGAAATTTAAAAATATATTTACAATTTTATACAAATCTATTTTAATTTTAATAACTCTAATGAAATATTAAAATCTCAAAAGAACGAATAAGTTTTGTAAAATTTATATAAATTTCAAATGCATATTTGAATTTCAAACTTAAAAAAATTCAAACCAAGAATAATCCTAATGAAAAATCTATAAACAGACTATATATAAATATATTATATTATCAAAACTTTAAAAACAAAAAGCTTAATATTCTTATTTAGAACGAAAGAAAGAAAAAAGAAAAAAAAATGGTTTGAAATTGCAATATTATATAAAAATGTACACACGTGGCCATTAGTTGTTTGGCGGTGAGCGTGAGTATGAAGGTGCTTTAGATTTGATAGCTGGGTTTCGTCCAGGAATAGCTTGGAAAAGAGTCATCGCACATTTGTGAACTGCCTGAAATCTGTTTCCTACGCGCATTTCCATCTTTCATTTCTTTACGGCTCTTTCACTCGTAACTGATAACTATAGATTCAAAGTCTTAGTGCTTAAACAGTCTTTATTTGGTTAAAAACAGGAAAGACTTTTTCTTTTTATTTTTTCTCCTTTTTTTAAACAAAATGGGTTTAGTTTGATGGGAGTTAATTTATAAACAACTCAATCAAGTATATTTTGATGATATTATACTAAGGTCTCTAACAATATATATATATATATTTTGATGATAGTAACGTTTAATTAATCTATATTTCAATGCCATATTATTAAATCTACCTTTTATATGATTAAATATCTCACCCTTTTTTTTTTTTTTTTTAACTCTAGAATTATTAAAACTAGGCACGAAATAAGTTGTTGTTTTTTTGTTTTTCTTTTGTTTTTTGTTTTTTCTCTTTTTTTTCTTTTTTCGGGTGCTGAGAGATATAAAAGAAACTGTTTGTTATGGATATGCAAATTAGATATTGAAAGTCCAAAAAAATCCATAGTTCATATCAGCTGAGATTCATCCTTGATACGTTCTTTTATTTGAAATTAGAAGAGAGAAAAATGTTTCCATACGAAAAAGAAAAAAAGCCCTTTATTTATTTTTAACACAAAATTAAAGATATTAATTCTCAGAAAAAAAAAAGGGAAGGGTTAAATTAATATAGATGCTAAAGAGTCCTATTAAAACACCAGCAATTCCTAATTATTTTCAAAAACCAGACGGAAAGTCATTGACACTCCCTACAAAGAGCCTGAAACAGAATAATCTCTCTTTCTTTTAAACTATCTGTTTCCTTCTTTGGTGGTTTGGCTTTACCTATATATAACAATTAATTACAAAAACCCCACCTTTCACTACTACTATTCTCCCAAATAAAAAGCATAAGAAAAGAAAAAAAGATAAAAACCATGGCAACAACATCAACGACGTCGTCGCATCACGACTTGGGAGGTTGGTCGGAAACACCGTTCAACCACACTGGAAACATGCATTTCCGAAGGAGGAAAATATTTATGCACATGACCTTCTTCTGGGGCCACAACACTGAGGTTCTCTTCCAAGGTTGGCCCGGTACCAGGTCTTCCATGTACGCCTTGTCGTTAGTGTTCGTCTTTTTTCTAGCTTTTGTCGTCGAGTGTCTCTCTAACTGCCACCTCATCAAACCAGGGACCAGTAACGCCGTCGCTGGAACGTTGCGTACGGCAATGTATACCCTGCGTTCCGGACTGTCTTATTTGGTCATGCTCGCCGTCATGTCGTTTAACGGCGGCGTATTTCTCGCCGCGGTTGGTGGCCACGCTGTTGGGTTTATTGTTTTTGGGACTCGTGCCTCGATGAAATCATCGGGTGGTGGGTCCGGTTCGGATAAACGGACGGATCTTCCTCCCATGGAGTGCTAGATGCGGTTGCTTGGTTGATTTGATTTCTGTTTCGCAATTCCAAAATGCTTGGGATTTTGAAAAGATTTATTTGGCATTTTAAGCTGCTTCTTCGTTTTATTTTTATTTTTGTTAGTATCTGTTTGAATAAAATGGAATTTGAGAAATAAGCATTTGTTTCACTGGATTTGGAAATTGCGAAAAAGTAGAGATTATTATTATTTTTCTTTTTTCTTTTTTCTTTTTTTTCTTTTTTTTTTCCGCTAATCAATATTATCTCTAGTAATTTAAAATGTCTATAAAAAAAAAATATTCAAAATGTTTTAATGTCCACACTATGTACTCGTAGAGGCCCAAACTATTCCACAATATGCATGAGGCCTAAACTGGAAAAAAAAAAAAAAAAATCTAATATACTAACATTAGGTAATAAACCCACTAATAATATTACCATATAACTTTACCAAAACTAATAATAATAATAATATCACTATATAACTAATAAAAGACTAATTATAAGGACTTAATCAATAATAGCATCGGCCTTTTAAGGACGGCAAAATAACCCGCATAACCTGATCCTTGCAAAGATCCGTCCTTAACGAAGTGGGCATTCCCCAATTAAATGGGGAGTGTGGTAGGGATCAAAATCTAATGCAGTAATTCTTTCCAACTTTCACATTCCATGAAAGTAAAAGAAAGTTGAATTATATAAAATATACATTTACAAAACTCTAGTAATCCTTTTATTATTAATAATATTGTTATTATTTTGGTAATTAACACTCTAGCAACCAAGTGGGACAACAAACTCTATATATGCATATGAATTTAAAACCCAATTTACTCTTGTATTTTAAAAGGACAAATATCCATATCCCATAGATTATTTCACAAAAACAAATAAAATAAAGAAAAATAACAATAAGCAAAGCAAAAGACGACTAATTATGTCGTCCTCGAATAAAAAAAAGACAGCTAAGTTTGACAAAAAAGAGGAAGATATAAGGGAAGGGTCTAAAGCTTGGCATAAAATAAGAATGCCCATCTATACTTCAAAACCTTGACATTAACTCCCAACGTCCTTGATTCCATCTCATCTCTATTTATTTTTAACAATCGCAAACAAAAATTCCTAAATGCATGCCCAAATCCGAAGCATTAAAAATCCAAGTCCCACCGAAGTCAATAACTAGCCGATGGTATTGGACATGAACCATGTCCATGACATGGATATGCATATGGATATGGATATGCACAACAGCTTCTACTGGGGCAAAGATGCCATAATCCTTTTCTCCGGATGGCCCAACCGGAGCCTTGGCATGTATATATTAGCCATCTTTGTCGTGTTTTTTATGGCATTCGCCGCCGAGCTTTTGTCGGCCGGTGAGAGCATCATCAAACCACATAGGAATCCAATGGAGGCAGGATTGAGTCTCGCCATTGTCCACACTATTCGTATGGGTTTGGCTTACTTGGTGATGCTTGCTCTCATGTCCTTCAATTTTGGAATTTTTATAGCAGCTTTGGTTGGTCATGCTATTGGATTCTTCATCTTCAAAGCCAGTGCTATTGCCCGAGCAGCCGACCGTAAGGAACTAGAATTTTTATCAACTTGATTTACAATTTTTCTTTGTTAGTTTCTTTGTGGTATAATACATATACAAGGATAACAATATTTTATTAAGTAATGTTGGATGGTTATTGCTTGACATCGAGTTTTTTATTGGTAAGAAACTGCAAATGATATGTAAAGGAAGAGTTTCTTACCGATTAAAAAATCAATATCGTGCAATATAAACTATCTGTTGATGCTCAAAAGAATAAAATTTTATATAAGGAACTATAATTACAATGGACCTTCATGTCCATTGTAAGGTCATGGACCTCTGTGTATGTTAATTCAGCCTAGGGCTAACCTTGATCATCTCAATTTTACTCATGCTGAAATTAATGATCCAGTAGTAGTATTAGACTAGTTCTCAGTATTTCATAAAGCAATTAATTGATTATATCAAAATCAAATATACATTATAATTAACCACTTGCAGATTCTGAACAAACAAAAATAAATTATATCTTTTATTTTCCATATGAATTATATAAATATTAGGATATGAGACATTGTTTAAAAATAAATGATTATAAATTATGAGTCGACTTATTCTATTCTTTGATATCATTTTATTACTTTTGATTAATATATCAGTAACAATTATATTATTATACGTCTCATGATAACAATTGTAAAGCAACGAACATTTTATTTTTTATATAGGAACAGGGATATCAAAGTATGAGCCTTTGTTATAGAAAATAGTGGTTTGCTGTATAGGTGCACTAATTAACAATTAAGTGATATTTAACATGCAAGAAAAGTGCTGATTAACACTTAAATTAGTAAGTATATGGATGTAAATTAATAGTTATTTCATGAATTTTTCTTTGGATAAGTTTGCAAGACATGATATCGTACTCTAATTCCATTCATGAAAGGCTCCATCCGTGGGATTAAGATCTCTGCGGTTATACACATTGGCTTCAATAATGGATATACTACACTCACATCTGAAAAGAAAACATATATATTAGCTTCTTCAAATTATAATAAAATCGATTAAAAAAAATTAATAAAAATAGACAAAATTATAATACAAAATAAATAAATTGTTATACCTACAACGCCACTAACGTGGAGGTGCGTTTGGTTCTTGTCACACATTATAAAGTAAAAAGTTTGCGTGCATATATACAAACACATTTTGTTCACTAGCGCTCTCACATTCAGGGTTTGATGTGACATAGCAATATCCCCATTAACTTTTTTTGGTAAATAATATCCCCATTAACTTGGGAACTACCTTTGAACATATGGTTTCATCCAAAGAATCATTTGTCAATACGCATGGAATACCTTTCTATCATCGAAAAATAAAAGGAAAAATCAAAATGCGCATGCTATAGATATCTTGTTTAACCCCAACCGAAAAATTAAAAAAATAAAATCCTAATTTATATTATATGTAGTTGAAACTGGCATAAATTTAATAAATAAAGTATGATACGTATGCATTCATCATGCATTTTGTCGAAGGGTGAATCGGAATTTTCTGCTCAATGTGCCCAGACGATACACCTTAGAGTATTCTATTATTATTATTATATTGAAATTGGAGCCATTGCAATTCAACTGAGGATCATTGCTCCAAAAGTAGTGGTTATTATGGCTATCTTTTCAAAGACAAATTAACTTTTTATTTTAAAAACTATATTAATATGCATATTTTAATTATGGGTTAATTATATTTTAATACCTAATAAAGTTTGCACATTGGATTTTCAAATTTAAAATATTTCATACTAAATTGTTATTTGTTTCATATTAATTTAATCTTCAAATTGATTCCCAAACTAATAGAAAGTTTAAAAATTAAGAAAAATTAATTAGTTTTTTGACAAACAATGTGGGAAATTTTTTTTTGATTCATTAGTTAATGAAAAACTTTTTTTTTTTTCAATCTGTAAACTTTTTATTAATCAATTTGGAAATTAGTTTGAAATAAATTGGATTAAAACAAAACAAAGTATAAATTGAAAATCCAATATGAAATGTAGTAATTTTGAAAATCCAATATATAATTTCATAAAATATAAATGCAATTAACTTTTTAATTGCTGACTCTCTGAAATGAAGAATACGAGAAAACGAATAGTTTGTAGGTGATGCTTTAGTATTAGCTAAAGGAATGGCACTATATTGTTTTTTTTTTTTTTAAATAATTTTCTGCTAAGATGACAACGTAAGGCTAAATTAAACATGCATATAAACAATAGCATGAAAGGACTGTTCTATTGATTTCTTCCACAAAACAACTCGTTCAAATATCGATGCTACTGATGGGCGTCAATAATCAAACACGCTTCCCATATAACAAGCTTCTTCATATCAATTCCATTCTCTAAATAAACAAATTAATAAATAAAAATGAAAATGAAAAGCAATTTCCTCTGTATATTCCACTTTCCAGGGCACACAGCCTCTTCCTTCCCATGGTACTTTATTACTATTAACTTTTTTGTTTTTTAAAAAGTAAGAAATTTAGTAAATATATTATATACCCAAAAAAAAAAAAAAATTGAAGAAACAGACCGGAACCATGAAAGTGATTAAAAATAAATAAATACTCCAACCTATCAAAAACTTGTTTTACTCTTCACCCCTCGTCATTACCTCAAGACGTGTTGGTTTCCAGCTCCTCTCTTTCATATTATATACAAAACAACAAAAACAATAATAAAAAGCTATGTCCACTAAGTTCATTCATCCCCAATCCTCCATTTAGCTAGCTGATCAATCTCCAATCTCTCTATCACTCTCTCTCTCTCTCTTTCTCTAATGGATGTTCCTCCAGAGGGACATCAACAAGGCGACATGCCGATGAACACCCCCATCTCTCCATCAGTGCCCAAGGGCGACCTGAGTAACACAGACAACATGAACATGATGACCACGAGCTTCTACTGGGGCAAAGACGTCATCGTTTTGTTCTCCGGCTGGCCAGGCGAGCACGTCGGCATGTACATCTTGGCTCTGCTCTTCGTGTTTCTGATTGCGATCGCCGCCGAGATTTTCTCGGTATCGCCGACCGTCAAAGCCGGAACGAGTCCGGTGGTTGTCGGAACCATCCAGACCGGCGTTTATGTGTTCCGAATCGGTTTTCTTTACTTGGTCATGCTCTCTGTCATGTCCTTCAACGCCGGTATCTTCTTGGCCGCTGTGGCTGGCCACTCTGTCGGATTCTTCCTTGTCAAGTTTCGTGCTTGTGCACTAGCCAACAGGACCAACAACGTTCCCAAAGTTTGAAATTTCATTGTCTATGTGTTTTGTTTTCAGTGTGCTTAATTTATCTCACAATCAAAAAATAATAATAATTTATCTCACATCACCGTGCGTTGTGATGTCTAGCTATTATGGTGTGTGAAAGAGTGCTCTTTGTCTTTGTTTGTAGTTCTCACTTGTGGGATCATCTTGGTTCGTATTTCTGTTGAATGTAATATACTGTAGAGAAAAAGAAAATTGCACTATTGTCTTATGTGACTTCCAAGTTTTTATTTTATTATTTTTCTACTTGACCCAGTTGGGGCGATTAAATCGAGTACCTTTTTTTTTATTTTTTATTTTTAATAATTTGCTAATTTATTTGGAAAATAACAAAAATCTTTCTCCGAAGTCGACTTTAGTCATAAATAATACGTCTACTTCGTCAGCGCGTAAAAAACTTTTTTCCGTTTACTTGCAACCAAACAAAAAATAATAAAAATGACAGATGCTCCACTCGGCTGGATTATTTCGATGTTCAATACCATCAGAGCTCAAAAACTAGAACTTAACAGTCATAATAATAAATAGAAAAAAAAAAAATTATCAAATAGAAATGAAAAGACTAAAATAAGAACATTCTTTATTCCATCTCTTTGAACTTTCTATTTCTTTCTTTCACAATTTCAGGAGTCCTATTTTGGGTAATCCTATAATTATGAAATGAACCAAAAGTTTACTCTGCATAATATGAATTACATACCTGCCATTAGTATTTATTTTTTAAAAACTCAACAATGATCACATTCACTTTTTCCTCTAATCAGAGTGACCACGTCCATTTGGTTATAGCATGCAGAATTCCCTCTTAACAAGTATTGCCCGGACTCCAAAATTAGACGCTACCTCACAAAATGGTACATCTTCGTAACCCGAGAGCTGAAAATATTCTACTACCAGTAGGCCAGAAGAGGGAGAACCAACCCCTTTGACGTGCACCATCCACAGCTTCTTGAGATTCATCTGAACTGCTGCCATCTGAATCCTCCTTCTCCGCATTCTTCTTCTCTTCACCTACATTCTGATCTTCTTTTTCTTCAGTTCGAGCTTCTGCAATTTCCCCTGGCTTCTTGTCAAAAAGTCCCTTAAATTGTTTCCGTTGTTTTGTCTCAATCTCCTGCTTATGAAATAGGACGTATAAAATAATGATTTAAGACATAAATCACTTTACTTCATTAGAAAAATTGATGCCACTTTACACCCACCTGCTTCTTCTGCTTTAGTTTAAGAAGAGCAGCTGTTGCATCAGGTTCTGACGACTTGTCAAGTTTTATCATCTAACAAGATCCATAAGCAGCTTCAGAAACAGTGATGACAATCCCAATTCTCACATTTATAAATAACTGAACTAGAAGAAATACCATTTTGAAATCACTATTTGCTTCCTCGAAATCTCCAGATGCCATATAGGCCATACCACGTCGGTACAGAGCCTTGACATGTCCAGGATTAGCATCTATAACCTATTTGGTTCAACCAGAAACAATAATCAACACCCGAAGTCAAGGAATTAACCATGGGCTATGGCCTGCGATGTCTATTAAATTTACCTCTTAAACATGCACCACACTACAAGAGCCCCACATACTACAAGCACAATGTAGTGTCTTTATTAAGAAGGGAATACTTTCCTACCTATTAATTCAGATAATATTGTAGTTCAATTCATTGCTTGTCAACTAACTGTTTAACTATGGGGCTTCAACGTGAAAAAAGTAAAATAATAATATAAAATAATCAATAGCAGTGAAAATAACAATGATAACTACAGGTGTACATAAAGAAAAAGAAAAAAAAAAAATATATATATATATATATATAATATCCTTTTCAGAGCCCCCAGGAACCTGAGGCATTACTTTATATTCCACTTTCAAGAACAAGTCAATAAATTGAAGACAAGGGATTGCTAGAAGAGAACGAGGTGGTCCATCTGAGATATATCCTTGCCGTACCTATTGAAGAGATTTGCTTATGAAACAGACAACTATAAAAATTTGAAGTCACAAGAATTACCTTATTGCATGTTTCAATGGATTTTTTGCACTCCCCCATCTTCAGGTAGCATGCAGCCACATTCAGATACAACAAATTCTTCAAACAATAAAAAATAAAGATAATTTCAATCCTAAATAGATTGCAACAAGTTGGAGAAAGCTAAAGATATCGAATTATAAGAGTCAAACAATCAAAGAACAGCCACCCCTCCTTCAGTAGTCTAAAAGAAAGTTTGAAAAGATAACATAAACAAGACTTACACGAGTATTTGCGAATACTTTCCCTTCCTCATCATCTTGTGGATTAACATGATTAAATTCCCGAAGTACCTGTTTGCAAATACCACACAACACAGGTGACAAATTGAAAGCACAATGGAGCATTTGCAAGAAAGTTATTAGAAAACAATTAAACAAAAAATCGACACACAAAAAAGTTTCTGATTTCTCAGATGAATAAAATTATAAACACAGAATTGGAGCATAGTATCAATTCATAGGATTTTTCTTTCAAGGAAAAGGAAAAGTTATGACTAACTGTTTTAACTTTAAACAGCATCTAAATGCCAGTGCATGCAGCAAATGAAAAGCATTGGTTATATTAAGCATAACCGCTGTTACAATTGAAATTCTAAGAGCCAACTCAATTTTATATCATCACATGGCCAACTAAGTAATGAAATTGGCCCTGAAACAGCAGTTGCTTATATTATCATTTTGCACTGATCTAAATGTGTATGGCATAAGTGGAAGTTTTTCATCCAATAGAAAAAACATTGATAAAACAACACAATTGAAGTCTAATCTCAAAACAAACGATATAAATTGAGCCACAAGGAAAAATAGAATACCTTATCATACTTTGCCTTTGCAAGTTCATATTTTCCCTCTTTGAAAAGCCTGTTCCCCTAGAAATGAAAATGGTATCATATTTTTAACTTCTAAAGTTCCAAAGCTCAACCACCCTCACCACAGAGGTAAAATAACAATAAAAACTACACAAGTGAACATGTTAGACATGTTCATATGTACATGTGCACATACAAGATTAATACTATAAGATACCATGTCTAAGGATCCACTAGCTGCTATATGGCCAAATGTGGCAAAAAATAGTAGGTATGTTAATGCATACCGTGTTTCTAATCTGCTCTGCATCATCCATTATACTTTGAAAGTTCATTCCAGTCCAATCCTGTAATACGGACTAACATATAAGAACTACATCCAACATCTAAAAACCTTCTCAATATTTTGGTTGGTGAAAAGGAATGAAGGATCCACATCGGCAAGATGAATATCGATTTTTATTCTAATTACCAGATAAAGTCCAAACACTTTAGGCTATATCATTTGAAAATTTGCTCATGATAAGCCTACCTCCTTACAACAATTTGAAGGTAAAATAAGCTTTTACTTTCAAAGACATTTTGAAGGTAAAACACTAAAATGTTCCAACATAAAATACCAGCCATGGGAGCAGTTTCAGTAGGTGTTCAAAATTAGCAAAACCAGTATTTCAAAAGGCAAGATGATAGCTTGAAATTTTTTAGTTATTTATTTTGTCTAAAGGATGAGATAGATTTCTCATAGCCAAATAAAATCTTTAATGAGAATTCAACAATTAAAGATAATATTATATAAAATACACCTGTAAACCAAAACAATCTATTGAAAAAATAAGCAGATTTTTAAGAAGACATTAGATAATTAAAAAACCTTCAGATGGACAAGTTTCTTTTCTTTGTTGGGGATACATACAAAACTCTTTGCAAAGTTACATTAATGCTCCAGCAAGTTACCTTTGGCATCTCAAAACCAAGAAGCTCAATTTCCCACATAATATGGGCACCTTCAGGAACATTAGATGGCCTAACAATATTGGAAGAATACCAGTAACCATTTCAGTATGAAACAACATGAGACAAACAGAAAATTCAAAATATAAAATGGGACAATAACAACAATATATACATTCTTTTATTACTGTGGATATATATTTTAAGGAAAACTAGATTTGAGAAAGCAACCTAGGAAACTTGTCATATGCATAATCAGGAGGGCATGTGACAAGTGCTATCTCCCCAGGAAGCATTAAACGAACACACATTTCAAACCCCTCGGGCACCTGTCAGCCAAAATAATGGTCTCACAGAAAGAATCGAATAATCAGAACTTAAATCAGAAACAACATTTCAACATAATTTGCATGAACTTAAGTCTGCAAACTAGCCATTTTACACAGTGCTATTTCATGTTGGTCTAATCTCTAATTCATTAAAGAGTACAAAAACTGAATATAAAAAAAAAAATAAAGCTAAAAAATCTAAACTATTTCTTGAATTCTTCTGGAGATTGTAAAAAACTCACAAGGCCTTCTCCAGAACTGAACTCCAGTGGCTGACCCTTGTTATCAGTTCTTGTATCATAGAAGACCCTCTTTTCTTCATTTAGAAGCATGCCTTTGTAATGCACACGGAGTAGACTGTCATGGAGAGGGCAATCCATAGGAAAATCACCTAATTATTCACCATATTATGAAGATATTATATTTGATACATAAGTGTAACAAACATAACAATAATATGGACCAGAGAAGTACAACCAGGAAAACAAGGGAAGGTAAATTGAAAGAAAAAGAAACTCCAAATCCAGACCTTTTCCATCATGAATACGGCGTTTTATAAGTCTCCCATCACCAAGCATGTCCCTCACCTGGCAATGAGTAACCAGAAAGTTTAGTTGAAGATGTATAATCAAAGAGTTAAATTATGAACTTTGACTACCACACAAATCTATGAATAAAAGAAAAATAGAAGGCAAAAAGACAAGATGTTAACTACAAGTATAAAGTGGGAAAAAATAAAAAAGGTATTGATAGCCAAGGGACCTAGACAGTTGCTGAACAGAGTACATAGCATTCAAAAGAAAAAACATTACAAGATGCATTTTCCTCATATCTTCAATTTTTCATCTTCTGGTCATTTATCGTTTGCAATGACAATATTGGAAGAAATGCTGCAGTTAAAACAATTTTAAACTATCCTTAGAATTATTGGAATTCTGGGAAAAATTATTATGAATGTGAATCAGCATAATGATCCACTATAAAGTAGTTATCATCTTATCGATGCATGAGCACCTACCCTGGTAGCATCGAGTTGTCCAACTGAATGGTAACAAGTTGCAACCAAGTGTATGCTGGCACTATTTAATGTTTATAGATGAATTAGGAAATGGTGCACAAATATATGGTATCAATTACTGAAATCATCACTAGGATCAAACGGAAAGGGACACTTAATCAACACACTATGAGCCATAAAAGAATTATTTTAGAAAGGTCATACCTGACATATTCCACATAATTTGTAGACTAATTAAAATGCAACACTAACAAGACAACCATTTAATATACCTACTGAACAAATTGGAGAACATCAACAGAGAAACAAGTTGAAATGTTGGCAAATTAAATTGTCCAAAAGCTCAAGAATACCATATGTTTGGCAGACAAAGTTCTTGCATATGCATGGATAAATAAGCAACCATGATTTGCAAAAGAAAAAGGTCTGCACACCTGAATAAAATGGACAAGCTCCACATCAAAGTGAATTTCGTCAACATCTTCTACCCCAGGCATAAAAGGCGACTTAGTCAAGTACTGACTGGTAACAAATATCACCGCTTTTTCCCCCCGTGTCATGGTTCCAATTCCCATCTCAAGACCTTTAGGTACCTATCGAAAGAATGTAAGTGATGAACACAGCATAATTTGTTGCCAGAGTTTCTTAAATTAAGAATATTATCCAGTATTTCTAGTGATAAAACGAAATGTATATAGTGAGCGCAATACATTCTTACGGAAATTCAAATATCAAAGTAAATGAAGAAACGATGCAACAAATAAATTGAAGAATTAAAAATAGATAAAAAAAAAGAAAAAAAAAAAAAGGAAACTATTACAGACCTCTGACTTTCCAAAGGTAAAGAAAAAAGGTTCTCCTTGAGTATGAGAAATAATCACTTTCCCATCACATGTCTTTGCAGAAATCCTGAAATTAGTGATATTACTTTCTTAGAAACTATAAGCACATCCCACAGTTTGCAGTTCAACATAACCACAAAATAATTATTGAGGGACTTAGGGGAAGGGGATGCAAGAATGGATTCCTACCAGGCTTTTACTTCATAAGGTTCCCTTGGTGATTCCCAACCCTGTCCTTCAGTAATTACCTGTTATTTTACATGGACAACCAATTACATAGAATGATAAAGATGTTATCAATTATAAACAATGTGAAATGAATATTTTTCACCACCTTTACAATATTCTTCACTTCATAAAAATCTTTCTAGTTTTGCAAAGTTTCAATGAGGTTTTGCACAACAGTTTCTTTTCCAATATCAAGTTTGTCCCTATGATATGTAAGATGATCTTCCATTAGACATACAATATAGCACAATAATTTCGTCAACCCATGTTTCACACCTACTTGTTCCCTATGATAATTTTACAGGCTGCCCAGATCCGGCAAAACCACAATATTCAGTATGCAGAAACTAGAAATCGTAGGAGATTAATCACAATAACATTCTATTCTAAAAGAACTTCTCATTCAGAATTTGACCTTTCAAAAAATATTAAATGAACTTCACCAAAATGATAAAGAGTTCCAGTAAGTCATAATGATTTATTACCTTCTTTACAACTCCCAAATCTTCACTAATGACCTGAAAAACAATACAACGAGCAAGATTATCAACAGTAGAAGAGAGAGAGAGAGAGAGGCCGGGGGGAGGAAGGGGAAAAAGAGTAGATGAGGAAAGGTCAGATGGAGTTAATGAATTGTTATTAATGCAATCCATTAGTTCAAGACAAAATATCAAAAATCTTTAAGTAAACCTCCGTGAAGAGTTATAATATTTAGGACAATTAAATGTCTAAAACCTACTGCATAAAAAACAAAGTTATATGAGAACAAATTCCACAGGGAAAAAAAAAAAAAAAAAAATCATTGCTGCTCATAATAAATCCAGAGTCACCATATTCTATGGCCTAAAAAGTATGAATTTCTGTTTTGACATTCTTGCCTTGGCTTTGAAGAAATCTATCATCTCAATCTCAAAATGAAGTTCATCTTCTTTCGGAAAGTCACTACGAACTGAAACTGGACAATCATCCTCACCATAGTGCAACTGAGACTTCATCTTATACTGAAACAAGAAAAGAACAACCTATTAGAGAGCATAAATGTAACTAGATTTCAATTCATAGGAGATGTGTGGCCAGTCCTATTCCTTTTTCCTTTTCTTTTTCCCAATCTTTTTTCACTTGAAGAGATATTCGCAAATTCAAGAAAACAAAAAGTAATATTCGCAACCAAAAAAAAAAAAAAAAAAAAAAGGGAAAGTCAACTTGATAAAAAGCATGCATATTGACAGCCCGTTGCTCCCTTTTCTATTAATATATACCCTCTACTGTCTGAGAAGCATATAAGTGAAGAGACAGAAAGGACAACTCTCTCTAACAAGGAAGATTTACCATTGCTACTTCACCCTTCAACATTGTTGGAAGTCCATCCAGCAATCCCAATATCATCTTGCTTTTTCCCAAAACTTGTCTTATTGGAGTGCCCTTGCCTGTAAAGTAGAGGTATATTCAATCAGATAGTAGAATAAAAAGGATTTGTGAAAGCTGAAATGATCAAATTATCCTCAATACAGATTGAGAAGCCAAGGACAGTCAAGAATGTTGTTGCTAGAGCCCAAGTTAATTCTTCCATAAGTTTGAATTGCAGTAAAATAAGAAACAGAAAACAATGAAAAGTATGAGGAACTTCACATCTCAAGTCATTGGTTAAAGAAGCCAAAACTTAGTCTAAAAACATCATCAATCGAAAAAAAGTACTCGGAGATCAGACCAATGAAAGTAAATCCATCATAAACTTCATCACTTTCGAATACAATAGATTCTCTTTAGTTTGAGGACGCAATCTCCTCAATCTGGCAAAAATTTCCTAATCTTAAAAAGGTGGCAATCTTTAAAATGTTTTTTAGTGGTAAACAATCAACTGACCTCCATATTCTGATCTTGTAGATTCAACAACAACTCCATCCAATGTCCGAATAGTACAATGGTATATGACCTGCAAAATTAAAACCGTTACACATTCACTGTTATCACTTCCATAAATTCCACTCAATTTACCATAAACATTTAAAAATTTCGCAATTAAAGCACCCGAGAAAAGCATAACCTGATCACCATCTGATGGTGTTGAGTCACCTCCACCAGGTCTCATCAAAGCTTTCATCAAACTTCCAGGAGTAATTTTCTTTCTCCTTCTCATTCAAAGATTCAATTTCAAGTAGCATTGGTTTCATTATATTAATCAGGAAAAATAGAAATAAATAAATTAAAAATTAGCAATGAAAGACTACCTCTTATCATCCTCAGAGGGTCCTTTTTTCTTCTGTGGTGCAAATTCCTGTTTTGCATCTTCTTCTACAGCCATCTCCGATCAACGTCACTCGGTAATCCCCAAATTAATGTACAATTATCTGAAACCTAGACAATGATTAACACATTGACACTGAATTGAGTAATCGAACTAAAAATTAAAAAAAAAAAAAAATACTCAATCGCCCAATTACAAAGCGCTTGAGCTGAATTGGCAAAAATAGCTCACAAAAAAATTAGAAAAATTGATAAAAAAAGATTACATTTCCATGAATTCTTAATCTTCATTTCAATGAAGCTCAGGGAATAATAAAAATTTAAAATAATAATAATAATAATAAAAATAAAAACTCCACTCGACTGAGCATAATTGAGCCCACTGGTTTAGCTTGAATGCAATCAAAAACTTTCAGACACTAAATTGTAACTTTTCTCCACAATTTCCCAGCAACCAAACGCACCGACAAACACAAAGTAACAGAATTTAACTGAAAGACGGAAGCGGTCGGTTTAAGCGAAATCAAACCTGAAATTCGGAGAGTTGAGAAGGAAGGAAGACGGACTGACCGAGAAAATGCCTCACAGTTAAAAACTCAGGGCAGAACTTGGAAGTCATACAAGCTCATTTACGACTTAATTAGTAATTACACACATTTTTTATAGTTTATTTATTTATTTTTATTTAAGAGATAAAAGTGACCGTTGATTTATTTACTGATAGATGACAAATTAGGTTACCCACTTTTCAACCATTCCAATGGCTAAATTTGTTTACATGAAACTGTGCTCAAAACTCTAAAAAGTTGTTTCAAGTTTCAAATTGAATCTTGGAACTGTATTAATTAGATCTATGCTGTAATTTGACTTTACCTGAGAAGTTGAGGATCGAGAAGTAGATGAAGATGGGGTACAGTTAATTAGTCATATCCTAAATAATAATTGAAAGCACATTTTAAATGTATAATAATAATAATAATAATAATAATTCCTAGCAAAGGTTAGAAAATGGGATGAAAATTAAGGAACATATAAGGCATTTTTTTAAACATCCGCTAAAAATTTATATTGTTTGAATACATAATAAAACAAAAAACACAAGGCAAAAATTTCTCACAAAATCGTATAGAGACCCCCATGTTTTCACAATCTTGGAAGTCCAAAAAGTGTTGGTTCGATTAGAGACCGCCCATTAGACCATGTTGGACCCAGGTAGCACCGACCCGTTATCCTTCCACTGCCAGGAGAGGGAGGTGGTCGCTGCTCTGTGAAGCCAGCCTCACGCGGTGCCCTCCACACTATGAACCATGGAGAATGGGCCTTCGCCCTAACCACAAGGCTCTGGCTCTTGGCTTGGAACGGGCGGGCCAGAAGTTAGCAACGCGGGATCCGATCAAATGGGCTGTAACAATGTCACAACACCTTAATGCCCCGACTCCGGTTATAGGCGCTCGTTACTAGGCCCGGCAGCTGGACGCGCTTCAAGTCTAATTTATGAAGAATTAAATTCTTTAGAGACTTTTCAATGTGGGACATTGGAGCTCCATTTTTCTACTAGTCTAAAACATGAGGTCTGTTTTCAGTGCTTGGAAAACACGAATTGCAGAGGCTGGTGGAGATTTTCGTCTGCTATTATTGGAAAGAAATTGAACTTTTAAGTAAACCTGGGTCTATTTTGGTAGAAATTAGGAATGCAAACCAGCTTTCTTTTCCAAACTTTGATGAACCACACCAACCAAACCTTGACCAGGAAATGTACTGTAAATTTGTCAAAAGCTTTCCTGCTTGTTTCGAGCTTGAGAACTGTGAGCAAAATTTTTTCAGTTGGAACTCATTACAAGCTTCATCAAAATAGTTGATTTTGTATACACATACTAATTTATTGGTGTTTGGCTCAAACAACTGGAAACAAAAGCAACTGTGATTTCAGATGTAATTGGGCAGGATCAGATTTTTGATGTAAAAGAAGAAGATTTAGAGAGAGATTTTTCAAAGGAATTATACTTTATTTAAATTTTTCATTTGGCCAGATGTTTAAAACTACGTCTGGATGTTAAAGAATGTTGTAAAACAAACTAAAAATAGATTGAATTTCATTAATGATTACAACGCTTTTGTTTTAAAAAAAAATAAAAAAATATATATATATGTATATATATACATATATATATTATTTTAATAAGAGAATTCTCAAATTATGATCAACTTGATTCATGTATGTAAATATATTTATCTGTTTAATGCTCATTATTTATGGTGTATCTAGGGAAATGATGAAAAATAAAATTTACCATTCATTCAAACTCTTTCTTTCTCATTCATTTCAAAAAAACACAATGGAAAATAAAGTTGGCAAGTTAGATCATTGGAAAGTGCAACTAAACAAATTGAAAATGGGATCGAGTAATACCATACCCCACTTGCCAAAATCAATACCATCCAGTGGCCCTTCAGGAAGATCCACAATTGAGTTATTACCTATAAAATAATCTTCAATATATGCTTTCTTTGTAATTCTAAGAATTATTGAATATTATGAACTAACATATATGGTATTATACGATTAGATTTTAATTTATTATAGAGCTTCCTAGGTGGCTTTTGTCATTTAAAATGTTGTGTTAAAACAATAACCAATTGTGTTTGAACTATAACGACACTAAATCGTATATAGGCGCAATAAGCGTGCCTAGACAATTCATTAACACATGTAATAAATCTCCAACTGGTACTTGTTTGTGCCAAAAAAACAGCTTAATTAACAATAATTACCACTGATAGCTTACAAATTCTAGATTTACAGTTTCATGATAAAATTCTTTATCTATTTAAAGAAAAACTCATTTTATATTTATTTTTTTTTGTTTATTTACTCATTTTATTAATTTGATATTTCTCGTTCTTTTTTTTTTTTTTTTTTTTTCCTTCTAGGTGCTGGTAAGTCCACATTAGAAGCCAACTAGAATGCAAACAGTGTCCCACTGGTTGATAGACAAAGACTCATAAATATATATTATGAATGAATTTTATTGCTTAATTAATTTGTTACAACATGCATAATTAAATTTTACAGAAAAAAGATGAAATAATTATTTGCTTAAGAAACCATATGTTTTAATTAGTTTTAAAAGATTGTTAGTGTAACACATATTTGTACATGTTATTGTATTTTTCATTTTAGATTATAACAATGTTTTCCTTTTTTTTTTTTTTTTTTTTTTTACTATTTGTTGTTATTATTGATGAGCATGCTAGGATGACAAATACATATTGAATTATGTATAGATTTTTAACCATTTTATAACAGTCAATAAAACTAACACATATAAATTCCATTGATATTTCATCTTCATTGGTGATAAATGGTATTTTTTTTAATCTTCTTTTTGCTTGATATAACACTTTTTTTAGACAGTTATTAGTTTGTGAAATTGTTTTGTTTGTTGCCGAATGTATCATTTAAACTTGTAATAAGAATTCTTCTTTCAATTGTTACCGGCTAGTACAAGCATGTATTGCTACGTTATTTTAAGACTTAAAGAGAGTTTTCATTCCAAGAGTCGATCGTCCATTATTTACAAGTAGGTGATCAAATGATAAAAAACATATGTATATGCAGTTTATAAATAGTTTCAGAAAAATATACAGTTTATAGATATGTTTTTTTTATTTAAAAAAAAAAAAAAAACCTACTTTTGTAGGATGCTATTGAGTTGTCATCTAGAAAAATAAATTGAATTGCAATTAATCCCAAAGTCTAGGATTATCTATTTGGTCATCTAAAACAAAGAAAATGGTCATATCCAATTAAATTAGTTTAAACTATACTTGGGAAAGAGAGAGAAACTATATATCAAAATTTTTTTTTTTGGGGACATCCCATAATTTTCCATTGTTTGAGTGGTAAAAAATAAAAATAAAAAAATAAATAATAATACATAAACATAACAACATAACGAAACATGTATTATTAAAATGTTTACTTTTCATAGAAAACGCATGAGATTCTTTTGTTTTCTGTAACAAAATTAAAACTTCGTACACAACTTTAGACTATAACAAATAAGACTAATTTAAGTATCCAAGAAAAAAGAGTCGGTGGCCGAGTAATCCCCAAAGAGACAGACCCAAGATAGCTACAAAAATTGCCAACTTAAAAAAAAAATAAAAAAAAATGATAAATTGGATTTTTGAAGTAGAAAACTACAAAGGAAAGTGCTAGGCAGCTTCGTGCTTTTAATTTTTAGACCAATTATATTACTTATTTCGTTCCACGTCATCTGCTTAAAATAAAGTTTCATATTTCTTAAGTTTTGATGACATTTCGTATACGTGAGTAGTAGCCATGATTATCATGTTAACACATAAATAACCATTATTATGCCAACAAATTCCTATCAAGAAAGTTTCAAATTTGAAGAGTATTAATATGACTAATAGCATTTTTAGCAAATAATAATTATTCCTGACACCAATTTATAGAATTTCATTGGAATGTACGGTTATGCTTACCTATCTATTCATTAATTAAAGAGGAAAAAAAAAAAAAAATCGGCTGCATTAATCTTTCAATTCACTAAGATAACATTCCAAATTAGCAATTGAGAGTCGCAAGCTTGCATATACCACGTGCTACTCACCATAGCATCCAATTCAATTGAGTAGCGTGTGATACCACAACATAATTGCGTGTAAAACAAAACCAGGAACGTTTTCTTCATTTTTTTTTTTTTTAAATTTTATTTTGCTTTTCCTTTTCTTTTTTCCAAAATTTTTTCACTTGAAGAGATATTCGCAAATTCAAGAAAACAAAAAGTAATATCCGCAACCAAAAAAAAAAAAAAAAAAAATAGAAAGTCAACTTGATTAAAAGCATGCATCAATACAAACAGCCCGTTGCTCCCTTTTCTATTAATATATACCCTCTACTGTCTGAGAAGCATATAAGTGAAGAGACAGAAAGGACAACTCTCTCTAACAAGGAAGATTTACCATCGCTACTTCACCCTTCAACATTGTTGGAAGTCCATCCAGCAATCCCAATATCATCTTGCTTTTTCCCAAAACTTGTCTTATTGGAGTGCCCTTGCCTGTAAAGTAGAGGTATATTCAATCAGATAGTAGAATAAAAAGGATTTGTGAAAGCTGAAATGATCAAATTATCCTCAATACAGATTGAAAAGCCAAGGACAGTCAAGAATGTTGTTGCTAGAGCCCAAGTTAATTCTTCCATAAGTTTGAATTGCAGTAAAATAAGAAACAGAAAACAATGAAAAGTATGAGGAACTTCACATCTCAAGTCATTGGTTAAAGAAGCCAAAACTTAGTCTAAAAACATCATCAATCGAAAAAAAGTACTCGGAGATCAGACCAATGAAAATAAATCCATCATAAACTTCATCACTTTCGAATATAATAGATTCTCTTTAATTTGAGGACGCAATCTCCTCAATCTGGCAAAAATTTCCTAATCTTAAAAAGGTGGCAATCTTTAAAATGTTTTTTAGTGGTAAACAATCAACTGACCTCCATATTCTGATCTTGTAGATTCAACAACAACTCCATCCAATGTCCGAATAGTACAATGGTATATGACCTGCAAAATAGAAACCGTTACACATTCACTGTTATCACTTCCATAAATTCCACTCAATTTACCATAAACATTTAAAAATTTCGCAATTAAAGCACCCGAGTAAAGCATAACCTGATCACCATCTGATGGTGTTGAGTCACTTCCACCAGGTCTCATCAAAGCTTTCATCAAACTTCCAGGAGTAATTTTCTTTCTCCTTCTCATTCAAAGATTCAATTTCAAGTAGCATTGGTTTCATTATCTTAATCAGGAAAAATAGAAATAAATAAATTAAAAATTAGCAAGGAAAGACTACCTCTTATCATCCTCAGAGGGTCCTTTTTTCTTCTGTGGTGCAAATTCCTGTTTTGCATCTTCTTCTACAGCCATCTCCGATCAACGTCACTCGGTAATCCCTAAATTAATGTACAATTATCTGAAACCTAGACAATGATTAACACATTGACACTGAATTGAGTAATCGAACCAAAAATTTCAAAAAAAAAGAAATAATAATAATAATAATACTCAATCGCCGAATTACAAAGCGCTAGAGCTGAATTGGCAAAAATAGCTCACAAAAAAATTAGAAAAATTGATAAAAAAGATTACATTTCCATGAATTCTTAAGAATTCTTAATCTTCATTTCAATGAAGCTCAAGGAATAATAAAAATTTAAAATAATAATAATAATAATAACTCCACTCGACTGAGCATAATCGAGCCCACTGGTTTAGCTTGAATGCAACCAAAAACTTTCAGACACTAAATTGTAACTTTTCTCCACAATTTCCCAGCAACCAAACGCACTGACAAACACAAAGTAACAGAATTTAACTGAAAGACGGAAGCGGTCGGTTTAAGAGAAATCAAACCTGAAATTCGGAGAGCTGAGAAGGAAGGAAGACGGACTGACCGAGAAAATGCCTCACAGTTAAAAACTCAGGGCAGAACTTGGAAGTCATACAAGCTCATTTACGACTTAATTAGTAATTACACACATTTTTTATAGTTTATTTATTTATTTTTATTTAAGAGATAAAAGTGACCGTTGATTTATTTACTGATAGATGACAAATTAGGTTACCCACTTTTCAACCATTCCAATGGCTAAATTTGTTTACATGAAACTGTGCTCAAAACTCTAAAAAGTTGTTTCAAGTTTCAAATTGAATCTTGAACTGTATTTGGTAACTTTCCCATAATATAATATTAATTAGATCTATGCTGTAATTTGACTTTACCTGAGAAGTTGAAGATCGAGAAGTAGATGAAGATGGGGTACAGTTAATTAGTCATATCTTAAATAATAATTGAAAGCACATTTTAAATGTATAATAATAATAATAATAATAATAACAAAGCTCAGAAAATGGGATGAAAATTAAAGAACACATTTAAGGCATTTTTTTAAACATCCGCTAAAAATTTATATTGTTTGAATACATTATAAAACAAAAAACAGAAGGCAAAAATTTCTCACAAAATAGTGTAGGCCCAGCTCATGTTTTCACAAGCTTGAAAGTCCAAAAAGTGTTGGTTCGATTAGAGACCGCCCATTCTACCAAGTTGGGGCCCAGGTAGCACTGACCCGTTATCCTTCCACTGCCAGAAGAGGGAGGTGATCGCTGCTCTGTGAAGCCAGCCTCACGCGGTGCCCTCCGCGGTACGAACCTTGTCATTTGGGCGAAGAACCATATAATATGGCCTTCGCCCAAACCACAAGGCTCTTCTGCTCTTGGCTTGGAACAGATGGGCCAGAAGTGAGCCTCCCTAGACCCAAACAAGTGGGCCGCGACAATGTCTCAACACCTTAATACCCCAACTCTGGTTACAGGCCCTCGTTACTGAGCCCGGCGATTCGGTGCGTTTCAAGTCTAACTTATGAAGAATTAAATTCTTTAGAGAATTTTCAATGTGGGACATTGGAGCTCCATTTTTCTACTAGTCTAAACATGAGGTCTGTTTTCAGTGCTTGGAAAACACGAATTGCAGAGGCTGGTGGAGATTTTCGTCTGCTATTATTGGAAAGAAATTGAACTTTTAAGTAAACCTGGGTCTATTTTGGTAGAAATTAGGAATGCAAACCAGCTTTGTTTTCCAAACTTTGATGAACCACACCAACCAAACTTTGACCAGGAAATGTACTGTAAATTTGTCAAAAACTTTCCTGCTTGTTTCGAGCTTGAGAACTGTGAGCAAAATTTTTTCAGTTGGAACTCATTAGAAGCTTCATCAAAATAGTTGATTTTGTATACACATACTAATATATTGGTGTTTGGCTCAAACAACTGGAAACAAAAGCAACTGTGATTTCAGATGTAATTGGGCAGGATCAGATTTTTGATGTAAAAGAAGAAGATTTAGAGAGAGATTTTTCAAAGGAATTATCCAGACATACTTTTAAACATCTGTCCAAATGAGAGACAGACCCAATATAGCTAGAAAAATTGCCAACTTAAAAAAAAAAAAAAAATAAATAATGATAGATTAGATTTTTGAAGTAGAAAACGACAAAGGAAAGTGCTAGGCAGCTTCGTGCTTTTAATTTTTAGACCAATTATATTCCTTATTTCGCACGTCATCTGCTTAAAATAAAGTTTCATATTTCTTAAGTTTTGATGACATTTCATATACGTGAGTACTAGCCATGATTATCACGTTAACACATAAATAACCACTATTATGCCAACAAATTCCTATCAAGAAAGTTTCAAATTTGAAGAGTATTAATATGACTGATAGCAATTTTAACAAATAATAATTATTCCTGACACCAATTCATAGAATTTCATTGGAATCTACGGTTATGCTTACTTATCTATTCATTAATTAAAGAGAAAAAAAAAAAAAAAAAAACGGCTGCATTAATCTTTCAATTCACTAAGCTAACTTACCAAATTAGCAATTGAGAGTCGCTGGCTTGCAGATACCACGTGCTACTCACCATAGCATCCAATTCAATTGAGTAGCGTGTGATTCCACAACATAATTGCGTGTACAACAAATCCAAGAACGCTTTTTTTTTTTTAAATTTTATTTTGCTTTTCATTATTTAAAAATGCCGTCGATGGTCTGTATGCAATCACATGGAGGTCGGTCCCACCATCTGATGGACCAACAATGCTTGGTGGATGATCATGATGAAAAGTAGAAGCCAGGCAAAAATGTATTGTATTTGCTAATATTCTTCTGGTCTCAATCCGCCATTCTGCTTTAACCTTTGACACAAAGCATCAAGTATCCTGGTTTCTTCTACGTTTTATTGGCTTTTTCTAACACGTCGCAGACCTCGTTTTGCTTTATTCTTATAAGCAAGCAAAAACAGAAGAAGAAGAAGCTACACAGAGAGAGGGAAAAAGAAATAAAAAATAAAAAAATGGTGAAGGATAGGAAAATAGGAGTGGCTCTGGATTTCTCAAACAGCAGCAAGAATGCTCTTAAATGGGCAATTGATAATTTGGCTGATAAGGGTGATACCCTTTACATTATTCACATCAACTCCAACTCCACTGGCCAGTCTCGCAACCAACTTTGGGCTAAATCTGGTTCTCGTAAGTATTTTTTTTCTAGCTTAGGAATTTTGATATTGGTAAAGTATGTGACTTAGGCTCTTGATCTAATTTTATCTAAGGTTTTTTTTTTTTTTTTTTTTTTTTTTTTTTTTTTTTTTAATATTGTAGCTCTTATTCCATTGACGGAGTTCAGAGAGCCCGAGACTATGAAGCAGTATGATGTCCAAACTGATATTGAAGTTCTTGACATTCTTGACACTGGCTCAAGGCAGAAAGAGGTTTTTTCTTTTTTCCTTTTTTGCTTTTTTTTTTTAAAAAATTTTTTTTAGATATTTTCAGAATTTTAATTTATGGGTTTTAATGAATTTTTGCCATATTTTTATATTTGGATTAATTTAATGAGTAGGTGAACGTTGTCACAAAGCTGTACTGGGGAGATGCTAGAGAGAAGCTTGTGGAAGCCACTGAAGATCTGAAGCTGGACTCTCTGGTGATGGGGAGCAGAGGGCTTGGAACCATCAAAAGGTATGCAACTTTGGTATCATTTTAATGGGTTTTCGTCTATTATTTCCTTTTTTTTATCCGATATCATTTTGATTTTTCAGTCTCTGATAATTTGTTTGCTAAATATGTGTTTGGTTTAAACAGGATCTTACTGGGGAGTGTGAGCAACTATGTGATCACCCATGCTTCATGCCCTGTTACCATTGTTAAGGATTCTAGCTTCCAACAGCACCATTAATTAAAAACTCCATTTGGATTTTTCTGAACCTGTTTTATGTTTAAGTATGAGCACTTGTCCTGTTCCTTCATCTCTGTTTTTTTTCAGCTTTCGAGAATGAACATGTAGTATTCTCCTTTGGAGGGATAATATGGTATTTGATGTGCAAATTTGGATCATTATTATATAAATTAAATATTTCTTTTTGTTGTTCTGCATAAATCAAACGTATTATTCTCAGGTCTCTTATGCTTGTAATCTGTAAATTGTAATTTTGCGGATGATGTGTTGTCAGTGAGGCTAGTTGTCTATTGTGTGCATATGGGTAAAGTTATCTTGTTCAGTTCAGACTTTGATCTATTATTAAGGAAATACATATAGCAAATAAATTTGGAATATATATATATATACAATCCGTCTATAATGCGGATGTTTCTCGTGCGAACTACAGTATTGGTGACGATTTTTTAAGAAATCATCGTTAATATTATAAAAAATCGTCACTAATACTGCAGTTCTCATGCGGACTGTTCTTACCATAGAATTTCCGCGTGTGTGTGTGTGTGTATGTGTATACACAGTCCGTCTATAGTGCGGACGTTTCTCGTGCGGACTACAGTATTGGTGACGGTTTTTTATAGTATTGGTGACGATTTTTTAAGAAATCGTCGTTAATATTATAAAAAACCGTCACTAATAGTGCGGTCTTCATGCGGACCGTCCTTAGGTCGTGCCTCTGATACTGTTATTTTGAAGAAATTAGAGTGCTCAAAGCAAGTCTACATTCTGAATACATTAGCATGGGATAACATTATAGAATTTTGGTCCTATTCTGTTGGCGGGCGGGTGTGTGTGTGTGTGTGTGTAAAATATAAATGGATTGGAAATTTAGAATGATAATACGAGTGTGTGTGTGTGTGTAAAATATAAATGGATTGGAAATTTAGAATGATAATACGATTAAATTAAATGAATTATAATATTTTTTCTTTTTTATTTAAAGAAATGGATTATAATCAAGTGACAATGACAAAATGATGGATAACACAGTGATGACTATGGCACGCTATTTTCATGAATACTAGTCAATATACTACAAAGACTACGGTTCGAAGACACATGAGGTTCTTTTTCTTTATCCCAAAAAAAAAAAGAAAAAAAAAAAGAGAGGTTGTTTCTTTAAAATAAAAATTTTAAATTGCAAATCATGTAATTAAGGTTCTATATAACTTTTTCTTTTTAAGAGGATAAAAGTATGCTGCTAACGCTTCAAGACAGCCTAGAACCTTCTCAAAACATGGGGGTGCCACCTTGAATTTATGATTACTTTTTACATATATTTATAAAAGAAAATATATTTATTTTTTATTTAATGTTTAAAGTTAATCTTTCATTTTTGTATAATAAGGAAATGTTTATTTTATTTTCAGTCATTCATTTTTTTTAGGTTTTTTCCCCTATCCAGTTAACATTAATATTAAAGTCTATTACTTTCAATTTTTTTTTTTAATTAAGAAATCCTCAAGCTCAACTGTTCTTTAAAAAACATTACTCCATTTTTTTCGATTAAACTTTTTAAATTTATTATATAATTTTTTTTCTAAATAAGAATTAATAAATTGATGATAAGTAATCATTCACACTATCAAAGATTAACTCTTTTGATAAATTATTAACATATAAGATTGGAAGATTTTAAATCCAAAATAACAATAAGAAAAAAATATATAGAAATTATTGTAAATGATAAAAAAGATACTATTATTTCTTATTGAAAAAACAAAATAAAAAATCATTCGCCTTTGAAAACTTTTATTGATTTTGACTTATGCTATTTCATATTTATAACTTCTTTTACATTGACCTTTAAAAAAATTCCAATAATGTTGTCTACCGGTCAAATGAAGTTGAGTCATTTTATAAGTGATCATGGATTCATTGTAAACGATAAAATAAAAAATAAAAAATAAAAAAAATATCTATTATTATAAGTATAGCAAATTATATATTTGCTTAGGGTAATTATTTTCACATTACAAAACTTACTAAAAACACTATAATTTTAATAACCTTTTAATATTCTAATAATGCCTATTGATAAAATATCATAAATAGCCTTACGCTAAACTGCGGAGGATAAATTCTCTTCTTTTGATTTCATATTGCATATTATTGATAAAAAAAAAATTAAATAAATAAATTAAGTTGCATATCAATTACTTTTTCCAGTCTGCAGTCCTTTTCTTAATCTTTCAGTCAAATTTGAAAATCCTTAGAATTTCAAACTGGGTATTTGAATTTCAACAAAAAGCTCATCTTGTTGGTCTATCATAATTATCTCTCTTATTCTTTATTTAAACTTTTAGAATGGATATTTGAATATCAAGCTTTAGGTTCATAGAAAAATAATAAAGAGAATTGATATTTGAACACCTCGCCTAGCCAACGAATGGAGATAACGATTGACAAATGACGAAGAGGAGGGACAATTCTGCAAAATAGTCGACGATTTTGAGTTCAAAGATATAAGAAAATGAAAGAGAAGTGGAGAAATAAGGAAAAGAGAGGGATTTTTTTTTTTTTTTAATAACAAATATTAGAACAACTATTTTTACGTTTGATTTGATGAATGGAAGAGTCAAGCGTTTTTTATTTGTTTTGGTTTCTTCAAACCCTAAACCCAAAGGAAATAACACCTCAATGATTCGATTATTTTTATTTTTTTTGGGGAAAAAAATCAAGTTTGCTTTGAAATTTTGGGAACTTTACTTGCAGTGTTTTTGGGTTTTTTCTTTAAATCATTAAGGATAAAAGAGATATAGTTTAGAAAAATTTCTTTCACAATTCTAAAAAAATTCTATCTAGTATACAATATCGTGATTTGTATACTATTATTTAAATATATAAAAAAAAATATATTAACTTTATACAATATTTTTAATATTTAAAATTCCTACAATTTTAGAGTTTTAATTAAATAAAAAAAATATATATATATATATATATTTCATAAAGCGCTTACAAATCAAACACTATTTTACAAAATTTTTTGACGAAACTGATAATAATGACAATTTTATATTTTTTTTTTGGGTAGAAAACTTTTGGACAATGAAAAGATATATTCGTTAAAATGTTCGATTTCAAAATTGTAAACGTTTTTAAAAATGTTCGATCATATACTTTTGAATGCATTTAAAATATTCAGTTACATACTTCTTAACATATTTAAGATATTTGTCTCTAAAACAATTCTGTTGCATACTTCTAAATACATTTGAGATGTTTAATCGTATATTTCTAAACATATATGAGATATTCATATATAAAAATGTTTGATTGTATATTTATAAATATATTTAAGATGGTCAATAACATATTTTTGAATATATTTGAAACGTTCAATCATATACTTACGAATACAAATATGTAAATATCTTTAATAGTAATTTTAAATGAAAATAAAAATAAAAATTTATAATAGAAATGTATAAAGTCCATTTGATAGTGTAACTAGTCTCTATAGTTTATTACATAGAAAAATAAATTTAAATATAAATCTGAATATAATATTATGTGTTAAATAATTTTTATACTGTTAATAGAACTATCCATTAATTTAAGATTAAAAAAATCCATATATATATATATATATTAATTTACACTTCATGTTATTTTTGTGTTAAATTGAGAATAGAAACCATAGCAGACTCTTCTTAATAATGTAAATCGGAAAAAAAAAAAAAAACTCTTCTCAAAAATGTGAAATTTTCTTCTATATAATGTATATATATATATATATATATATATGAAGTTAATTCTTAAAAAGTAAATAAATAAATTTATCCAACTGTGCCAAAAGTCAACTATCTCAGCCGAAAACTCTGATATTTAAGATGGTGATAGATGCCAAAAATCATATCTTTAATTTCTTTTTTTGTATTAAAAAAAATCATATCTCTACCCGTGCTCTTTTCTCTTTTGTGCAAAAAGTCAAGCAAATTCCATCTTAGTGAGGATTAATAAGAGTGGAAGACAACTGTAAGAAGTGCACTTTTTCTTTCCAATTTTAACGCAATCAAGTCCGGAATAACCGTTCGCTCAAATCTATAAGCTTTTTGTGTTTATCCCTTAAATAATTTAAAAACTTTAACCAAAGAAAAATGGATTAAATCAAATAAATCAACAACCCTGTCTAGTCATCCTCCAGTTGAAAAAATAATCATTCCTCCTTTAAATAATCAAGTCATAACTTCACCATTTAAAACCTCCACAAATGAAAACAAAGATTTAATTAATGAAACTAGAAAAGTCATTGAACAAAATAATTACACAAATCAAAGTCTTATTCCAATAGGTAAACAATTAGATAAAATAGAAACTAAGACATCAAATCCCTCTTTTACTAAAATTCACAAACCAAGACCTCACAAGTTTAAACCTAATATTCACCTACAAAAAGACCTAGATTATTGGACCAAAAAACAAAAACAACCTTTCAATCCAAACCACGGATCAACCAGTCATCCCAGTTCTTCTTCTTTCCTTCCAATCAAAAATTCCACTTTACCATGGAATCCTGCCCGTATCTTTTTCTATCCTAATCAATGGTTACACTAAGCTGGCTTACCCAGTGAAATCATTTCCCATATTTGGAAAATCAAAAGAAAACAATTCTATGAAGAGTTTAATTTTCTTCAAAAAATGTTACTCTCCTTTGTAGAATCACCCAATACTTGTCCCCGTGGCATGTATGTATACACTGAAGCTGCTCTACACCCTTCCAATATAAAATGTACTACATGTGACCCTGCTACACTACCACTTAATCATGTAGGTTGCCCCCATCAAATCAGTTATGCTATTCACCGAGTTGGCCTATATGCCCCAACCTTTCACAATTTCATATACAAAGGTAAAACAATCATTTGGGCCACCCTATTCGATTGGGGATTAGTTGGTACCATTATATTTACCCATACAGATCAAGCCCAAAACTGTACTGAACTAATCAAAATGGCCATCACCTGTCTCTTTTTACCCCATCATTATACTCCCATGAAATAAGGATATATTGCTGTTCATATCACATCCACACCTCCAGAATGGATTCATGGATGGGAACCAGCAAGACACTTAATCACTTTTGAAAAATCAAAATATGCTACTCACCACCTCAGACAAAATGAATCAGCCCGCTGATGCTCTAGTCCAAGCACAAGACAGTTACGCCATTAGAGAGCTGTTGTTTATGGTGACAATTTTAATCTCCAAGAAATTAATCAAAAATATTTTTTAGCAAAAGAAAATCAATATACAAAATTATATATTCATAATGGATTCAGGTTTGTATGGAACGATGTATTTGCATCTTTTCACTACAAAACAATGTATCCAGACCTTGCTGCTATTTATCATAAATGGTTCAAAAAACAAAGAATAATCAATACAGATAACAATCAAGAATCAGATGAAGACATAGAAATTGATCCAGATGAAGACGATACCTACCAGTTTGGCGACGAAGAAGATCACAACATCAACAACATGTTGGAAGCTTAAAGTCATAATCAACATCAGGAATCTCTGACAATGCAGAGTTACTTTCAAGATTCCAAATCAAACAGATCACAAGACTTACTGTTCAATCACTATTCATAAACAGTAAAAGGCACCGAAAGCAGATCACTATTCAATCAACTGTTCACCGACAGATCACTGTTCAATCACTGTTCAATTAACTATTCACCGACAGAATCATTTCAATCAACAGGAACACCACATGCAATCAAGTCATCATTTGCCTATTTAAAGGAGCCTCACCACCACATACAAGGGGAGCGAAAGCGAAAATTAGGAGTCTAAGAGAGTTTCTGGCAGAGTTTCTCCTCTTCTTCTTCTTCTTCTTGTCTCCATAATCAATTGTAATCAAATATTTGAGTGTTAGTTTGAGTGTTTTGTAATCAACTGGTTCTTCATAATCAAGTAAGCATTTGATTTAGTTTAAGTGTTTTGTAATCAACTGGTTCTTCATAATCAAGTAAGCATTTGCATTTAATTATTTTGAATTATTTATTTTAACCATTTATTTAATATATATTGCTTGGCTGGTTATACCGCCTTCAATATTTTATTTATATTTATACATTTCATTTTATAATTGTTCTTGGCTGGCTTTGCCGCCTCATCTATTTACTTCCATTTCCTTCCGCTCATACAATCTTATTCTACTCTGTTATTTACTTTCTTTTGTGCTTTCATCTATACTACTCTGTCTTAGAGACACTAGTTTTAAAAACTTTAATGAAAGTGTCTTTGGAGTTATAGAAACCAGTTTATGTAATGGTCCTGTTCATTTTGACTGTTATCCAAATTTTCCAGTCAGTTTGACAGATCCATGCATATTAAAGGTCTTAACTCTTAATTTAAAAACTTCGGGTTATAACTTCGACGAAGGTCGTCAACCCTTAGCCTTAATTTACAGAATTCATTATAAAGTCTCAGGAACTAATATGAATTTTAAAGCTAAACAACATAATGCTAAAGGTCATACCATGTTAATCCAGAGTCAATACCAAGATTTAAATATTAAAATCCCTAGATTAATCAAATGGTCTGATGTTAATTTACCCTCTGACTGGATATTAACTGATGTCCGTAGTCCAACCCCTATTCAAAATGTTCTAATCAACACTGAGTTCATCTCACAATCTGACGATGGATCAGTTAGAATCACCTTTGATAGAAACCCTAGATCTAATCAATTAGGAGAAACCTCCTCTAGAAGATCCCTTAATAAACCAATCATAGAGTCAATCTCTTCTGATAGTATGTCTCGAAGAGATCAAGAAATAGAAAAAGATTTACAAAAAATTAAAATTCAGGAATTAGAACAACAATTACACAAATTAAGATTAGATAATGAACTTAAAAATCTTAGATTAAAATCAATCCACCACACTGGACAGGTTAGTCAACCTCGTTACAGTGATGAAGAAAACCAATCAATACAATCACCCACAGCCTCAGATTTCATAGATCACCAATTAAACACATTAGATACACCCTTTAAACCAAATTGGAAACAATTAAATCAAGACGTTAAGTCAGATAAAAATCAACATAAATTATTAAAATACCAACAAACACACACTAACGAACAAAAAGATCAAATATTGAAAACTTGGAAACAAACAATGATAAAACTTAAATTCGATATATTATTTTTTGATTTTCTCGAAAAATATTATTATCCCTTAAATAATTTAAAAACTTTAACCAAAGAAAAATGGATTAAATCAGATAAATCAACAACCCTGTCTAGTCACCCTCCAGTTGAAAAAATAATCATTCCTCATTTGAATAATCAAGTCATAGCTTCACCATTCAAAACTTCTATAAATGAAAACAAAGATTTAATTAATGAAACTAGAAAAGCCATTGAACAAAATAATTACACAAATCAAAGTCTTATTACAATAGGTAAACAATTAGATAAAATAGAAACCAAAATTGATAATTTATCTAAAGAAGAAATTAAACCCCAACCACTTATAAAATTTCCAGATATTACAAAAGTTCCAACCCTTCCTAATAAACCTAATCAAATTAGTCAACTCTTAAAAGAATTACAATTAAAAACTTCCAGTTCCAAAAATGAAGCCTCCTCTTCCAATCTAGCTACCATCAACAATAAAACTTCATCTGATATAGAATCAAATCAATCTTCATTAGATAATCATATTAATAGACTTAAAAACCAAAAACCACGATTTAATACTTTTAAACAATGGAATAATAAACCATTACCTCCTGAATTTCAAGAATCAACTCCTAAAAATCAATTCTCTGTTAGTTCTGATAAATTATACGAATGGAATATAGATGGATTAAAAGAACAAGAACTATTAAACAAATTACATCACATGTCCATGGTTGCTAATAGTTATTTTACTAAACAAAATCTTCCCCAACCTGAAATTGTTGAATTACTAGTCACAAGTTTTACCGGTACGTTACACTACTGGTGGGAAAAACATTGAACAGATCACTCTAAATCAGAAATCATTCATGCAGTTAAATTAGATGAAGAAGGATTCCCCATATTTGATGAATCAATAGGTCAAGGTGTCCCAGATGGTGTCAATACCTTGTTAGCCACAATAATCAGACATTTTATAGGAACCCCTACAGCTGTCACCAAAAGAATCCATAGTCAGTTAACCAATTTACATTGTCCAACTCTTAGTGATTTCGAATGGTATGTTCAAGCATTTACCACTGGAATCATGATGAGAGATGATAATAATCAATCCTTTTGGAAAGAAAAATTTATTAATGGTCTACCCCAATTATTTGCTAGAAAAATCAGAAATGTCCTAAGTAATGATAGTGGCCACATAGACTACGATTCATTAACCTATGGAGATATAGTTTCAATAATAAAAAAAGAAGGATTAAAAATATGCACTGATATGAAAATAGCTAATCAACTAAATAATGATAAAAAGAAAACTAAATACGAATTAGGAAACTTTTGTCAACAATATGGTCCATCTACTATAGCACCCTCTAGGCAAAACAAAATTAAAAACAAATCATATAGGAACAGTTTTAGAAACAATAAATATTCAAATCATAAACCTTACCACACAACCCATAAGTACACTAAACCCAATCCTGATAAATTTTATAAATCAAATAAACACAAAAAAGATTCAAAAGATAAAACAAAAATTAAATGTTTTAAATGTAATAAATTTGGTCATTTTGCTAATCAATGCAAAGTTAAGCAAACAATCAAACAATTAAAGATACCAGAAGATCAAAAACAAAACTTAATCAATGTCTTAGGAATACACAACACAGATAGTGAACATAGTGAAAACAATATTTACACTGAATCAAGTTCTGACGAATCAAGTATTCACACTGAATCCACTAGTGACACAGATAACCCTAAGATTACTTTAGGATGTTTAGATGCTTGTTGTCTAGATACCTGTTTTAATCAATCACTTAGTGTCTTAACTAATTCTACAGAAGATGAAGATATAATATGAGAATTACTTAGTAAATTAGAAAACCCAGATGAACGAATAGAATACATGAAAAAATATAAAAAGATAATAATTGATAATCACAAAGAAACAAATCAATTTAACAAAGGTACTCAAAAAATCTGTTTAACAAAAGCCTTACAAACATTTAATAAATAAAAAAATAAACCCATAACTATTCAAGATTTACAATCAGAAATTAAAACAATTAAGTCTGAAATTAAAGAATTAAAAATGGAAAATCATTTAATCAAACATCGATTACAATTTATTCAAGATAACCCCTAAAATCTTAGTCCTAATCAAATAGAAGAACAGGAAGAAGGATCTTCCCATGATAATTGTCTAGCTTCAATTCAAAAAATCAAACTTAGAAAATGGCACATAAAAATCACCATAATCATTAAAGATTTTCAATTAACAACAATTGCACTTTTAGATTCAGGTGCAGATTTAAATTGTATTCACGAAAGTATTATCCCTAATCAATATTATACCAAAACAAAAGAAAGATTAAATTCAACCAATGGCAGTAAAATGGATTTACAATATGAAATTAATCAAGTACAAATTTGTCATAGTAATATTTGTTATACAACCTCTTTTGTCCTTATTAAAAATATGACAGATCAGGTCATCCTAGGAATCCCTTTCCTTTCCCTGTTATACCCATTTATCATAAACAATGATGGAATAATCAGTCACCCTTTAGGTGAAAAAATCAAATTTGATTTCTTGCTTCAATCCAATAATGTCCAGATCTTTCAAGATCAATCCATTTCAAAACAGATTAATCGAATTCAAATCAATCATCCTCCTTTTCTCTATTCTTCTTATCTTATCTTGTCTCAATCCTTCATTCATATATTTCACATAATTAAAAATTTATTTTGCACTATATATATATATATATATATTTTTCCAATATTTGCATATTTTCAAAATATCTTTTCTCTAATCATTTTCATTACAGCATGTCTCGCCCAAGCGGCTACATGATAATCAACAACAATTCTGTTCCTATTTGAAGTGGAGAAATTACTGAAAAGAATTTTCCAACCCAATTTGAATTAGATATTCCCCAAAGAACCTTAATCAACTCTATTTGGAATACAACCGAATTTGAATCAATAGAACAAAAATCAGATTTTATTCATGCCTTAGATAATCTTTATTTTTATTTACAATCAATCCGCCAAAAGCCCGATAGTAAATATTTTTCTCATTATGTTTTATTCAGCGGCTCAAACCCTGGCCTTTATAAAACCTGGTCCCAAATAGCCTATGAAATAGCCGGACAAATCAATACCCAATATCGAGGTTATTACAGCCTCAGAGAAGCCCTTGAAATCACCCATAGAGAATTAGGTTCCAAAACCTTTATTCACCCTTGGGTCAGAATGGATCCAGAGTTTTCCAAAACTCTCCGTTCCGTCCAAAAAATCATTCCTAATCAAGCCTCTAGTTTTCAATCAGCTCACAAAATGCAGCATAACCATTCTCGTCCACTCACTGTTTTTGTTAATCCACAAAATCAAAATCCTAATGTTATCCCATACCAAGGCCCTCTTGATCTCCTTAATAACCCTTATTTAGATCATCCTTTAGAAACCCGAGTCCATCAACTTCAACATGAAAAACAATGTCTTGAACACCAAATTCAAACCTTACTTCACAACAATGCCATTCATCAACTCTGAGGCTGTAATAACCTCGATATTGGGTATTGATTAGACCGGCTATTTCATAGGCTATTTGGGACCAGGTTTTATAAAGGCCAGGGTTTGGGCCGCTGAATAAAACATAATGGGAGAAATATTTACTATCGGGCTTTCGGCGGATTGATTGTAAATAAAAACAAAGGTTATCAAAGGCATGAATAAAATCTGATTTTTGTTCTATTGATTCAAATTGGGCTGTATTCCAAATAGAGTTGATTAAGGTTCTTTGGGGAATATCTAATTCAAATTGGGTTGGAAAATTCTTTTCAGTAATTTCTCCACTCCAAATAGGAACAAAATTGTTGTTGATTATCATGTAGCCGCGTGGGCGAGACATGCTGTAATGAAAATGATTAGAGAAAAGATAGTTTGAAAATATATTGGAAAAATATATAAAAAAGTTTATATATATAGTGTAAAATAAGTTTCTAATTATTTGAAATATATGAATGAAGGATTGAGATAAGATAAGATAAGAAGAATAAAGAAAAGGAGGATGATTGATTTGAATTCGATTAATCTGTTTTGAAATGGATTGATCTTGAAAGATCTGGACATTATTTGATTGAAGCAAGAAATCAAATTTGAGTTTTTCACCTAAAGGGTGACTGATTATGCCATCATTGTTTGTGATAAATGGGTATAACAGGGAAAGGAAAGGGATTCCTAAGATGACTGATCTGTCATATTTTTAATAAGGACAAAAGAAGTTGTATAACAAATATGACTATGACAAATTTGTGCTTGATTAATTTCATATTGTAAATCCATTTTACTACCATTGGCTGAATTTAACGTTTCTTTTGTTTTGGTATAATATTTATTAGGGATAAGACTTTCTTGAATACAATTTAAATCTGCACCTGAATCTAAAAGTGCAATTGTTGTTAATTGAAAATCTTTAATAATTATAGTGATTTTGATGTGCCATTTTCTAAGTTTGATTTTTTGAATTGGAGCTAGGCAATTATCATGGGAATGGGAAGATCCTTCTGCTTGTTCTTCTATTTGATTAGAACTAAGATTTTGAGGGTTATCTTGAATAAACTGTAATCGATGTTTGATTAAATGATTTTCCATTTTTAATTCTTTAATTTCAGACTTAATTGTTTTAATTTCTGTTTGTAGATCTTGAACAGTTATGGGTTTAGTTTTTGATTTATTAAATGTTTGCAAAGCTTCTGTTAAACAGATTTTTTGAGTACTTTTATTATGTTGATTTGTTTCTTTGTGATTATCAGTTATTATCTTTTTATATTTTTTTCATATATTCTATTCTTTCATCTAGGTTTTCTAATTTACTAAGTAATTCTAAAATTATATCTTCATCTTCTGTAAAATTAGTTAAGACACTAAGTGATTGATTACAACAGGTATCTAGACAACAGGCATCTAAACATCCTAAAGTAATTTTAGGAGTATCTGTGTCACTAGTGGATTCAGTGTGAATACTTGATTCGTCAGAACTTGATTCAGTGTAGATATTGTTTTCACTATGTTCACTATCGGTGTTGTGTATACCTAAGACATTGATTAAATTTTGTTTTTGATCTTCTGGTAACTCTAATTGTTTGATTGTTTGTTTGACTTTGCATTGATTAGCAAAATGACCAAATTTGTTACATTTAAAACATTTGATTTTAGTTTTATCTTTAGAATCTTGTTTATGTTTATTTGATTTATAAAATTTATCAGGATTGGGTTTATTATACTTATGGGTTTTGTAATAAGTTTTATGATTTGAATATTTATTGTTTCTAAAAGTGTTCTTATATGATTTGTTTTTAATTTTGTTTTGCCTAGAGGGTGCTATAGTAGATAGACCATATTGTTGACAAAAATTTCCTAATTCGTATTTAGTTTTCTTTTTATCATTATTTAGTTGATTAGCTATTTTCATATCAGTGCACATTTTTAATCCTTCTTTTTTGATTATTGAAACTATATCTCCATAGGTTAATGAATCGTAGTCTATGTGACCACTATCATTACTTAGGACATTTCTGATTTTTCTAGCAAATAATTGGGGTAGACCATTAATAAATTTTTCTTTCCAAAAGGGTTGATTACTATCATCTCTCATCATGATTCCAGTGGTAAATGTTTGTACATACCATTCGAAATCACTAAGAGTCGGACAGTGTAAATTGGTTAACTGACTATGGATTCTTTCGTTAACAGCTGTAGGGGTTCCTATAAAATGTCTAATTATTGTGGCTAACAAGGTATTGACACCATCTGGGACACCTTGACCTATTGATTCATCAAATATGGGGAATCCTTCTTCATCTAGTTTAACTGCGTGAATGATTTCTGATTTAGATTGATCTGTTAAATGTTTGTCCCACCAGTAGTGTAAAGTACCGGTAAAACCTGTGACTAGTAATTCAACAATTTCAGGTTGGGGAAGATTTTGATTAGTAAAATAACTATTAGCAACCATGGACATGTGATGTAATTTGTTTAATAGTTCTTGTTCTTTTAATCCATCTATATTCCATTCGTATAATTTATCAGAACTAACAGAGAATTGATTTTTAGAAGTTGATTCTTGAAATTCAGGAGGTAATGGTTTATTATTCCATTGTTTAAAAGTATTAAATCGTGGTTTTTGGTTTTTAAGTCTATTAATATGATTATCTAATGAAGATTGATTTGATTCTGTATCAGATGAAGTTTTATTGTTGATGGTAGCTAGATTGGAAGAGGAGGCTTCATTTTTGGAACTGGAAGTTTTTAATTGTAATTCTTTTAAGAGTTGACTAATTTGATTAGGTTTATTAGAAAGGGTTGGAACTTTTATAATATCTGGAAATTTTATAAGTGGTTGGGGTTTAATTTCTTCTTTAGATGAATTATCAATTTTGGTTTCTATTTTATATAATTGTTTACCTATTGTAATAAGACTTTGATTTGTGTAATTATTTTGTTCAATGACTTTTCTAGTTTCATTAATTAAATCTTTGTTTTCATTTGTAGAAGTTTTGAATGGTGAAGCTATGACTTGATTATTCAAATGAGGAATGATTATTTTTTCAACTGGAGGGTGACTAGACAGGGTTGTTGATTTATCTGATTTAATCCATTTTCTTTTGGTTAAAGTTTTTAAATTATTTAAGGGATAATAATATTTTTCGAGAAAATCAAAAAATAATATATCGAATTTAAGTTCTATCATTGTTTGTTTCCAAGTTTTCAATATTTGATCTTTTTGTTCTTTAGTGTGTGTTTGTTGGTATTTTAATAATTTATGTTGATTTTTATCTGACTTATATATATATATATATATATATGTATAGAATAAAAATAAAAACTCGTACAGGAAAATAGAAATTTTACAAAATATCATTGACTTCTATACTTAATTTTTATTTGAATAAAAATAATAACATGGAAAACATTATGGTACAAACAAGAAACCTGTTACTGATATCGATTCAGACTTATTTGTAAATCCCAATCAAATCCCTCTACATTATATAATGAAAATAAATATTTCTCTAATTTTTTAATACTACCTTTGTATATGATTGTGATTTGAGACCATTTTATTTGGAAGCAGTGATGCTTTCAAAATAACCCCAAAAATATGCAATTAGTTTATCTCTTGGAGGCAAATTTTCCTTGACAACATCATGGTTCACAAAATCATGACTCCATTGGAAATAGCTTGGGAAATTCTTCTTCATTCAACGCCTCCAATCCCACAGCTTCTTGAATGATTAGCAGCCAATAGTCTAAGAAATCACCAACAAGATCCACAAACCCGATAGTTTCTCCTCCAAAGAACTTCTTTTCTGTTAGCTCATTTTCCAATGCTTTGAGTTGCTCTTTTCCCTTGTCCACAAACTTCTCTCGGTCCTCACAACCCCAGCAGGCTTTCCATAGCATAGGCAAGCAAAGAACAAAAAAAAAGGAAAAAAAAAAAAAAAGAAAAATGGGAAATTTATAGTTAATATCATTGATCAATCTTTATTTTTTCATAAAATTTATGAGACAGTAAAAATAAAACTAAATTGAATTGGGCGGATTGTATTGTTACCTTGTCATCGATGAACCTGGCCCAAAAACGTGCCTGGGCTCTTTCATAAGGATTCTTTGGCAATATAGGAAAATTGTTCCAGGTCTCGTCAATATATTCAACGAATAACTTGTTACTCAGCTAATGGTTTTCCATTGTGTAGGAGTACGGGGATTTTCTTGTGAACTGGACTGTATCAGAGAAGCAAAGCACTCTTGTTGTGCAGATCTTCTTCAGTGATTTCTTAATCTATACCTTTCAGTTTCAGTGCAAACTCTACCTTTTTGCTAAAAGGGCTTCCCCAATTGCCAAACACCTTCATTTTTTCGGCCTTTGTTAAGAAAATTGTACGTGCTTTTGTTTTTTTACCTGGGCTTTGTGGTCTCTATACATTCAGCTTTTCTTAACGAGCAAGCCTTGTACGTATCTGTTTATCTTACCAAATACATAGTAGGCTAACATAGATGAACCATGTGCGGCTAGTTTTATACTCTGACTTTTCCAGAAACATAGAATTTTATAACAAGATGGAAAATTACAAGTAATATTCTTATCTTGGATGATTTTATTGCACTTCTTTTACTGCCAGAGAATTATAACTTTTAAAAAGGATATTTGCATTTTAATAGGTTTCAAAATGTTGCAATTAAGACCTTCACTTTTAGTCCTCACTATACGGATTGTTTTAAAACAAATGTTGCCAAACACCTTCACTTTTTCAGCCATTGTTTAGAAAATTGGATGCGCCTTTTTTCCTGGGATTTGTGGTCTCTATTATATTCAGCTTTTCTTAGCCAACAAACCTAATAATTATCTCTTTTTTTTTTTTTTCTTTTTTTTTCTTACCAACTACTGAGTAGACTAATATATATGAACCATGTGGGCGTCTACTCTGACTTATCCTCTATCTAGAAACATATAATTTTATAATAAGAAGAAAATTACAAGTAAAATTCTTACCGTGGATGCTTTTATTGCACTTCTTTTACTGCTAGAGAATTGGTAAAGTATTGGATCCGCTCTATAATTTCAGAAGTTTGATTCTGTTACTTGAGAGATTGAAAGCTCGTGAGAGAGGAAATGAAGCTGGACTCTTTTTAGCAATTATGATGAGCATAGAGGGCTTGGGACAATCGAGAAGTATGCATTTTTTATATCATTTTAATGGGTTTCTTCACATTTCAAATTTTAAAACAAAAGAAAAAAAAAAAAAAAGGAAAAGAAAAAGAAAAGGCTTTTGATATTTCAGACAATGATCATTTTTGTTTACTGGAGATGCTTTGGGCTTTGGATGGTTGTGATTGTGCACAGTTGGATCTGCCCTGTCACCGTTGTTAAAGTATCAAGCTTCCAACAACATCATTAATTACAAACTCCATTTGGTTTTTCCAAATCTGCTTTCTTGATAATCATGAACATTGCCCTGCTCCTTGATCTTTCTTTTTGCTCAACTTAGGAGAATGAAAGTATACTTCTTTGAGGATGTCTGGATATGTCCATCTTTGATAATGAAGAATTACCTGTTGATCAGTGTGACACTACTACCATGATAGTCAATTAACGATTACATATTAATGCCCATTTGTTTAACTGTCCAGAATTTATAACATGAATTTAATCCTTTAATAAAGGAATAAGAAACTCATGGGTTTTCCATCTAGGAAAAAAGAAATAGAAATTGCAAGCTATATAAATATTAACCATTTTTATCTTTAGAGAAAGGACAATATATATTTTCTAACATGGATAAAACAGAAACTATCAACTGAAATTGGAAAATGGAAATTTCAGTAATTATTAGTGACTAGTTTGATTTTTGCTAATTGAAATGACAACGGGGAAAACATTACACCAACATCAGACCCCACTGATGTCCAATTCAGACTTATTTTTCTTTTCCATCATCACCATGAAACATGATCATGATTTTATAGAATTTACAACCCCTGGAACATTTTTATTTGGAAGTGGAAACGCTTTCAAAACGACCCCTGAAGAAAGCAAGTAGTTTATCACTAGGAGGCAGTTTTTCCTTGACAACATCATGGTTCTCAAATTCATGAATCCATTGGTATAGCCTGGGATATTTCTCTTCGGTCAGCAGCTCCACTCCCGAAGCTTCTTGAATACGTGGCAGCCAATAGGCTATGAAGTTGCCAACAATATCCACCAAACCAACAGTCTCTCCCCCAAAGAACTTTTTATCTTTTAGCTCATTTTCCAGGGTCTTTAGATGCTCTTTTGCTTCTTCCTTAGCCTTCTCATGATCCTCACACCCCAATAAGGTCTCACCATGATGTCTCGAACTCACGACCTCCCAATTATAAGAATGCTTCCAAAAGGCTTTCCATAGTGCAGACATGCACTAAAATCCAAAAAATTAGTATAAAAATTAGTTGTTTATAAAACATAAAAACTGTAAAATCACACTCTATAAAATATTTCAAACTCATAAGTATTATGATTCACTATTTTTGAAACTAAGTTGCTCCTAAAGGGATTACAAAATATAATCATTTGCCACAAAATTTTGTTAAAATTTTGTGATATTATTAAAATTGTTACATTTAGTCGTGAATAAATGTTAATTAATATGGACGAATGAGGTTGATCTGATGGTATGGTTTTCACATCTACACATTATGAAATTGTAGGTTTGAGAATCACGTCCCTCTCTCGATCTTAGAATATTAGCAATCCAACAATATTATGGTTATTCCCACGACCAGTCAAACCGGAAAATCACTATATTTCACTAATAAAATTTCAAAATTTAAAACCTCCTAATCAATATCAAATCATAAGAATAGTGATATGATTTAAACAAATGAACTAAAATAAACAGATTAAATACATGAGAAAATATTTTTTCTTTTTTACCTTCTCATCAATGAACCTGGCCCAAAAACGTGCCTGAGCTCTATCATAAGGGTCTTTAGGCAAGATTGGTGAGTTTTTCCAGGTTTCGTCGATGTATTCAAGAATGACTTGAGACTCTGCTATTGCTTTTCCATTGTGTACGAAAGCAGGGACTTTTTTATGAACAGGGTTGTATTTGAGAAGCAAAGAGCTTTTGTTTGAAAGGTCTTCTTCAACATATTCATAATCTACACCTTTAAGTTTCAGAGCAATCTCTACTCTGCGACTAAAAGGACTTCCCCAAACGCCAAACACCTTCACTTCCTCGGCCATTTTCACACTTTGGCTATTATTAATCTTTGGTATTGTATTTTGCCCTGTTTTTCCTTTGATATATTATATAGAGCTTTAATTTCTTAGCCATCAAGTCTCTGCATATGTCATCATATACGTAACATGGGCAATCTGTTCCTATGTAGACTCGGTGAGTACGATTCTTCCACCGATTGCTTGACCACATTTATTTTTCTTTTTTTCTTTTTATTTTTTAAATTTTCTTGTTTGACAAACATTGCCACATGCATCGGGATTAATGGTTGAATTTGTCTTACAAAGTTGTAATTATGAACAATTTCATATGTAAGTTTAGATCCATATATTATATTATTATAATCATAATCTTATAGCCTGTTCTGGATTGGATTAGAATAAATTATTTTAAATCTAATCCAATCAATTTTAAAATTAAGTGCAATTTGCTTGAACTAAATTTAGATTAAATTTAAAATAGTCTTGTATAAGTTAATTTAGTATAATATAACAACTTTTGAAGTTATGCTTTGCATATATGAATGTCTGGATTAGGATTAGCAACATGGTAGTGCAGAACTGGGCTAAGACCGGGGCAGCCTCTCCGATTCTCTGCCCCCCAGTATTCCTCATCTCCATCCGTCCTTAAGTCTTTGTTTAAGTGAGGTGGCTTCCTCCTAGATTGAGATGGCGATCAATTTCCCATTTAATTTTTAAATAAGTTTAATTTAAAAGAAAATTATTTTTTTACAAATAATATTTCGAAACTTGGTAATTGTAGTTTCCTTTTTCAAACAAAAGAAAAAAAAAATTATAATAAATCAGTTTTCTTTTATTATAAAATATTGTATTTTACTATAATATAAAATATTATAATAAAATATTTTTTTATTACCAACTACAAAGTAGGCTAATATTCTACAATAAAGCAGGAGTATGTACTCCATCTTCTAGTACATATATGGGTCCCATAGAGCTATTTCCAAATGTGTATTAGAAGAGGGAGTACAAATTTTTGGAGTACTAGAATTTCACTGTATGTATGGAACATGTGTGTCTAGTTTTATACTCTTGACTTTATCTCTTTCAGAAACATAGAATTTTATAACAAGAAGGAAAATTACTAGTAATATCTAGTAATATTCTCACCTTGGATAGTAATATTCTTACATTGGATGCTTTTATTGCACTTCTTTTCTTTTAATGCCAGAGAACTGTTAACTTTTAAAAAGGGTTAACTATATTTTAATACCCTCTAGGTTTAAAATATTGCAATTCATGTTCCGGATTTTAAAATCCATCACTTTGATCCTTTTTGTTTTTGTCTTGGTGCACATTGAGTCTTCTATAAACGTAGTAGTTATAGTTTTTATCCTCTAATACAATTGAAGTATGAGCTTTGACCTTTACAAACCAAATTGGATATTTTGTACTTTGTTGAGCATTCTAAACATAATTTTTTTGTTAGTTAATATTGAAGAATTTGGTGACTATTGGATCAATGTACATCAAAGCAATAAGAAAGGGCTCAATATGGTGTTTCTTTAAAAGAACATCATGAAACTAAAAGCTACAAAAGTGCAATAAGCCCTTTTAGGATATAAAGTGTTGGATCTGCTTTATAATTTCAGAAGTTTGATTTAATTACTTTTGAGATTGATTGTTTGAGTGAGAAAATGAAGCTGGACTCTTTAGTAATATTGGGTAGTAGAGATGATTTGGGACGATGAAAAATTATACAATTTCATGAAACATTTTAATAGGTCTTCTTCAAATTTCTTTTTTTTTTTAAAAAAAAAAACTTTGATCTTTCAGACTACGATCATTTGTTTATTGGATATATGTTTGATTTAGAAATTTCTAACCATATAAATATTATTTATCTATTTATTTTCCGCTTTAAAGAGGATATATATTCATTCCAACATGAATAAAAGTATTAACTGGAATTGAAAACTGGAAATTTCAGCAATTATTATCAACTATAGTATGATTTTTACCCATTGAAATTGACATTACAACGTGGAAAGCATTACACAAACATCGAACCCCTATTGATGCTCCAATTCAGACTTATTTTTCTTTTCCATCACCACCATGCATGAAACATGATCATGGTTTTATAGACCTTTAACTTAACAACATTTTTATTTGGAAGTGGAAACGCCTTCAAGACGACTCTTGATATAAGCAAGTAGTTTATCACTAGGAGGCAGTTTCACCTTGACATCACCATGGTTCTCAAATTCATGACTCCATTGATACAGCTTGGGATATTTCTCTTCTGTCAGCAGCACCAATCCTGAAGCTTCTTGAATACGTGGCACCCAATAGGCTATGAAGTTGCCAACAATATCCACCAATCCAACGGTCTCTCCCCCAAAGAACTTTTTATCTTTTAGTTCATTTTCCAGCGTCTCTAGATGCTCTTTTGCTTCTTCCTTAACCTTCTCATGGTCCTCACACCCCCAGAAGACCTTCCATAGTGTAGGCATTAACTAAAATCCAAAAAAAATTAGTATGAAAATCGGTTCATAAAACATAGAGGTTGTAAAAAATTCATCACAGTTATTATATAATGAATTAATGGTTGTGCAACGGCTTTTCCTAAAATGATTAAGAAATATGATCATTTGTCACGAAAATTTTGTTAAAATTTTATATATTATTAATGCTGTTAATTAATATAGATGAGTAAGGTTGATATAGTGGCATGCCTTTCACATCCATACATAATAAAATTGTAGGTTCAAGGGTCACGCATCTCTTTTTTATGTTCGAATGTTTGCAATCCTACAATAGTATAGTTGCTCCCTCAGTCAAACGGCAAAATCATTACATTTCTCTGATAAAAGTTCAAAATTTAAAACCACCTATTTTCAATATCAAATAATAAGAATACCAATATAATTAAAATAAATGAACGAAAATAAACAACTAAAATACATTTGATAGGAGAAAATATATATTTTTACCTTCTCATCGATGAATCTAGCCCAAAACCGTGCCTGAGCTCTATCATAAGGATCTTTAGGCAAGATTAATGGAGAGTTATTCCAGGTCTCATCGATGTATTCAAGAATGACTTGAGACTCTGCTATTGCTTTTCCATTGTGTACGAAAGCAGGGACTTTTTTATGAACAGGGTTGTATTTGAGAAGCAAAGAACTTTTGTTTGAAAGGTCTTCTTCGAAGTATTCATAATCTACACCTTTGAGTTTCAAAGCAATCTCTACTCTGCCACTAAAAGGGCTTAACCAAGCGCCAAACACCTTCGCTTCCTCAGCCATTTTAACACTATGGGTATTATTAATCTTGTTCTTGTATCTTACTCTGTTTTTTCTTTGACATTATATAAAGCTTTAATTATTTAACCATCAAGTCTCTGCATTTGTCATCATATACGTAAGATGGGCTATCTGTTCCTTTCTAGACTCGGTGGGTACGAGCCTTCCACTTGCTGCTGCTGTTTTTTAAATTTTTATTTATTTTATTTTATTTTTTAATCATTTATAATAATATCTCTTTAAATTTTGCACCCACAATCTTTTTCATCTTTCTTTCAAGTGTAGCTGTGAGTAATTTACAACCGCGTCCATTTTACTTAATTGCCACTGGCTTGTTTGACCTCATTTATTTTTCAGTTATTTTTTTTTTCTTTCTTGTTTGACAAGTATTGCCACAGGCATCGGAATTAATCATTGAATTTGACTTACAAAGTTGTAAGTATGAACAATTTCTTATGTAAATATAGATCCATATATTAGAATCATAATGTTATAGCCCGTTTAGGATTGGATTGGATCAAAGTAAATTATTTTAAATCTAATCCAATCAATTTTAAATTAAATACAATTTAATTAGATTAAATTTAAAATATTCTTATCCAATCTAATTTAGTGTAATGTAACAACTTTTTAAGTTATAGTTTTCATATAAAAGTGGAACCGGGGCAACCTCTCCCATACTTTGCCCCAAGGATTCCTCATCTCCATCCTAGCTTAATTCTCCGTTTAAATTTCCTTTTTCAAACAAATAATAATAATAATAATAATAATAAATTATAATAAATTAGTTTCCTTTTATCAAAAATAGAGGGTTTCAATGTATATATATATATTTTTTCTTTAAGTAAAAATTTAAATTGCAACCACCTCAAACTAAAGGACCCCCTAAAGTGCAATAAACCTTTTAAAAATGAAGTATTGGATGTGCTCTATAATTCTAGAAATTTGATTTAATTACTTATGAGATTGAATATTTGTGAGTGAAAAAATGAAGCTGGGCTCCTTTTAGTAATGTGGAGCGAAGAGTGTTTGGGACAATGAAAAATTATGTGATTTTTCAATGAAAATTTTACGTGCGGTCTCTATCATATCCAGCAAGCCCTTGTAATTGTCTTTTTTTATAGCCGACTACAGAGTAGGCTAATATATATGAAGCATGTGTGTCTAGTTTTATATTCTTGACTTCGTCTCTTTCCAGAAACATAGAATTTTATAACAAGAAGGAAAATTACTAGTAACATTCTTACCTTGGATGCTTTTATTGCACTTCTTTTCAGAATTGGTAATTTTCAAAAGGGATTAACTGTATTTTAATACCCTTTAGTTTCAAACATTGCAATTCATGTTCTGAATTTCAAATCCATCACATTGAGTCCTTTATAAACTTAATAGTTATAGTTTTTAACCCCTAATACAATTATGAAGTATGAGCTCCAACATCTACAAATTGAATTGGATATTCTATACTTTGTTGTGTTATGTGGAGCATTCTAAACATAATTGTTGTTGGTATTGAAGAATTTGGTGATAATGAGATCAATATACATTAAAGCAAAAACAGAGGCTCAATATGGTGTTTTCTTAAAGGTAAAGTCCTAAATTAGAACATCGTGAAACTAAAAGCACTAAAATGCAGTAAGCCGGTTAGGAATATGGTATAGGATCTGCTCTACAATTTCAGAAGTTTGATTTAATTACTTATGAGATTGACTGTTTGAGTGAAAAATGAAGCTGGACTTTGTAATGGGGAGCAGAGATGGCTTGAGACAATGAAAAAAAAGTATGCAATTTTGATATCATTATGGGCCTTCTTCAAATTTCTTATTTAAAAAATAATAATAATACTAATAACTTTTGATCTTTCAGACTAAGATCATTTGTTGGTTGGATATGAGTTTGGTTTAGAAGTTTTTAACCATATAAAATATAATTATTATTATTATTATTATTATTATCATTATTTGTATATAAAATATAATAATAATAATAATTGTTATCATTATTTCTCCTTAGAAAAGATATTTTCTTGGAGGATAAAACTATTAACTGGAATTGAAAACTGAAAATTTCAGCCATTATTATCAACTATAGTATGATTTTTACTTATTGAAATTTCTACATGGAAAACATTACACACACATCAAACCCTATTGACACAAAATTCGACTTATTTTTCTTATCCATAGCCATCATCATCATGAAACATGATCATGGTATTATAGAACTTCAACTTCAGAACATTTTTATTTGGAAGTGGAAACTCTTTCAAAATAATCCTTGAAGAAAGCAATTAGTTGATCACTAGAAGGCAGTTTTTCCTTGACAACACCATGGTTCTCGAATTCATGACCCCATTGGTATAGCTTGGGATATTTCTCTTCAGTCAACAGCTCCGCCGCGGTAGCTTTTTGAATAAGTGGCAGCCAATAGGCTATGAAGTTGGCAACAATATCCACGAAACCAACAGTCTCTCCCCCAAAGAACTTTTTATCCTTTAGTTCATTTTCCAGTGTTTTTAGATGCTCTCTTGCTTCGTCCTTAACCTTCTCATGGTCCTCACACGGCCAGCTGGCTTTCCATAGTGCAGGAAGGCACTAAAATCCAAAACAGAAATAAATAAAATATTAGTATGAAAATTAGTTCATAAAACATTAAAAATGTCAAATCCCACTCTATAAAATGATTCAAACTCATAATCATTATCTAATGAATTAGAGGTTTTACAAAATGAACATTTGTCACAAAAATTTTGTAAAAAAATTGTTATATCGTTGTAACATTTAGTTGTGATTAAATGTTGATTAATGTTGATTACAATAGAATGCACAGATTGAGGTTGACCTGGTGAGCCACAATGCCCTTCACATCCACATTTTCCAAAATCGTGGGTTGAAGAGTCACGCCCATACTCTTTATATTAAAATATTTATAATCCTACAACACTATGGTTGTTCCCACCAGATGGTCAAACGGCAAAATCATTGCCTTTTCTCTAATAAAAGTATAACATTTTAAATCCCATTTTCAATATCAAATAATAAAAATACCAACATAATTAAAATAAATGAACTAAAATAAACTACTGAAATAATATGAAAAAATATATTCTTTTACCTTCTCATCGATGAAACTAGCCCAAAAACGTGCCTGAGCTCTACCATAAGGGTCCTTAGGCAAAATTGGAGAGTTTTTCCAGGTCTCATCAATGTATTCAAGAATGACTTGGGACTCTGCTATTGCTTTTCCATTGTGTACAAAAACAGGGACTTTTTTATGAACAGGGTTGTATTTGAGAAGCAAAGAGCTTTTGTTTGAAAGGTCTTCTTCAAAATATTCATAATCTACACCTTTAAGTTTCAGAGCAATCTCTACTCTGCGACTAAAAGGGCTTGCCCAAAAGCCAAACACCTTCACTTCCTCAGCCATTTTCACACTTTGGCTATTATTAATCTTTGGTATTGTATTTTGCTGTTTTTCCTTTGATATATTATATAGAGGTTTAATTTCTTAGCCATTAAGTCTCTGCATATGTCATCATATACGTAAGATAGGCCATCTGTTCCTATGTAGACTCGGTGAGTACGATTCTTCCACCGATTGTTTGACCACATTTATTTTTATTTTTTTATTTATTTTTTTTTAATTTTCTTCTTTGACAAACATTGCTACATGCATCGGGATTAACGGTTGAATTTGTCTTACAAAGTTGTAATTATGAACAATTTCATATGTAAATTTAGATCCACATATTATATTATTATAATCATAATCTTATAGCCTGGATTGGATTAGAGTAAATTATTTTAAATCTAATCCAATCAATTTTAAAATTAAGTGCAATTTGATCGAATTAAATTTAGATTAAATTCAAAATAGTCTTGTATAGGTTAATTTAGTATAATATAACAACTTTTGAAGTTATGCTTTGCATATATGAATGTCTGGATTAGGATTAGCAACATGGTAGTGCAGAACTGGGCTAAGACCGGGGCTCCGATTCTCTGCCCCCCAGTATTCCTCATCTCCATCCTTCCTTAATTCTTTGATTAAGTGAGGTGGCTTCCTCCTAGATTGAGATAGGGATCAATTTCCCATTTAATTTTTAAAAAAGTTTAATTTAAAAGAAAACTATTTTTTTTACAAATAATATTTCGAAACTTGGTAATTGTAGTTTCCTTTTTCAAACAAAAGAAAAAAAAATATAATAAATTAGTTTTCTTTTATTATAAAATATTATATTTTGCTATAATATAAAATATTATAATAAAATATTTCTTTTATTACCAACTACAAAGTAGGCTAATATTCTACAATAAAGCAGGAATATGTACTCCATCTTCTAGTACATATATGGGTCCCATAGAGCTATTTCCAAATGTGTATTAGAAGAGGGAGCACAAAGTTTCGGAGCACTAGAATTTCACTGCATATATGGAACATGTGTGTCTAGTTTTATACTCTTGACTTTATCTCTTTCAGAAACATAGAATTTTATAACAAGAAGAAAAATTACTAGTAATATCTTGTAATATTCTTACCTTGGATGCTTTTATTGCACTTCTTTTCTTTTAATGTCAGAGAACTGTTAACTTTTAAAAAGGGTTAACTATATTTTAATACCCTCTAGGTTTAAAATATTGCAATTCATGTTCCGGATCTTAAAATCCATCACTTTGATCCTTTTTGTTTTTGTCTTGGTGCACATTGAGTCTTCTATAAACTTAGTCGTTATAGTTTTTATCCTCTAATACAATTATGAAATATGAGCTTTGACCTTTACAAACCAAATTGGATATTTTGTACTTTGTTGAGCATTCTAAACATAATTTTTTTGTTAGTTAATATTGAAGAGTTTGGTGATTATTGGATCAATGTACATCAAAGCACTAAGAAAGGGCTCAATATGGTGGTTTTTTAAAAGAACATCATGAAACTAAAAGCTACAAAAGTGCAATAAGCCCTTTTAGGATATAAAGTGTTGGATCTGCTTTATAATTTCAGAAGTTTGATTTAATTACTTTTGAGATTGATTGTTCGAGTGAAAAAATGAAGCTGGACTCTTTAGTAATATTGGGTAGCAGAGATGATTTGGGACAATGAAAAAATTATGCAATTTCATGATATCATTTTAATAGATCTTCTTCAAATTTCTTTTTTTAAAAAAAAGGCTTTGATCTTTATTATTTGTTTACTGGATATGTGTTTGATTTAGAAATTTCTAACCATATAAATATTATTTATCTTTTTATTTTCCGTTTTTAAAGAGGATATATATTCATTCCAACATGGATAAAAGTATTAACTGGAATTGAAAACTGGAAATTTCAGCAATTATTATCAACTATAGTACGATTTTTACCCATTGAAATTGAAATTACAACGTGGAAAGCATTACACAGACATCGAACTCCCATTGATGCTCCAATTCAGACTTATTTTTCTTTTCCATCACCACCATGCACGAAACATGATCATGGTTTTATAGAACTTTAACTTAACAACATTTTTATTTGGAAGTGGAAACGCCTTCAAGACGACTCTTGATATAAGCAAGTAGTTTATCATTAGGAGGCAGTTTCACCTTGACATCACCATGGTTCTCAAATTCATGACTCCATTGATACAGCTTGGGATATTTCTCTTCTGTCAGCAGCACCAATCCTGAAGCTTCTTGAATACGTGGCACCCAATAGGCTATGAAGTTGCCTACAATATCCACCAATCCAACGGTCTCTCCCCCAAAGAACTTTTTATCTTTTAGTTCATTTTCCAGCGTCTCTAGATGCTCTTTTGCTTCTTCCTTAACCTTATCATGGTCCTCACACCCCCAGAAGACCTTCCATAGTGTAGGCATTAACTAAAATCCAAAAAACAATAGTATGAAAATCGGTTCATAAAACATAGAGGTTGTAAAAAATTCATCACAATTATTATATAATGAATTAGTGGTTGTGCAACAGCTGTTCCTAAAATGATTAAGAAATATGATCATTTGTCACGAAAATTTTGTTAAAATTTTATATATTATTAATGTTGTTAATTAATATAGATGAGTAAGGTTGATATAGTGGCATGCCTTTCACATCCATACATAATAAAATTGTAGGTTCAAGGGTCACGCATCTCTTTTTTATGTTCGAATGTTTGCAATCCTACAATAGTATAGTTGCTCCCTCAGTCAAACGGCAAAATCATTACATTTCTCTGATAAAAGTTCAAAATTTAAAACCACCTATTTTCAGTATCAAATAATAAGAATACCAATATAATTAAAATAAATGAACGAAAATAAACAACTAAAATACATTTAATAGGAGAAAATATATATTTTTACCTTCTCATCGATGAACCTAGCCCAAAAACGTGCCTGAGCTCTTTCATAAGGGTCTTTAGGCAAGATGGGAGAGTTTTTCCAGGTCTCATCAATGTATTCAAGAATGATTTGGGACTCTGCTATTGCTTTTCCGTTGTGCACCAAAGTAGGTACTTTTTTGTAAATAGGGTTGTATTTGAGAAGCAAAGCACTTTTGTTTGATAGATCTTCTTCAAAGAATTCATAATTAACACCTTTGAGTTTCAGAGCAATCTCCACTCTACGACTAAAAGGGCTTCCCCAAACACCAAACAACTTGACTTCATCAGCCATTTTCACTTTCTGGCTATTATTAATCTTTGGTCTTGTGTTTTGCTCTGTGTTCTTGTTTTGCTTTGATATTATATAGAGCTTTAAATTTCTTGGCCATCAAGTTCCTGCATTTGTCATCATATACGTGAGATGGGCAAACTGTTCCCTTCTTGACTCGGTTGGTACAGTCTTCCAATGGTTTTTAACCTCATTTATTTATTTGTTTATTTATGTATTTGTTTCCTTTCTTGTTTGACAAATATTGCCAAAAGCATCGGGAGTAATGGTGGAATTTGTCTTACAACGTCGTAATCATGAACAATTTATTTATTTATTTTTATTTTTTTTACTATGCCCCCAGGCACCCCTTACCCCCCCGGTGGACTCGAACCCCTGCTCAGAGGCTGAGGTGGTGAAGCTCTTACCACTGAGCTATCACACTCGTCGTAATCATGAACAATTAGACATGTAAATTTGGATATCCATATATTAAAATCTTAAAAGGGGAATTTGGCCCAATACCCTCATAGGACCGAGGTTAATGATTTTTGCCCCCTCACTTGATATCTTTTTTGTTCTACCCCTCAATATCCATTGTAACCTTCAAACAAAAAAAAATTACTTACATATCCTATTATATTTTAAACCAAACAAAAATCAACTTTTTCTAAATGTCTTTACACGAACACACAAATACAAAAAATCAAACAAACGGCTTTACACGAACACACAAATACACGAAAATCCCAAAATTTCATAAAAGTGTCTCAAATTTTGCAAAAAAATTGGATAACTGTTCACCCTCGGTAATTCCCGAGGAAATCGTCGGTAACCAACAAATACCCTCTGGAAAAATTACCGATGATTTCGTCGGTAATTTCCAAGGGTGTACAGTCCATAACATTTTACCAATTTTTTGGACCCCACAAGTCCCATAACGTGTGTTGAATGCAAAAATATGGCAAATAGGGATTCTAAAATTATGCTAAGTAGAGAAAATCCCAAAATTTCATAAAAGTGTATCAAATTTTGCAAAAACTTTGGATGACTGTTCACCCTTGGTAATTCCCAAGGAAATCGTCGGTAACCAACACATACCCTCTGGAAAAATTATCGACGGTTTCGTCAGTAATTCCCGAGGGTGTACAGTCCATAACATTTTACCAATTTTTTGGACCCCACAAGTCCCATAACGTGTGTTGAATGCAAAAACATGCAAAATAGGGATTCTAAAATTATACGAAGGAGAGAAAATCCCAAAATTTCATAAAAGTGTATCAAATTTTGCAAAAAAATTGGATGACTGTTCACCCTCGGTAATTCCCGAGGAAATCGTCGGTAACCAACAAATACCCTCTGGAAAAATTACCGATAGTTTCGTCGGTAGTTCCCGAGGGTGTACAGTCCATAACATTTTACCAATTTTTTGGGTCCCACAAGTCCCATAACGTGTGTTGAATGCAAAAACATGGCAAATAGGGATTCTAAAATTATACTAAGTAGAGAAAATTCCAAAATTTCATAAAAGTGTATCAAATTTTGCAAAAAAATTGGAAGACTGTTCACCCTCGTTAATTCCCGAGGAAATCGTCGGTAACCAACACATACCCTCTGGAAAAATTATCGACGGTTTCATCGGTAATTCCCAAGGGTGTACAGTCCATAACATTTTACCAATTTTTTGGGTCCCACAAGTCCCATAACGTGTGTTGAATGCAAAAACATGGCAAATAGGGATTCTAAAATTATACTAAGTAGAGAAAATCCCAAAATTTCATAAAAGTGTATCAAATTTTGCAAAAAAATTGGATGACTGTTCACCCTCGGTAATTCCCGAGGAAATCGTCGATAACCAACACATACCCTCTGGAAAAATTACCGACGGTTTTGTCGGTAATTACCGAGGGTGTACAGTCCATCACATTTTACAAGTTTTTTGGGCCCCACAAGTCCCATAACGTGTGTTGAATGCAAAAACATGCAAAATAGGGATTCTAAAATTATGCTAAGGAGAGAAAATCCCAAAATTTTCTAAACGTGTCTCAAATTTTGCAAAAAAATATAATGACTGTTCACCCTCGGTAAATACTGACGAAACCGTCGGTAAGTTTTCCAGAGGGTATGTGGTTGGTTACAGACGGTTTCCTCGGGAATTACCGAGGGGGTACAGTCATCCAATATTTTTGTAAAATTTGAGACACGTTTATGAAATTTTGGGATTTTCTCTCCTTAGCATAATTTTAGAATCCCTATTTTGCATGTTTTTGCATTCAACACACGTTATGGGACTTATGGGGCCAAAAAAACATGTAAAATGTGATGGACTGTACACCCTCAGTAATTACCGACGAAACCGTCGGTACTTTTTCCAGAGGTTATGTGTTGGTTACCGACGATTTCCTCGGGACTTACCGAGGGAATACAGTCATCCAATGTTTTTGCAAAATTTGAGAACTTTTTAAGCAATTTTGGGATTTTCTCTCCTTACGATAATTTTAGAATCCATATTTTTCATTTTTTTGCATTCAACACACGTTATGGGACTTGTGGGGCCCAAAAAAATTGGTAAAATGTGATTAACTGTACACCCTCGGTAATTACCGACGAAATTGTCGGTAATTTTTCCAAAGGGTATGTGTTGGTTACCGATGATTTCCTCAGGAATTACCGAGGGTGAACAGTCATCCAAATGTTTTGCAAAATTTGATACACTTGTATGAAATTTTGGGATTTTCTCTACTTAGCATAATTTTAGAATCCCTATTTGCCATGTTTTTGCATTCAACACACGTTATGGGACTTATGGGGCCCAAAAAATTGGTAAAATGTTATGGACTGTACATCCTCAGGAATTACCGACGAAACTGTCGGTAATTTTTCCAGAGGGTATTTGTTGGTTACCGACGATTTCCTCGGGAATTACCGAGGGTGAACAGTCATCCTGTTTTTTTAGAAAATTTGAGAACTTTTTAAGCAATTTTGTGATTTTCTCTCCTTAGGATAATTTTAGAATCCATATTTTTCATTTTTTTGCATTCAACACACCTTAGGGGACTTGTGGGGCCTAAAAAATTGATAAAATGTGATTGCCATAGGGTTTCGGTAATTACCAATGAAACCTTCGGTAAGTTTTGAATCAAAAACAAATTGAACGTTTTCATTTTTTAATGCCGTTTGATCACTTACTTTGTCAGAATTTATCATTAATAATGCTACATTTAGCATGTTATTGGTTGGAACACACATGATTGAAATTGTTGGATGGAATTGTTGTGAGTTTTTTACGACGGTGTACAAATGTCAATTACCGATGATGCATTGGTCATTACCATTGGGCAGTAATATCATCCATGCAATAGTAAGAAACATACAAACAACTGAACCAAAAACTGAAGACGGAATGATATGTTATCAAAACAATACGACAGATGAATTTGACAATAAAAGAACACATAAAGCCAACGTCTATTACGCCAAAACACACGTTACGCGGTTGACCAACTAATTGCATTCCTGACTACATTTCATACACACGCATACCACATAACATGGCCTCATTGTCTGAATATAGCATCATGCGATTGATGGGCGTTCGTTTCAGTGGTGCTGTTCGTTGTTAGTGCTATCAAGAGGTACGGCGGCGGAGCATGATCGGCTACTATGACCAACCTGTTCGTACCTCCCGCGTCTATATTGATGATGCTCCTCTCCTTGAGATTGAATCCTCTTCTTTCTCGGTCTTCCTGACTGTTTGCCAATTTGAGGTGGAAGTACAACCTGGTTTATGACATCATCTGGAGCATGCCACTGACTTTTATCTCCAAGTGGATATATGGTTTCCGAATATGCATCACGGAGTGAGTCAACTGAGTAATGCGCCGAGCAAAGGAAATATGGAGAGATATGTCGATGCTTACATGCTACAATTGTATGGACACAAGGAAATCCATCAATGTCAAATTCCTTGCATGAGCACGTCTTATTTTCTAAGTTAACAACTCCAACGAACATGCCATGGCCAACAACTTGAAACTCATATAAGTTCATTGGCATAACACGTAAGCCTCTGCCATTATTTGAGCGGTCCTGCATGATTTTTTTCCAACCAATTAGTAACAGGAGTTTGCATTGCAGCAGCGTTAATTCGACGTTCATACCACCACCTTTGCAAGACATCACGAATGTGATCTAGTAATGGCAAAACAGGTTTATCCCTAGCATCAATAAGCACAGAGTTCATGCTCTCTGCAATGTTAGTTGTCATCATGTTGTATCTATTGCCCGGAAAATGTGATCTAGCCCATTTTGAAGGACTTGCATGGCTTCAATACTAACCCCTTCTAAAAGCTGCATGGCCTTATCAAAATCCTCAACAATATATGCTCTAGCTGCATCATTAAAAGTTAATATAATCGCGTTGACATTACCTTTAAACTTCTTAGCACGTAAATTTGTACCAAGATGATATGTGCAGTGGCCATGGTGATTATTAGGGAAAACTGTACGTATTGCTTTTGCAATGCTCTTGTGTCTATCCGATATAAAAGCTATATTCGGATCATCCTCAAACGCTTCTTTAAAGCTCTCAAAAAACCACGTGTAAGCCGCATCCGTCTCCCCAGGGCCTATTCCATAAGCAAGTGGATAAATTTGATTGTTCCCATCCAAACATGATGCAATATATAACAAACCTCTATATCTATTCTTCAGTGTAGTTCCATCGACAGCTACGACTCTCCGCATATGCTGGAACCCTCTAATACTAGCTCCAAGTGCCATGAAAAAATATAAAAATCTGTTTTGATCATTAGTTTCAATTCGAGTAAACGTGCTCGGATTTTTGCTCTTCAAAACGTGACTCCATAAAGGAAGTTTTGCATATGAATCTTCTGGCATGCCCCACAAACCTGATAGTGCAACTTCCTTAGTGGCCCATGCTTTGTTGTAGCTTATGTTTACTCCATCTATAATCAAATTTATTTGAAATTTTTCCACTTTTTTCCCGTTTTTTTGTTAAGGATCATTACTAAAATTATATTTAGCATCTATATTATTAATAAAAAATAATCGTGCATATATGTATTTTATATTTTTTTATGCTTAAATATAATTATATTAATAATTGTGAATGTACCTTATGAAAATATAACATATATTTTTAAAATGTTTATACTTTTTGATAAAAATATTAACACAAATTTTTTATTAAGATGCAGTTCGACTGACAGATGGTCTTGCTCCTCCAACCGACAATGAAGAAAGTAAATTTTCCATTAAGAAACATGACAAAGAAAAAAAAATTGCAAGTATTTGAATGTTACAAGGGCTATAGATGATTCAAGTAGCTCATATTAGAGTACAATTTCAAAAATGACCTAATCCTTGCTATTGAATTGAAAGCTAGAGTTCATAGATCCATGAAAATCATGTTGCACTGGAACCCTCTTAATCAACCTTTAAATAATTCACCTCATAATCAACCCCTTCCAAATAGATATAGTTTGAATCGATTGAGGAGAAAGCAAGTCTAGTTATCTGCCATACCAATGAAAAAACATGTTATCTTCGTGGCAGCATATAAAAGTCAAACAGATGTAATAGAAAGAATTTTTGTAGCTTGAACAAAATAGTAGGAATTCAGTAACGTTAGCATGCAACCATTCACATTTTGGTATTTCCCTCAAGAATCACACTAATTTTCATTCCATTATAAAATAATTTAAAAGCCATACAGGATCCTCAAAGAAGCTTATGTATAAATGCAATTGAGAAGCACAGTAGAAATTAGAGATGGTGATATGTTGTACTCTAAAAATGAAGATTATGTTGCACTTTAAATTGTGTACATCTATTTAGTCATTTCCATGAAAATAGGTGAAAGCTCCTTTCTCTCAGAGAGAGAGAGAGAGAGAGAGGTGAAGCTATTCTTCAGTAATAAGCACCAATAAGGTGCAACTATCTGATAAGAGCTGTTCTACTATTTTAGTTGCATTTATTAATATCAACAGAAATAAATATTAGTTTAACGTAAGTAACAAAGAAATGTTTAAATAAGGATTCTAGCAGACTTAAAGTCAAATTACTTGGTACTCTCTTTTATGTGAATATTTAACATAAATGATACCATTCATAAAGCTATGAGTACATGAGAAAATTCTCAACTCTTTAAACATTTATAAAAAGGATATCCCATAACAACTTTGTGATAACTACCTGATGCTTGATACATCCCCTATCTTTCCAATTTAACCGAAGAGTTCCCAAACAACTTAACACCTGGCAACAATGGATATGTCCATCGCTGAATTATGTCCTTCCTAACAGTGTCATAACTGCAAAAATTATCAAGTCTAGCCGCATAGCTTGAATGAATTTCATGTGTGAATATTTTGTAACCCATAATCTGAATGGATATACGGTTACCTTAGAACAATTCCAAAACTAAAATGAATATACATGTTGACATGTCCAAGAGGACAAAATGCATATTCACTCGAGAAAAGGTACTAAACTACATATCAACAAAAAATATAAGAAATTTCTACCATGAATAAATCTTCATCCATATGCATTCTTATCCAACATAACTAGACAAGTTTATGGACAGCTAAGCATAGTCATGAAATAATTCTGCTACATTCTAATCAAAGAGAGTTCCATTACATTTTAAAACATAAAGTTTCAATAATATATGCACAATTCATGTTGGTAGAGGCACAAGCATCATGTATGTGTATCTGTGCCTCCATTTACGTAATATAATATATAAGTATAAGTTGGAAATGTAAATCTAGCTGACAGTTTAAATTTTTTTTAACATAATAAATAGTTAATTTGAAATACATACATCATCAACAAGCAATCCCTTGACAAAATGGCGTCGTAGATGTTGGTGATCAAAATTGTCAGTAAAAAGGCTAAGAACCTCTGGGGAGCAGATGTCAATGTGGCAATCCTACAAATGAGAAACTTTGTAAGCATAGATTCAAGATTCAATCAAAATAAGAAATGACAAGCCCATGGAAAAAATATCCATGTCTATCATGCATACAAAGACCTTAACTCTAAAAGACATTTTGGTACATCAAACCATAGTAAAAGGAAGGAAGTGAACAAAAAAGAAATTTCTATCTTCCAATAATAGCATAGGACCCTCATATGTCCCAACTCAATACAACTTCCATTCTTATATTCCAATGAACCTAATAATATACCTTATAGGTCCACCAATCAAATGGGCTTTAAAGAATAGATGGTAGTTTGTAGAACTATTGCTTATCACAAGGTACAGAAAATTAAAAGTAAAACAGCGGATATGACAAAATAGGAACCAGTATAAGACAGAGGTGCCAAAAACTAAATAGCTTGGTCATGAGTCATGACTACAAGAAAGAAAGTAGTGAAAAGGAAACTGAATAAACAATTAACTTAATATACAATCCAAATTGGTGAAAAAGAAAAATTCCCCATTATTTGCATCATACTAGAAGGATAAAGAAATATTGTGTTTATCCGCTTAGAATTTCAACCACAACTTATAAATATAACATAAGCAGCTAAACTGAACAATGTACATCATGTACCAGTACCTTTTTCATTCCACTCATATGTACTTATCAAAAATGGAAGGTGAAAAATAATAATAATAATAATAATGGCAGAAAAAATAACTGAAGACTGAAAATTACCACATTTCCATACCATAGTAATAAGCAACCTAAAACAACCAAATTACTTTTGATGGAGAGATTTGAGGAATTAACCTATTTGTCGTTGTGCAGAGATATCAAAGTATTTTCAACAAGCAACAACTTCTCTAGATATAGATCCTTTTGAATGGTCTACTTGTCCTCATAAAACAACAGATGCTTCGTATTTGGATCTACTGCCATAAACAGTTCACTGGTGCTAAGTCGAGAGTAAAGCACAATCTTAGAAGGCTTTACCGTTTAATCACCATTGTCATTATTGCATTACTATCCCTTTTTCTTCACTCCTTATGTTCTAGGAGGGTCTGTGTAAGTGACACGTTGCTTACAGTATTCCAAAGGGCCTGCATGGTAGCATTGGCTATTTCCCTAGTATTCTGAAGAGAGAATATAATGAAAACAAAGCATTAACTTGGTTAAGTCATATTTCAAAATCATTAGCATACTAGATATCAAACCAATTTTTTCTGAGATTGAGCTCTATTTACTGATTAATTTTTAAGTCAAATTTCCTGTATTGTTGATCTAACCTAACCCTTGACATACTATCACTGATTTACTATATTAATAATTACTTTTTCATTGAACTTTAACATTATTAAAGGTATTCACCATCATTAACCATCTCAGACTTCCAATAAAACACTGAAATCCCAAAGGCAATCAAGTTGAACAAGCATACCTTAAAACGAACTCATAGGTCCAATCCTTTGGCTTTGCAGGCTGATTAAGATCATAAAAAACAACATTAACAATAAATTTTCCAAAACTAAAAGCATGCTTAACCAATCTAACTTTTGTTTAAACACTGAAGAAGATTCCTAGTGAAAATCCTTGTTTTAGACCAAATTCAATATCATTAACTAAGAAAAATCAATATCTTTCGCTCAAAAATGCAACTTTAATATTTCAGAAAATTAACTTCGCTCCTCCTTTTTCCAAGATTTTCTCAGTGGCCAACAAAATTCTATAAATCAACAACAACAATTTAAAAAAAAAAAAAGGTGGAAAAATTACTCACACTTGGTAGGATTAGGCTCTCTCGAATACTTCACCTAAAAATTTATCATAAAAACATACACAATCAAGAATTCATAAAACTTGATAAAACTGAAATGCTAAAGTTTTGCATTTTTAAAACAAATTTTCACTTTTTTTTTCCCTACCCAAAGTAAGAAAAGCAATAAAATTAAGAAAAAAAGATGAAAATATAGCAGAATTGAATCTAACCATGACTATACCTGGCAATTCGAGTTGGTGGGTCGTGTTCGTGTCAACCCGTTTAATAATCGTGTCAAAAATGCCTAACCCGAACACGACCCATTTATTAATCGTGTCAGGTACCTAAAACACTAACCCGACCTGTTTATAAACAGGTCAACACGACACGACCCGTTTAACACGATTATTTTAACGGGTCGTGTTGACCTATTAACCCGTTAACCTGAAATTGACCTATTAATCCGAAAACTAACCTATTAACCCGTTAACCCGAAAATTAACCTATTAACCCGAAAATTTTTTTATTTTTTTTTATTTTTATGTTTTTGTTTTATTAAAGATGTATTTTTTGTTTTTAAAAAATTAGTAATAGAAAATTATTTTTATAAAATTTTTAATTTATAATATTTTTTAGTTATTAAATATTATATTAGTGATAAAATATTAATTTAAAATTAAATTTAAATGGGTTGTAATAGGTATATAATCGTGTCGGGTTGAAACTGACACGTTTAATAAATGGGTCATAACGGGTCAATTTCGAGTTAAACAGGTCAACCCGAAAATGACACGATTAATAATCGTGTTAAACGGGTTGACCCGATTATGACCCGAACCCATTTATAATAAACCCAAACCCATTTATTCCGTGTCGTTTTCGAGTCGTGTCGCCGTGTCATGATCCAAATTGCCAGGTCTAACCATGACTGATTCCTCCTGCTGCGGCTTCCAAAATAAACTTCCACCTGCCAAGTCCCAATGACAAAAGCCAAGGTAGGGTTCTGACTATAGGATTCTAATTGTATTTTTCTATTTTGAAGATTTCTTGAAAAACCCAACAAAAAGTACACCATTAAAAGCAGACCCAGAAGAAGAGGAGGAGGAAGGTTGTAGATCTGGTCATCGACCAGGTAGACGCTAAAGGGGGCGACTCCAAGGCTAAATCCTGGAAAAGTATGGCGGAGCTGATCGCTGAGCCTAGGATACTTCCTCCACTCATCTCTCCTCTCGAAGAACTCTTCTGTAGCTGCTTCGTCATTCTCTCCTACTTTCTCTTCCTCTTTTCTTCATGCTCTTCATGTATATTTTTTCCTTTTGATATTTGAAAAGGGTGGTTTGGGAATATTAAAAAAACAGAGGGTAAAACAAAAAACCTCAAAAGAAGGTGGGTATATTTCATTAAAGGCTTTCAAACTGGGGTATCAGGCCAAATTCCCCAATCTTAAAATCTTATAAGTTGTTGAGGGTTGGATCGAATGGGAGTAATTTGTTTTATATCAAGTCCCATCAGTTAAGAATTAAATACAATTTTAGTGATTAGACATGTAAATTTGGATATCCATAATATTAAAATCTTAATCTTATAAGCTGTTGAGGATTGGATTGTGTTGGAGTAGTTATCAAGTCCCATCAGTTTAGAATTAAATGCAATTTTAGTGATTAGATTTATTTTTTTCTGCTAGTCCCCATTCTGTAGATTCGAACTCACCGATTAGATTTATTTATTTCTTTTAAAATATACTAGTGGGTTCGGGTATGGACCATATTACCCCTTTCCATTCCAACACCATACTGTCCCTTGCCTAGCCTGAACGCCACCCGGAAATCCACGCTCCATTGGGAACAGGGCACCGCAGCACCAAGACAAATTGGGACCACGCGGCCACACCAAGTTTGGATGTGTGTCTCTTATAGGTGACATGATAAGTAAGGATTGCCTTAAATAACGTTGATCAGTGTGACATCATTTCTATGAATGTTACTTGGAATATTTGGAAGATTACATAAATTAATGCCCATCTGTTTAATTTTCCACAATTTTGTAAGAATTTGTAACATGAATTTGATTATTTAAATAAACCAATAAAAAAAAAACCTAGGTTTTCCATCTAAAGGGGGAAAAGAAAAGAAATTGCAAACTATATAAATATAACCATCCTTTTCCCCTTGGAGAAATGATGATGAATATATATATTTTCCAACATGAATAAAAGTGTAAAACTATCACCTGGAATTGGAAAATGGAAATTTCAGCAAATATTACGTTACCTTTTGGGAGGCCTACGCCCCATAGAAACTATCTACCTGAGACTGTCCCTTGGCCCGTAGGTCCTGACACATGGTTAGAATTCTAGCTCTTCCAGAGTGGTATCTCACTGATGGCTCGGGCCCCCACGGAAGGAGGCCTTCTTCGCCCTCCACCTAAGCTGCGCAGGAAAGGCCCAAAGCCAATCCCAGGGAACAGTGAAGCTTCATAGGGTCTTTCTGTCCAGGTGCAGGTAGTCCGCATCTTCACAGACATGTCTATCTCACCAAGCCTCTCTCCGAGACAGTGCCCAGATCGTTATGCCTTTCGTGAGGGTCGGAACTTACCCGACAAGGAATTTCGCTTTCTATTCGTAATAGGAGGAATCATGACTCACTCTGCCCGCTAAAAAATTGGATGATAAGGAAATAGAGGGTCTTCTCTTCACTTTTCAACTACTCCACGACAGCCCTACTGGAAGCTCCCTTTTTTAATTAAGGGTGATCGTCTTGCATCATGGGAAGAACCAAATGTGGGGGACAATGACTCGGTAGAGGAGATTCTTTAGACAAATGTTGTAGTAGTGTCTTTTCCAATAGGACAGGACTTTGCTTCGACTTCTAGACCAATATGTGTTTTTGCCCCTCTCATTCTCTATAAGCCCTCTCGAGCTTCACACAAACACAATGGAAGATTGACGAACTCTCATGACAAACTGGTGAAAGCCAGTCGGCTAAATTCCTCCCTCTGCTTATTGATTAGGGCGATAAAAAGCATTTAGGTTTGATCGCGTGAGCAAAATCCATAAACAAATATGATTTGGAAGTGAATCCCTTTCCTGGTTCATAAACTCTGTCTTTTTTGACTTCTTCTACCACTTCGAAATCCGACAACCCCTTGTTGATCGAGTCAATTGGGGATTATTTTATGCCGGCCTCAGATTATTGATTCAAAAATGAAAGCTCTTTCTTTCCTCCCTTACCGAGACCAATCCATTGGCCCATTGGCTATGGCTTGTTGACTGGCTCTTGCTCGCTCACTTCAAGGCGGTTGGCTGCGCAGAACACATTGTTGTAAGAAAGTCGTGTAGAAGGTGACTTACACTCTCATGAGAAACTAATAATAATCGAATTTACTTAGATATATGGCAAGTAAAGAGGCTGTTCCGGCCATTACGGGAGTTCGTTGCGATCTTGAGGGTCACTCAAATTGATTGAAGAGAGATAGGCACAGAAGCAGCAACTTGTTGAGCTTCTTCTTCGCCGTAGGTGGATGACAAGAGATCCCCTGGAGAGGTCAAAGTGAAAGGAGAAGGTGCCTTGAAGAGTTCAAATACCGTTCGCGCCCAAATTCAACACATTGAAATAGACAGGTGATCCTGCACGCCTAACCTCACATTCAGGCACTGTCTACGCATGAGTTAGATGTGTTCATCAATGCGCATAGGATGGGGATAGGGGGCTATTATCCCATCGAAGGCTTTCGGGTTGATATTGTATTGGGCATGCTTTACTGTCATGGTATGTGTATTGGCTTCGAAACTAGACATAAGAGCCTGCTGTGCACCTCCTCGCTTCCGGTTCAAAGAACCCCGGATTGAAAAAGTGGAAGAGGGCGGATGCTATATCGCATTTGGCTTTGATTGACCCAGCCCTGGTCCTTCTTTTGCCAGCCAGCCTCCACTCTTTACCGATACTCATTTTATAGAGTGACGCCGGACAATTAGATCTTGCCTCATCGCCTGAAGAAGCCTACGGTACGGGATCAAGAAACTCACCCAATGGATTCCTACTCTTTTTTTTTTCCAATCCTTTCTTGACTGGTGGTGAACCCTCCTCTCTTCTTTCTTGGTCCGCCCGTACCAGCTAACTCGCTTTCCTCCTAAAGGGTCAAAAGGGCCCACCTGTGCATTTTGCTGACTCTCTATGCCCCGTAAAAAGAAGATAATTATCCAGTCCTGACGAGGAATAGGCCTCTATCCAGATGAGAGATTGAAGAAGAAAGCGATGTGTGCCCCGCCTTTCCTCGAAAGGTGGTTGCAACGGGCTTTCATGAATCTCATTTGCGAAGTAGAGCCCAGCCCATTAAAGTGCGGAGCCTAAAGAAGTAAGTGGGTAGGGGTAAAATTTCCTCTAAACGAGAGTCAGCCGAAGATGAGGGCATTCGTTCATCCTTCAGTTCAAAGCGCCAACAGGGTTGGCTATGACAAACGTAAACCATTTCTTACTTCCAAACAAAGTTTGAACGTTGTCTAATCAAATCCCAAGTCTACCCTCAAACTTTTTGGTGGATTTTTTCATTGTCGGCCTGAAGGACGAGAGTTGAGGAGGAGTGCTGCTGCTTAGGCCCACCACCTTCATGCAAGCATTTGAGCTTTCGCAATTAAAGGAGGAGAACATTTCTTTGATAAGGATAGAATCTAGTCATACTAATCCAAAAAAGGGGAAATGGGTTCCGGGACTAAAGGGGTGTTATGCCAATGAAGAGGTTCACCATTTGAAATGCTGGAGAGAAGAGAAGGAAAAATGGTCTTTGCTTTAATTGTGAGAAAAGATTCACTCTAGAGCATCGATGCAAGGCTAAGTTAGCCATCCTCGAGGATGAAGAAATCAAAGTAGCAGAAAACGTTACTGATGAGGATGAGCCCTATCATAGTCCGACCGACCTGTCCGTACATATTGTGGGTGGAATCCAAGGGTCCAAAACGATGCGGATCTTGAGGCTAGAGCTTGACTAATAAGGGGTCGACCAGCATGGGTTCTTATCGACTCTGGGGCCATGCACATTTCTCAGCCTGGTATTAGCATAAATGGGGAGATGTCGAGTGGATCCAGACAAAAAATTCATGGATGGTGATGGTCGTCCATCAGATAATATTCAGAAGGGACTAAGAAAGAAAGAGCCATCTATTACATAGGCAAAACCCTAGTCGACTATGAAATAAAGCATACCCCTGTAGATAAAACATGCTTCTCTCTAATATTCATTACCAAAAGGCTTTGGTTCAAGCTCTTTGCCCCGAGGACCCTCTTCAATGGTTTGCATGTCAGCAGCAGCAACATCTGAATCACGAAGGCTAACTTCAGTGGTAGGTGCTGGGTAGCATTGGTTCTTGGAACATAGGCCATTCTCGGGGACGGGTTGACACCAGGTTTCTTATTCGCGACTTTGCATTCGTGACGGGCAGACGACAAGAATTCCAACTTGGATCAAAAGTGGCTACAAAAAGGGAACCAGTCTATGATGATAAGAATGTTTAGGTAAACACACTTCCAAAGAATGTAATAGACTTCGCTGGTCATGAAAGCACTATTATCAAATATGAATTGATGCTCCAGCAGAAGCTCTTTAAGGAGAAAGAGAATATATATTATACTTATATTGATAGTCTGATGTCTAAACTTGCTAAAAAGGATGATGAGATTCAATCAAAGGATGAAGAGATTCAATCATTGTCTGCTGCTAAGCCTTCTGAGGTGCCAGTGAAGCACACTCTTACTGAGGAAGTAGAACCACCTACTCAGGACAAGAAGGTTAATAAACCAAAGGGAAAGAAGGCCAATGCAAAGAAGCAGCCTAATTCTAAGAAGAAAAAGAGTAAAAAGAAAAAGAGTAAGAAGTCATAGGCTAGAAAAAGAAGCTAACCACGAAATTGGATAACGATGAGTCTTATAGGCGATACATCAATGTCATTTTTCACTCGTGAGCATATATCCGTTGTATGGGATACCATTCATTACCCCCACTTACGAGATAAGTATAGATTTGAAACTAATGGGATTTTATATAATGTGTTTTTGAAAGTTCCAGCATTGACAAGGTTCAAAGAAAGGGTCTCAGTATTTTATTATTATGTACTATTATATGCATGTTACTAGTATTATTGTAGTTTATATTTGATTAATTACTTCTATTATATGTTTTTATTCTAGATAAGATTTAATAAATCTTCACCCAGGTTTAGACATCTTATCCGGAGAAAGCCCTCGGCATTACACGAATATGCAAAGGTCGCTCATTCACTTCCATCCTTCTCGTTCAATCTAGTGCCTACTCACTATGACTCCCGGGATCTAAGAATTTTTCCTTTCAATAAAGCGCTTAGTTACTCCTGCCTTGGAGTTAGCTCCGCCCATTCCTGACTTGACTGAAAGGCCAAATGAAAGAAAGACTCTTCTCCCAAGGAAGAAGGTAAAGGCAGCAGCTCGGGAAGCTTCTTTCGTGTGTGCTTGGCTTCCTACTGAGTTCGAGTGAGGGTCTTTCACCTGAAAGTTCTTGCTCTTCCACTGGTTACCAGCTTATGACCTGCGGGTAACTAAGGCTCTACTGGGGGAATTAATCCTTGATCGGAATTAGGCCGCTAGGTCTGATCATCGAAAGAGGAAGGCATAGGCTACAACTGATTCTGGGTAAATCGATCTTCCATAAAGTTGCATTATTTTGGTCTTCTCTGACAGGCATTATCTGCACGTCCATATCATGTCCATTTATTTTGTCCGCTTGGTAGACTCTACAGCAACCGAGTCGCCGACCTCTACCTTTGCAGTGAAGTGGAGCACGCATTTCCAACGTATTAAATATTTCTCAAATATATCTATTATTCAAAAAACAAAAATCAAATATGCCAAAAAAAATGACTAACCCATTAAACACTTCATTTTTACCCCAAAAATAAAAATAAAAATAAAAATACCTGCTTGTCCCATACTCGGTTTTCTTTTCTTTCCAGAAATCAGTTATTTTCTTATACGTTATTATACTTTTAAAATATTTAATTAGAATTTTTTTTCTTTTTTATCATTTACAACAATAAATTTACAACATTAATCATATATATTAGTGATTTATCAACTTAATTAATATATTATTTAATATTAAAAATTTAAACTCCATATTTCTTAATCAGAAGAAATAATAATTTTTATATGTTTTAAAAACAATCTAATAAGATATTTTCACATGCAATATAATCCAATTTCAAATTTTCACCTTCATATTAAAATAAAAATAAAAAATAAAAAATAATGGTTTTGTTACAAGTTAATTCCATATATCAAGTCAATTACTGTATATTAAAAATCAATTTTATGAATTTCCCCTTGTCTTTGAGTTCATTTTTCACAATATCTACCAATCCCATCGTCTCTTCCCCCAAAAACTTCTTGTCTTTGAGTTCATTTCTAGTGTCTTTAGATGCTCTTTTGCTTCTTCCTTAGCCTTTTCATGGTCCTCACATCCCATGCAGCTCTTTCCACATTGCAGCCAAGCACTAAAAAGCAAGAAAACTGTATTGAAATTTAGTTCATAAAACATATAAAATGAAAAATTATACTGTATAAAGTGTTATTTATTTTTCTATCCCATTAGTGGTTTTGTAAGACTCTGCCCCTTAATAAAGTGTTATTTATTTTTCTATCCCTAGTTACCTGTATAGACCCTGGTTAATAAATGGGAGATAATTAACAAATTGGCAATTTCATGATATAGGTAAATAAAAGATAACCCATCTACTATGCCAACACATATTACATTGGTACACATAATGCAAACAAAATAAGTCTCACGACAGGTGAGTACCTAAAATCCCACACAACTATACCAACTAGGCACAAAGCCTCTTTGAGTAAGCTCACACAATCCAATTTTCCAATCACAAATATTTAATTTAATTTAATAAAATTGGAATGTGATAATTAAACAAATAAATAAACAATAAATAAATAAATTGAACAATTGAATCATTAAATTAATTAATAAATAAACAACAAATAAATCAATAAAATAAAAAAATAAATTTTTTTTTTGCCTGCTGACGTAATCTGCTGACGTCAGCAAACGACTTGTCGTGCTGACGTCAGCAGATGATGTCAGCAGTCAGCCCAAAATGGCACGTCGTTCGCGCCTTCTTCCTCAGCTAGCCGGGTCGGGTCTGACCCGATTCCAAACTGTACGGGTCCCGCAACCCGATTCTTACTCGGATCTATCTCGCTGTTTCGGACTCCGTTTCCGGCAATACCGGCAGCGATAGTTTCGTCTTCCCTTGGGCAACGTTTCCCACAAATTAATTTGATTCAAAATCAACCCAAAATAAACATCCAGGCAAGGTTTATATTCGGCCATGGAAGTTTCTAAATCAACAGATTTTACAAGGTTTTGAACCAAATTGATTAGTCTAAACTACTACATGCAATCCATAAACTCCAATAAAACATAGCCCAGATCTCAAATAGCATCAATAACCATTATTCGGATTTTAAGGATTTGATATATTTTTTTTTTTATGAAGAAATAGCAATCGGGTTATATATAGATATGCATACATAATTGAAAGTATTATCACACAGATTCCAGTAAATATATAAACATCACAAACACAATCGGGCATGAATCTTATATATTCACAAGATATGTAATTTTGATTCTCTTAATCTACACATGTATTCGAATCGGAGAAGAAGGAAAAATAAACAAAAAACATGTATAGATTATTCAATGGCCGAACATACAGTAATAATCTGAATAATCACATGAAATTTATTATATATATTAACCATGCTCTGATACCAATTGTTAGAAATTTTATGGATCTAAATATACATAATAAATTCCATAAATCATAAATTACTAACCTCCAAACGCAGCCATTGATAAATTAGATCTTTAATCCTCCAAAATAGAAACAACGTAAAGTAGTGCCTATGGACACACTACTCTCAAATTACTCTCAGATTTCTGAAAACCCTAATCTCCAAATACTATATGGTATTCTTAATGTCTGCTTGCCCTAGACCCTTTAAATAGTCTCTGCAAGTCAGACTTATACATTAATTTTGACACACATAAAATAATAATAATTTGATAATATAATTATATTAGAAAAAATATGGATAAGTCAATAGGCTTATAAAGAGAGTTGGTCATCCAATCCAATGGGCCAACTGGAGTTTTATAGAGAGTGTGTGACCAAGAGCCCTATTACAAAATAATAAAATAAACCAGTCCCATTAATGGCATAAATAGGCCCTATAAGTGAGTAATTGATTATGCGAAATCCACAAATATTAATTTATTCAACATTTTCTTGTGAACTGGACTGTATTAGAGAAGCAAAGCACTCTTGTTGTGCAGATCTTCAGTGAATTCTTAATCTATACCTTTCAGTTTTAGAGCAAACTCTACCTTTTTGCTAAAAGGGCTTCCCCATTTGCCAAACACCTTCACTTTTTCGGCCTTTGTTAAGAAAATTGTACGTGCTTTTGTTTTTTTACCTGGGCTTTCTGCTCTCTATTATATTCAGCTTTTCTTAGCGAGCAAGCCTTGTAAATATCTGTTTATCTTACCAAATACATAGTAGGCTAACATAGATGAAACATGCGCGGCTAGTTTTATACTCTGACTTTTCCATAAACATAGAATTTTATAACAAGATGGAAAATTACAAGTAATATCCTTATCTTGGATGATTTTATTGCACTTCTTTTACTGCCAGAGAATTATAACTTTTAAAAAGGATATTTGCATTTTAATAGGTTTCAAAATGTTGCAATTTAGACCTTCACTTTTAGTACTCACTATACGGATTGTTTTAAAGCTCAAATGTTGCCAAACACCTTCACTTTTTCAGCCATTGTTTAGAAAATTGGATGCGCCTTTTTTCCTGGGATTTGTGGTCTCTATTATATTCAGCTTTTCTTAGCCAACAAACCTAATAATTCTCTCTTTTTTTTTTTTTTCTTTTTTTTTTTTCTTACCAACTACTGAGTAGACTAATATATATGAAACATGTGGGCGTCTACTCTTGACTTTTCCTCTTTCTAGTAACATATAATTTTATAATAAGAAGAAAATTACAAGTAAAATTCTTACCTTGGATGCTTTTATTGCACTTCTTTTACTGCTAGAGAATTGGTAAAGTATTGGATCCGCTCTATAATTTCAGAAGTTTGATTCTGTTACTTGAGAGATTGAAAGTTCGTCAGAGAGGAAATGAAGCTGGACTCTTTTTAGCAATTATGATGAGCATAGAGGGCTTGGGACAGTCGAGACGTATGCATTTTTTATATCATTTTAATGGGTTTCTTCACATTTCAAATTTTAAAACAAAAGGGGTAAAATTATTAGTAACATTCTTACCTTGGATGCTTTTATTGCACTTCTTTTCAGAATTGGTAATTTTCAAAAGGGATTAACTGTATTTTAATACCCTTTAGTTTCAAAACATTGCAATTCATGTTCTGAATTTCAAATCCATAACATTGAGTCCTTTATAAACTTAATAGTTATAGTTTTTAACCCCTAATACAATTATGAAGTATGAGCTACAACATCTACAAATTGAATTGGATATTCTATACTTTGTGTGTTATGTTGAGCATTCTAAACATAATTGTTGTTGGTATTGAAGAATTTGGTGATAATGAGATCAATATACATTAAAGCAAAAACAGAGGCTCAATATGGTGTTTTCTTAAAAGTAAAGGCCTAAATTAGAACATCGTGAAACTAAAAGCACTAAAATGCAGTAAGCCGTTTAGGAATATAGTATAGGATCTGCTCTACAATTTCAGAAGTTTGATTTAATTACTTATGAGATTGACTGTTTGAGTGAAAAATGAAGCTGGACTTTGTAATGGGGAGCAGAGATGGCTTGAGACAATGAAAAAAAGTATGCAATTTTGATATCATTATGGGTCTTCTTCAAATTTCTTATTTAAAAAATAATAATAATACTAATAACTTTTGATCTTTCAGACTAAGATCATTTGTTTGTTGGATATAAATTTGGTTTAGAAGTTTTTAACCATATAAAATATAATTATTATTATTATTATTATTATTATTATTACTATTATCATTATTTGTATATAAAATATAATAATAATAATAATAATTATCATTATTTCTCCTTAGAGAAGATATTTTCTTTCCAACAAGGATAAAACTATTAACTGGAATTGGAAACTGGAAATTTCAGCAATTATTATAACTATAGTATGGTTTTTACTTATTGAAATTTCTACATGGAAAACATTACACACACATCAAACCCTATTGACACAAAATTCGACTTATTTTTCTTATCCATAGCCATCATCATCATGAAACATGATCATGGTATTATAGAACTTCAACTTCAGAACATTTTTATTTGGAAGTGGAAACGCTTTCAAAACGATCCTTGAAGAAAGCAATTAGTTTATCACTAGGAGGCAGTTTTTCCTTGACAACACCATGGTTCTCGAATTCATGACCCCATTGGTATAGCTTGGGATATTTCTCTTCAGTCAACAGCTCCGCCCCGGTAGCTTTTTGAATACGTGGCAGCCAATAGGCTATAAAGTTGGCAACAATATCCACCAAACCAACAGTCTCTCCCCCAAAGAACTTTTTATCTTTTAGTTCATTTTCCAGTGTTTTTAGATGCTCTCTTGCTTCGTCCTTAACCTTCTCATGGTCCTCACACGGCCAGCTGGCTTTCCATAGTGCAGGAAGGCACTAAAATCCAAAACATAAATAAATAAATAAATAAAATATTAGTATGAAAATTAGTTCATAAAACATTAAAAATGTCAAATCCCACTCTATAAAATGATTCAAACTCATAATCATTATCTAATGAATTAGAGGTTTTACAAAATGAACATTTGTCACAAAAATTTTGTAAAAAAATTGTTATATCGTTGTAACATTTAGTTGTGAATAAATGTTGATTAATGTTGATTACAATAGAATGCACAGAGTGAGGTTGACCTGGTGAGCCACAATGCCCTTCACATCCACATTTTCCAAAATCGTGGGTTCAAGAGTCACGCCCATACTCTTTATATTAAAATATTTGTAATCCTACAACACTATGGTTGTTCCCACCAGATGGTCAAACGGCAAAATCGTTGCCTTTTCTCTAATAAAATTATAAAATTTTAAATCCCATTTTCAATATCAAATAATCAAAATACGAACATAATTAAAATAAATGAACTAAAATAAACTACTGAAATAAGATGAGAAAATATATTCTTTTACCTTCTCATCGATGAAACTAGCCCAAAAACGTGCCTGAGCTCTGCCATAAGGGTCCTTAGGCAAAATTGGAGAGTTTTTCCAGGTCTCATCAATGTATTCAAGAATGACTTGGGACTCTGCTATTGCTTTTCCATTGTGTACAAAAGCAGGGACTTTTTTATGAACAGGGTTGTATTTGAGAAGCAAAGGGCTTTTGTTTGAAAGGTCTTCTTCAACATATTCATAATCTACACCTTTAAGTTTCAGAGCAATCTCTACTCTGCGACTAAAAGGACTTCCCCAAACGCCAAACAGCTTCACTTCCTCGGCCATTTTCACACTTTGGCTATTATTAATCTTTGGTATTGTATTTTGCCCTGTTTTTCCTTTGATGTATTATATAGAGCTTTAATTTCTTAGCCATCAAGTCTCTGCATATGTCATCATATACGTAAGATGGGCAATCTGTTCCTATGTAGACTCGGTGAGTACGATTCTTCCACCGATTGTTTGACCACATTTATTTTTATTTTTTTAATTTTTTTATATTTTTTTAAAATTTTCTTGTTTGACAAACATTGCCACATGCATCGGGATTAATGGTTGAATTTGTCTTCCAAAGTTGTAATTATGAACAATTTCATATGTAAATTTAGATCCATATATTATATTATTATAATCATAATCTTATAGCCTGGATTGGATTAGAGTAAATTATTTTAAATCTAATCCAATCAATTTTAAAATTAAGTGCAATTAAATTTAGATTAAATTTAAAATAGTCTTGTACAAGTTAATTTAATATAATATAACAACTTTTGAAGTTATGCTTGCATATATGAATGTCTGGATTAGGATTAGCAACATGGTAGTACAGAACTGGGCTAAGACCGGGGCAGCCTCTCCGATTCTCTGCCCCCCAGTATTCCTCATCTCCATCGTCCTTAATTCTTTGTTTAAGTGAGGTGGCTTCCTCCTAAATTGAGATGGCGATCAATTTCCCATTTTATTTTTAAATAAGTTTAATTTAAAAGAAAATTATTTTTTTACAAATAATATTTCGAAACTTGGTAATTGTAGTTTCCTTTTTCAAACAAAAGAAAAAAAATATAAAATATTATAATAAATCAGTTTTCTTTTATTGTAAAATATTGTATTTTACTATAATATAAAATATTATAATAAAATATTTTTTTATTACCAACTACAAAGTAGGCTAATATTCTACAATAAAGCAGGAGTATGTACTCCATCTTCTAGTACATATATGGGTCCCATAGAGCTATTTCCGAATGTATATTACAAGAGGGAGTACAAATTTTTGGAGTACTAGAATTTCACTGTATATATGGAACATGTGTGTCTAGTTTTATACTCTTTGACTTTATCTCTTTCAGAAACATAGAATTTTATAACAAGAAGGAAAATTACTAGTAATATCTAGTAATATTCTCACCTTGGATAGTAATATTCTTACCTTGGATGCTTTTATTGCACTTCTTTTCTTTTAATGCCAGAGAACTGTTAACTTTTAAAAAGGGTTAACTATATTTTAATACCCTCAAGGTTTAAAATATTGCAATTCATGTTCCGGATTTTAAAATCCATCACTTTGATCCTTTTTGTTTTTGTCTTGGTGCACATTGAGTCTTCTATAAACTTAGTTGTTGTAGTTTTTATCCTCTAATACAATTATGAAATATGAGCTTTGACCTTTACAAACCAAATTGGATATTTTGTACTTTGTTTAGCATTCTAAACATAATTTTTTTGTTAGTTAGTATTGAAGAATTTGGTGATTATTGGATCAATGTACATCAAAGCAATAAGAAAGGGCTCAATATGGTGGTTTTTTTAAAGAACATCATGAAACTAAAAGCTACAAAAGTGCAATAAGCCCTTTTAGGATATAAAGTGTTGGATCTGCTTTATAATTTCAGAAGTTTGATTTAATTACTTTTGAGACTGATTGTTTGAGTGAAAAAATGAAGCTGGACTCTTTAGTAATATTGGGTAGCAGAGATGATTTGGGACGATGAAAAATTATGCAATTTCATGAAATCATTTCAATAGGTCTTCTTCAAATTTCTTTTTAAAAAAAAAAAAAAGCTTTGATCTTTCAGACTACGATCATTTGTTTATTGGATATGTGTTTGATTTAAAAATTTCTAACAATATAAATATTATTTATCTATTTATTTTCCGCCTTAAAGAAGATATATATTCATTCCAACATGGATAAAAGTATTAACTGGAATTGAAAATTGAAAATTTCAACAATTATTATCAACTATAGTATGATTTTTACCCATTGAAATTGAAATTACAACGTGGAAAGCATTACACAGACATCGAACCCCCATTGATGCTCCAATTCAGACTTATTTTTCTTTTCCATCACCACCATGCATGAAACATGATCATGGTTTTATAGAACTTTAACTTAACAACATTTTTATTTGGAAGTGGAAACGCCTTCAAGACGACTCTTGATATAAGCAAGTAGTTTATCACTAGGAGGCAGTTTCACCTTGACATCACCATGGTTCTCAAATTCATGACTCCATTGATACAGCTTGGGATATTTCTCTTCTGTCAGCAGCACCAATCCTGAAGCTTCTTGAATACGTGGCACCCAATAGGCTATGAAGTTGCCAACAATATCCACCAATCCAACGGTCTCTCCCCCAAAGAACTTTTTATCTTTTAGTTCATTTTCCAGCGTCCCTAGATGCTCTTTTGCTTCTTCCTTAACCTTCTCATGGTCCTCACACCCCCAGAAGACCTTCCATAGTGTAGGCATTAACTAAAATCCAAAAAAAAATAGTATGAAAATCGGTTCATAAAACATAGAGGTTGTAAAAAATTCATCACAATTATTATATAATGAATTAGTGGTTGTGCAACGGCTGTTCCTAAAATGATTAAGAAATATGATCATTTGTCACGAAAATTTTGTTAAAATTTTATATATTATTAATGCTGTTAATTAATATAGATGAGTAAGGTTGATATAGTGGCATGCCTTTCACATCCATACATAATAAAATTGTAGGTTCAAGGGTCACGCATCTCTTTTTTATGTTCGAATGTTTGCAATCCTACAATAGTATAGTTGCTCCCTCAGTCAAACGGCAAAATCATTACATTTCTCTGATAAAAGTTCAAAATTTAAAACCACCTATTTTCAATATCAAATAATAAGAATACCAATATAATTAAAATAAATGAACGAAAATAAACAACTAAAATACATTTAATAGGAGAAAATATATTTTTTTACCTTCTCATCGATGAACCTAGCCCAAAAACGTGCCTGAGCTCTTTCATAAGGGTCTTTAGGCAAGATGGGAGAGTTTTTCCAGGTCTCATCAATGTATTCAAGAATGACTTGGGACTCTGCTATTGCTTTTCCGTTGTGCACGAAAGTAGGTACTTTTTTGTAAACAGGGTTGTATTTGAGAAGCAAAGCACTTTTATTTGATAGATCTTCTTCAAAGAATTCATAACCTACACCTTTGAGTTTCAGAGCAATCTCCACTCTACGACTAAAAGGGCTTCCCCAAACACCAAACAACTTGACTTCATCAGCCATTTTCACTCTCTGGCTATTATTAATCTTTGGTCTTGTGTTTTGCTCTGTGTTCTGTGTTTGCTTTGATATTATATAGACCTTTAAATTTCTTGGCCATCAAGTTCCTGCATTTGTCATCATATACGTGAGATGGGCAAACTGTTCCCTTCTAGACTCGGTTGGTACAAGTCTTCCAATGGTTTTTAACCTCATTTATTGATTTGTTTATTTATGTATTTGTTTCCTTTCTTGTTTGATAAATATTGCCAAAAGCATCGGGACTAATGGTTGAATTTGTCTTACAAGGTCGTAATCATGAACAATTAGACATGTAAATTTGGATATCCGTATATTACAATCTTAAAATCTTATAAGCTGTTGAGGGTTGGATCGAATGGGAGTAATTTGTTTTAAATCAAGTCCCATCAGTTAAGAATTAAATACAATTTTAGTGATTAGACATGTAAATTTGGATATCCATAATATTAAAATCTTAATCTTATAAGCTGTTGAGGATTGGATTGAGTTGGAGTAGTTATCAAGTCCCATCAGTTTAGAATTAAATGCAATTTTAGTGATTAGATTTATTTTTTCTGCTAGTCCCCATTCTGTAGATTCGAACTCACCGATTAGATTTATTTATTTTTTTTAAAATTAATGATATATATATATATATACATATATACGAGCGGGTTCGGGTATGGACCATATTACCCCTTTCCATTCCAACACCATACTGTCCCTTGCCTAGCCTGCACGCCACCTGGAAATCCACGCTCCATTGGGAACAGGGCACCGCAGCACCAAGACAAATTGGGACCACGCGGCCACACCAAGTTTTGGATGTGTGTCTCTTACAGATGACATGGTAAGTAAGGATTGCCTTAAATAATGTTGATCAGTGTGACATCATTTCTACGAATGTTGCTTGGAATATTTGGAAGATTACATAAATTAATGCCCATCTGTTTAATTTTCCACAATTTTGTAAGAATTTGTAACATGAATTTGATTATTTAAATAAACCAATAAAAATAAAACCTGGGTTTTCCATCTAAAGGGGGAAAAGAAAAGAAATTGCAAACTATATAAATATAACCATCCTTTTCCCCTTGGAGAAATGATGATGAATATATATATTTTCCAACATGAATGAAAGTGTAAAACTATGAAAATTACAACATGGAATTAAACATTACACAAACATCACACACCTATTGATGCCCAATTCAGACTTATTTTTCTTTTAATTATTCCGTCACCTCCATGACAAAATGGTTTGTGGTAAAGAAAAGTTTATCTGGAAGAAGTGGAAACGCTTTGACGATGACCCCTGTAAAAAGCAATTAGTTCATCTCTTGGAGGCAGTGTTTCCTTGACAACATCATGGTTCACAAATTCATGAATCCATTGGTATAGCCTGGGATATTTCTCTTCAGTCAACAGCTCCACCCCTGCAGCTTCTAGCATACATGGTACCCAATAGGCAATGATGTTGCCAACAATATCCACAAATCCAATGGTCTCTCCCCCAAAAAACTTGTTGTCTTTTAGCTCATTTTCCAGTGTTTTTAGAAGCTCTTTTAATTCTTCCTTTACCTTGTCAGGTTCCTCACGCCCCCAGAAGACTTTTCGTAGTGTAGGGAAGCACTTAAAAAACCAAAAAAAAAAATATATATATATATATATATGTTATTTTATTAAACCGATAATAGTAGTTAAATTAATATTCATTACAAAATAATCATGGTTGTAATCTAATAACAAAATCACTACTTGATAAAGATTTAGAATTCTTTTTTTTTTTTTTTTTTTTGGTTAATTGATAAAGATTTAGAATTCGAAACAGCTTTTTCAATATCAAATGATAACAATGTGATTACGAGTAATATAACATTTAATCAAAGAAATGAAGTAAAGGGATAAAAATTTGAAAATATATATGTATATATATTTACCTTCTCATCGATGAATCTAGCCCAAAACCGTGCCTGAGCTCTATCATAAGGATCTTTAGGCAAGATTAATGGAGAGTTATTCCAGGTCTCATCGATGTATTCAAGAATGACTTGAGACTCTGCTATTGCATTTCCATTATGTAAGAAAGCAGGGACTTTTTTATGAACAGGGTTATATTTGAGAAGCAAAGGACTTTTGTTTGAAAGATCTTCTTCAAAGAATTCATAATCTACACCTTTGAGTTTCAGAGCAATCTCTACTCTGCCACTAAAAGGGCTTCTTTGAACGCCAAACACCTTCACTACCTCAGCCATTTTTCACACTTTTTGCTTTGATTAATATTAATCTTCGGTCTTTGTTTTTTTTGGGGCTTTTTTGTGTTTTCTTTTGACTCTTATGTAGAGCTCAATTTCTTTGCCGTCAAGTCTCTGCATGCGTCATCAAATACGTATTATTGGCTAATCTGTTCCTTTGTAGACTCGAGTGGGTCCCCGACTCCCAGTCTTCTTTTTTATTTTTCTTTCTTTTTCTGACAAAGATTTTTTTTTTTTTTTTTAATAGGGAGTAATGTTGAATTTATCTTACAAAGTGGTAATTGTTTAATAATTATAATTTTTTTTTAAATAATGTTTAACAATAATAAATGTTGTCTTGCCAATAGTCCCTGCTTAATCTTCTCACTGCTTGGAACAAAATTTCTGAATTTCCTTCCCCAAAAAAAAAAAAAAAAATTGTGTTGAATTGGAATTCTTTTTTTTTTAAACTATAATCTTCCAACAACTTTACTTAATTTTTGATAATTAAAATTTCTATGGAACTGGCAAGATTTATATATTCATTTCGGTTTTTTGTTTTTTTTGTTATTTATAAAAAAAGGTTGCCTTTTAAAGGAGACAACCCAAGTGAAGAATTCAAATTCCCCTTCTCAAGATTAAAAAATATTTATCTTATACAAATCGTTTTATTTTAATTTATCTTCTTGCTCTTCGGTGATTGATGGCCGCAAATTATATATATAAAAAAAATTCTGAAGGTCAAAAGAGGGCATTATTTTGGTCGTCTCTGACAGGCATTATCTGCACGTCCATATCATATCCATTTATTTTGTCCGTTTGGTAGACTCTACAGCTACCCAGTCGACGACCAATCTATACCTTTGCAGTGAAGTGGAGCACGCATTTCCAACGTATTAAATATTTCTCAAATATATCTATTATTCAAAAAATAAAAATCAAATATGCCAAAAAAAATGACTAACCCATTAAATACTTCATTTTCACCCCCCCAAAAAAAAAAAATAAATAAAAAATACCTGCTTGTCCGATACTCGGTTTTCTTTTCTTTCCAGAAATCAGTTATTTTCTTATATGTTATTATTCTTTTAAAATATTGAATTAAAATTTTTTTTTAATCATTTACAACATCTAATCATATACATTAGTAATTAATTAATATATTATTTAATATTAAAAATTTAAACTCTGTATTTTTTAATCAGAAGAAATAATAATTTTTATATGTTTTAAAGACAATCTAATAAGATATTTTCACATGCAATATAATCCAATTTCAAATTTTCACCTTCATATTAAAATAAAAATAAAAAATAAAAAATAATGGTTTTGTCACAAGTTAATTCCATATATCAAGTCAATTACTGTATATTAAAAATCAATTTTATGAATTTCCCCTTGTCTTTGAGTTCATTTTTCACAATATCTACCAATCCCATCGTCTCTTCCCCCAAAAACTTCTTGTCTTTGAGTTCATTTTCTAGTGTCTTTAGATGCTCTTTTGCTTCTTCCTTAGCCTTTTCATGGTCCTCACATCCCATGCAGCTCTTTCCACATTGCAGCCAAGCACTAAAAAGCAAGAAAACTGTATTGAAATTTAGTTCATAAAACATATAAAATGAAAAATTATACTGTATAGAGTGCTATTTATTTTTCTATTCCATTAGTGGTTTTGTAAGACTCTGCCCCTTAAAATGGTCATTTTAGTGACAAACATCTAGGTAAAATCGTATCATATCATTTTTCTTTTCAATATTTAAAAAGAAAAGATTTGAACCCAGATTATTGGTTAAAGAAATATAATTTTTACCGTTGAATTATCCCACAGGACAATCAAATACCTCTTTAATCTCATACAAACCCAAGGTTTCAAAGCCCTATTTTCCTGTATAAAATAATAATAATAATTGGCAATACAATTATGGTTAGATATAACATTTAATTAAAAAAAAATGAACTAAGAGAAACAACCTAATTAAATTTGATAAGGAACTAAAAGAAAAAAAGAAAATATTTTTTTAACTTGTCATCGATGAACCTGCCCAAAAAAAATCCCTGGGCTGTGTCAAAAGGGTCTTTAGGCAAGATTGGAGAGTTACTCCGAGTCTCATCAACGTATTTAAGAATGACTTTTAAGCCAAAAATAAAAAAATTAAAAATTAAAAAAAATTAAAAAAAAATACAAAACAAAACCAAAAAAAAAATGTATTCAAGAATGACTGGGACTCTGCAATTGTATTTCCATTGTGTAAGAAAGCAGAGACTTTTTTTATGAACAGGGTTGTAGTTGAGAGGTAAAGAACTTTTGTTTGAAAGGTTTTCTTCAAAGTACTCATAATTTACACATCATTGAGTTGTAGAGCAATTTCTACTCTACGACTGAAAGGGCTACCCCAAAAGCCAAACATCTTCACTTCCTCAGCCATTTTTTGCACTTTGGGTATTATTAATCTTTGGTTTTGTATTTTGCCTCATGTTTTCTTTGATATGATATAGAGCTTTATTTATTTTATTTTTTATTTTTTGCTTAAAGATATAGAGCTTTAATTTCTTAGCCATCTAAGTCTCAGCATTGGTCATCATATACGTAAGATCTAGGGGCAGAACCAGGATTTTGAATGAGTGGGGACAATTTTTCTTTTCTTTTTTTTGTTCTCCCTTCTTTTTTTTTTATTTATTTTTAATCTATAAATGACAAATTCTAAAGTAAAATTTGTAAAAACTATTAAATGTATAATAAAAATTAGCATAGCTACTTATTGTTAGCTAATTTTATTAAATATTACGATTAAACATTTTATATTAGATAATAAAAAATTTTCAACTTAATTGTTAAGTATAATTACTTTGTAAATAGATGATAAGTCGTAAGACTTTAAAAAATATTCAATCTTGTTTTAAAAAAATAAATTAAAGATAAACTATAACATTATAACATCCAATAAACTGTTGAATTATGTTCAGTTTAAAATAATTTTACATATTTTTATCCATGATTACAGTTTCCATATAAACCGACTTATTTATTATATATAATTTTATTTTGTTGGCTTTAATTTAATATTTCAAATGAAAATAAAAAAAAATAACTGGCTTAATTGCAACGTTTATCTAAACATATTGGTGTTTTCTTCACGAAAAAAAAAATTAAAGTTAAATTGAAACTTCTGTAAAAAAATATAAGATTTATTTTGTGACTATCCCTAATAAAATTTGTTAACCATCTCAAATATTTGATAAAACTAAAGACAAGTGAACGTCTAATATTGCTAAATTAATACCAAAATTAAAAAACTGCAGAGCCTATTGCCTAGTGGGGCATTATCATTCCCATTCCATTTCGCCATTTAATTATTCAAAAATTTTAATTTAAAAAATATTAAATTTTTAAAAATAATATTTTGAAACTTAATACCTCAATTAATTAACAGGAAATCCCTGTAGAGGGGCACCGCAGGTCCAAGCCAAGTCGGGCGACATAGCCATCCCAAGTTTGGATGTGTCTCTTATTTTTTGATGGATGTCTCTCTTAGATTACATGGTGGGTAAGGATTGCATGAAATAGGTTTCATCAATGTGCTCATTATTTCTATGAATGTTACTTAGAATATTTGGAAGATTACAAAATTAATGCCCATTTGTTTAATTGTTCACAATTTTGTAAGAATTTGTAACATGAATTTAATCATTTAAATAATGAATAAGAAACACCTGGGGTTTTCCATCTTAGGCGGAAAAGAAATAGAAATTTTGCTATATGAATATAACTATTTTTTTTTTTTTTTCCCTTTGGGAAAATGATAAAAGGAAAATTGAAATTTCAGCAAATATTATCGATCGACTGGTATCATAAGGGTTTCTAGGTAAGATTAATGGAGAGTTATTCCTGGTCTTATTAATGTTTTCAAGAATGACTTGAGATTCTGCTATTGCATTTCATGGTGCCATTTTTTATGATCAGGGTTGTAGCTGAGAAGCAAAGAACTTTTGTTTGAAAGGTCTTCTTTTAAAATATTCATAATATATACACCTTGCGTTTCAAAGCAATTTTTACTCTGCCACTAAAAGGGCTTAACCAAGTGCCAAACACCTTCACTTCCTCAGCCATTTTCACACTATGGGTATTATTAACCTTTGGTCTTGTATTTTGCTCTGTTTTTTCTTTGATATTATATAGGGCTTTAATTTCTTAGACATCAAGTTTTTGCATCTGTAATCATATATGTAGTATGGGCTAATCTGTTCATATGTAGACTCGGTGAGTACGAGTCTTCCAGTGACTTGTTAGACCTCAATGAGTTGAATTTATCTTACAAAGTTCTAATTTAAACAATTTTAAATAGATACTTTCTGCTTAGTCTTGACATTGCTAATATATATATATTATATTATTTCAAATCGTTGAATAATGGGAAATTTTTTTACTCAAATCTTTTTACCACTACTTAATTTTGGATACATAAACTTACTCTATAATCGGCATGCTTTATATATCCACTTTAGTTCTTTTTTTTTTTTTTCCTTTTTTTTTTTTTTTTTGGAGATTTATTCATTTTAGTTTTTTATAAAATAAATAACTTTATAGAGGTCAACGAGGGCATTGTTTTACCTGTGTTTTCTCTCGCAGGTATTATCTGCACGTCCAAATCCTCTCCCTTCAATGGGTCTATTTTATCCTTTTGGAGGACTCTCGAGCAACTGACCAACTCATCAAAAACTGCATGTATAACACATATCAATATCGGCTTAGCAAAGCATATATACAAAGGTCGTTGTCCCAAAAAAATAAATAAAAAAAAATGTATTACAAAGATCGGATGATAATTTCAATAACTTGCTTGTTCTATCTCGGTTTTCTTCCAGGAAACCAAATTGTATAAAGAAGAAAATTACCATTTTCTTAAATATTATTATTATTTTATTTATATTAAATAGGAGATTCACACTCTGCATTTTTTTTTAGGGAGGAAATAATGGTTTTTATATGCTCTTGATGACAACCGAGTGGCTTTGCCACTAGTTATGATCCAATTTCAAATCTCAACCTCCAGAAGAAGAGAAGAGAAGGGGAAAAGAAGAAGAAGATGTGGTTTTGTCACTTGACAGTTTCCATGAAAACTTTTGGCATATCATTAACATAATGTATTATTATTGTGACAAAAAACATGCATGTCAATCTAGACTTGCTTTTGTGACAAAAAATTTTGTAAATTTTCGCCATGAATATATATGATTGTGCTTTTATATATAACTTGAGCATCCATCTTTATACCATTTTATTGTAAAAGCTATGGTACTGTTCTATAGGAGGCACATTTTCCATGAAGAATGGAGAGGTTGCAGTCAATGGGCTAGCTAAAGAAGTTGCCAAGCAAAAATATCCACCAGCCCAATAGTCTCACTGCTCCAGCAAGCTTTCCCTAGGTAAGCAAAACTTTAGTTTAATTAGTAAATACAAAGATATTAAAAGCATGTAACTTCTTAGCATATGACATAAAAATGCAATCATTGGTGTAATCCTCTAAAGCTAGGATCATTCTAATTTCCAACCCATACTTAGAAGAATGTTTTTCAGTTAATATAATCACCAAACACCTAAATATTTTAATAATGTCATTGGACCCAAGATTACTTTTTGTATAGCTAACATGCTTAAGTATTATTTCAAAAAATAAAAATAAAAATAAAAATAACAATACCTTCTCTAATATTTTCTCATGAATTGAGTATACAGGGACCTTGTTGTGAAGTGGATATTGTATTTGAGAAGCAAAGGAAAGGAGTGTTGTTTGTTATGGATGGGTCTTCTTCAAAATATTCATAGCCAATACCTTTCAGTTTCAGAGAGCAATCTCTTCTATGTGACTAAAAGGTCCCACACAACCTTTCTTTTTCCTTTTTTTTTGGTAAAAAAGGTCCCACACTGCTTGCTTAGCCATCAAGCCTCTTTACCTGTAATAGATGCTCATTCTTGTTTTCTCTTAATTATAGTTTGCATTTATATATACATATTTTTAATAAATTTAGTTCACTTCACTAATATGTTGGTTTTTAATTGCTTATTTATTTTTTATTCAATTATATATTTTTATATGTCTTCATATATATATATATATATATATATATACACACACACATTTATTACTTCAATGGGGTCAAGTAGTAAACTCTTCGTTTGATTTTATATTGTTTGCATTGACAAATTATAAAAAAGAAAAAGAAATATGTAAATCCAACATAATTTGTAGACAATGATTGTGAATTGTATGTGACATCCCATTCGGGGTCTCTCTCTCCATGGGAAATTTGAAAATGAGGGAGATGGATATGAATAGTAAAAATTTACATTAAATGATTTACTAAATCATTTATATCACTTTCAATTATCATATGTATGAAAATTTAATAATATAAAACATATAGATGATTTGTTGTACCACATAATTTATACAATGTTTTTGTTTATTCATGAAATTTGAATATAACTTTTTTTCATGAGCTAGTACGCATAGACAAGGTATAAATATAAAAGCTATATATATATATATATATAGAAAAAGAAAAGAGTGTGAACAAGTTTGAAACAAAGGTGAAGCGCCATATCTTTTACTAGTATCACACAAAGGGGCTGAGAGACTGAAATTAAATAAAAAGCAAATGCAATCAATAGTTTCAATTTTTGGTTTGAATAACTTTCCCTCTACGGTTTTTCAAATTAGCGGTCAACATCAAACAAGCCGTTGAGAGGAGCCTTTCTATTTATGCAATTTGTTTTCAGTTAGAACAACCTGCACTATCTCACAAAAAGTAAAGAAAAAAATTTTTAGAAAATTAATTGGAATTAAAACAATCATATAAAAGCCTTCCAGGGAAAGTCACAAAAAAAAAAGAGTGGCCATTGGTAGTAGATGTTGAACATTTATTATTATTCATTACGTAGATGTTAGGTGAGACACCAACTGCAACTTTTTTTTTTTTTTATGATATGGTTTTTATTTATTAATTTGTTAATTAATTTTATAAGCTATGATATGGAAGTGAGGTGAGTTTTCTATTTAAATATTAAAATTTTGGTGCAATTATAATTGCTGCAATCAAAGTATGTGTCTTATAAAAAACCAATTTTTTTTTATTTTTTTTTTAAGATTAAACAAAAACCAAATGGGTTTTAGTTGTATCACAAAATAGATTGAGAATTAATGGGAAAAGCAGAGTTGGAATTTTCCTTTGTTTTGTAGACAAAAAGTACAAGTTTTGAATTTTAAAATCCTATTAAGAGGGATTAAGATCTACCATCTTTATGCGTCTTCATAAAACTGCCATGAGGAATGAAAGGGTCGCTGAACAACAACTTGTAAACCCTTTTCTTTTTCCTTTTTTTTTTTTTTTTGAATAAAAAAGTACAATAGCATCATGCCAAATATAAGAACAAAATAAAAAAGAGAGTAGCACTGTCTCCTTAAATCCTATCTCTTTTTTTATGGGTATAGTATTCGAGGATTATTAAAAAACAAAATAAAAAAAATACATAGTGGCTAAAAAGTCTTAAAACTTATAAAAATTCTTTATTGAAATTCTCTAAATCGTAATTCAACATCATCTTTCTCTCTAAATCATGATACAAAGAAAGTACTAATTTATTTATCTCGATAAACATAGAATATTGTGGTGCAGAAAGGAAGAAGAGAAGGATATAGTATTAAACAATGAATCTTATGAAACAATTGTTTCTGTTATATTTAAAATTTCTCATGTAAGTTCTTCAACTAAAAAAATTAAATTAGTCTCTTTGTTTTTTTTGTTATTTTAATTTTGTGGATAAAAGATGGGAATGGTTTTACTGAAGGCCGGGCCTACCATTCAATCACCAGATCGCCCTGCTGTTGTTGTTTGGTTTCCTTACTCGAAGACAAAACATCCTTTTAGTTTTGGGTTATCCTTTTATCAAACTAAGGTTGCTCAGAGCCAACCAATATCCCTCCTACCTTGTCCTTCTTATTCCTTCTTCATGTAACTAAATTATTTTTTTGTAATCTTTTGGGACCTAGAGAATCTTAAATTAATGTGTCAAAAAATAAAAATAAAACCAATAATAGGTAGAGAAATCACTTGCAATACTACTAACATGCCTTTTTTATTTTCTATTTTATTTTATATTGAGTTCAAGATTCAAACTTGGTTGTTTCAAAATATAGTGTGACTGTTTCCAATTATTCAAACTAACATACCATTCTTTTTCTTTTTCTTTTTTAAAAAAACTTACAAATGCAGGAAAAGGAGGAAAGAAAAAAAAAAAGGGCAATTTACTAACCAGTACCCACTTGGGTATTTTCATATTTAGTCTTTTTTTTTTTTTTTGGTTGTCCTATAAGATACGTTGCTTTTATTTTACTTTAGATAAAGATGAATTGCATGAATAAGAAGCATGACAGACAAAGTGGAGCGGATATAAACAATAAAGGTGAAGGACATTGTAAACCATGTAAAATTGGTCAATGTAAAGTTGTATGACCCCAAAAAAAAATTCCAAGATAACAAAATTATATCATGGTATTGGCCAACAAGGGTAAGAGAAAAATTTCAGAAAAAAATATAAATCTTCTTTTATATTTTAACTTTTAATTAGCACCAAACTCAGTTATACAAGTAGTTAGAAAAATATGATTAAGAGATAAATTGGTAGACATCATTTGCATATCCGTCGCTTACACGATTCCCATAATCCTTTTTTATTATTACTATAATTTTTTTAAAACAAGTTCAAATATTTTATGCACTTTATCATTTAGAACCATTGTTTAAGCAACTGAAAAGCAATGCTACAGAGAGAGAGAGAGAGCGCAAAGTCACTTGCTTTGGCTGTTTACCGTCAGCTTAATATCAAAGAATCGGTAAGCCTGAGAACAGAACAGGCTCCTCATTCATGTGTTTGAGCAAGCTTTAGTAATCATTATAAAGCTTCATATAATCCTATTATTCATATTTCACGAATTTATTAAAAGCTCCTTTTTTTTTCTCTTTTTTTTTTTCCTTATAATACCCACCATTTTTCTTTTGCTATTTTTATATAACCTTCATTGTCAGACATGGTGGTGACCTTATGGACAGAGCTTTCACCCACCAAGAGGAAAGAGAAGTAACCCAACTACAAAATCAAAAGCTAAAGAGTTGTCTTCCATTGGTGAGTCTAAGAGGCTGCTATTATCCAAACCCATTTTCTGTTTTCGGTTTCTGCGTTTCAAAATATCTTCGGAACTTGCACTTCAAAGCTCGACTCTCAAACGGTTGTTGCTTGAGAAAGCTTCAGTATAATGGTATGGTGGTGAACAACTCTACTTTTTGTGCTTCGCCTGGTTTCATTATTGAAGGAAGGAAAGCTGCAATGGAGGATTCGAGGGAGAAGAATGTGGTTATAGAAGAGAAAAATGATGGTCGGTTTGGTGATAATGAAGGTAAAGTTGAGACATTTGCGGATTTGATTGAGGAAAAGGGTCGGGAAAGCAGTTCAAGCTCTGAATTTTTGGCATCTGAGACTACAGGACAAGAGGAACAGAGTCATAGTAGCTCTGAGGAATCATCTTCTCCACCTTCCATGGGTTGGCCTATTAAGAATGCTAAGGAAACAGATTGCTCCAGCCAAAATGGTACTGAAATGAAAGAGAAAACCCGTTTGGATAATAGGAAATTGGAGAAACAAGGTTCGGCAATTTCAGGTATTAATTTCTCTTTCCCTCCATACATTCTCATAACATATTAAGAAAATTCTGTTTGTTAACTTGATCTTGTTTATGGGGTTTCCTAGAGATTGAAATGATGAAGGAAAGGTTTGCAAAATTGTTGCTTGGAGAAGATATGTCTGGCTGTGGAAATGGGGTTTGTACAGCATTAGCTATATCAAATGCGATTACTAATCTGTGTGGTATGTGAATCTGTATTTCTATGTATGTCTTTTCATACTCTAGTTTAATTTGTTTTCTGAAAATTTGCTAATGATATAATTATGTTGGATATTCTTGTCTTTTTCTTTTTTTGCTCTGTTCAATTCTGTAGCTACCCTATTTGGGCAACTTTGGAGACTAGAACCTTTACCTGTAGAGAAGAAATTGATGTGGAGAAGAGAGATGGAATGGTTTCTCTGTGTTAGTGATCACATCGTCGAGTTAATTCCTACTTGGCAAACATTTCCGGATGGAAGCAAACTCGAGGTATAATCTGATTTTGGTATAGATAGTTGGAGCTTAATGATAGGTATCGTAAAGTATTCATGGTAAAAAGTTCTTGTGTTTTTCTTCCTTTTGGCTGCAGTATAGATCATTAATCTGTTTTTTATTTCAAATCTAGGATAACCGAGTTTACATGTGTCCTTAATACTAGAAAAGTAACCGCAAAATATAGGCCAACTAAGAGAGTAGAAGTTATTATCTGGTGTTTATGTGAAAAATTATGTCCATTAGGAAGAAAGTATGGTGTTTGGTTTAAACTGAATGGTGAGAAATGTGTTTCCTACCTCAATTACTTGGGAATGAGGTTTAGTTGAGTCTTACCTTTATGTATTTTTTAAACATGCGTTCAATGTTAATTTTTCTTCCCATCTATGTTAGGTCATGACTTGCAGACCCCGCTCAGATCTCTATGTTAATCTCCCAGCATTGCGTAAATTGGATAACATGCTGCTTGTAAGATTCTCTATCACTTGTTACATTGTGAAATTGCGTTTAGGCATCTAAGAGATCATTTTGATTCAGGATGTATTAACCAATTCATGCAGGAAATTTTAGATGCATTTGAGAATACAGAGTTCTGGTATGTTGACCAAGGGATTCTCGCCCCGGATGCTGATGGATCATCATCTTTCAGAAGAGCACTTCAACGCCAAGAGGAAAAATGGTGGCTGCCTGTGCCCCGAGTTCCACCCTGTGGTCTTCACGAAAGTACAAGAAAGCAATTGCAGCACAAGCGCGATAGCACGAATCAAATATTGAAAGCTGCCATGGCAATCAATGGTATTGCCTTAGCTGATATGGAAGTCCCTGAATCATATCTTGAAGCTCTTCCAAAGGTATTAAAATACTTTTAAAGATTTCTAGTTTTGCAAGGTATTTTGGCTGTTAAAATTGGTCATCTGACTTGGTTTCAGAATGGAAAAGCCAGCTTGGGAGATTTCATTTATCGGTATATCACATCAGATCAATTTTATCCTGAATTTCTGTTGGACAGTCTTGATTTATCTTCTGAACATCAAGCCATAGAAATTGCCAACCGAGTGGAGGCTGCAATGTATGTATGGCGCAGAAGAGTCAGCTCAAAACCTGCCGGCAACACAATCAGGTCCAGTTCAAGGACATCGTGGGAAATGGTCAAGGAGCTGATGATTGATGCTGAGAAAAGGGAATTACTAGCAGAAAGAGCAGAAAGTCTTCTGCTTTGCTTGAAGCAACGCTTCCCTGGTCTTCCACAGACAACCTTAGACATGAGCAAAATCCAGTACAATAAGGTACGGACTTCTATCCAGTGATAACTTCATTCTTAGTATGCTTTTCAGTATAAAATTCTTACATAGTTTATCAAATTGAATCTATTAGGATGTTGGGAAGTCCATTCTGGAGAGCTACTCAAGGGTTTTGGAGAGCCTAGCATTCAATATTGTGGCACGTATTGATGATCTTCTCTATGTGGATGACTTGATAAAGCATTCTGATCAATTCTCCTCCATCTCAAAAGTAGGTGTGATTTCTCACAAAAGTGCCCAAATCGCATACTCACTGCCCATGCCAAGCACTCCTTATAAAACAGCTTTCACTACACCAAACTTTTCGCCTGCTCAGCTAGTTAGCCCTGCAAGAGGAGAAAGATCACCATTTGTCACCAGTGGCAAGATTCCCCAGCGAGGATTAGGCGTGAAAAAGATCTTGACTGATTATCTTAGTATTGATACAAAGGGAAATGATTATCAGAATCCTATTGAGAAACCAGATCCAATATCAAGCACAGTATGTGAACTGTCAGCATGTCAAACAGGATTAGATTCTTTTGTCTGTACAAAAACAGCAAAAAGTCCACCAACTGGGGACTCCATTTCAGTTTCAGAGGAATGAAATCAGGCAATAAATCCTGAGGATGGGCTTCTCGAGATAATACAAAAATTTGCTGATAGAACTGGCTATGCTTATTTGTTCTTTCAACATACATAGGATGAATATTTGAGATTTTGGAAGGTTCATTAGGTTGCTTAGTTTATGTTGTAACGAAATCTTTGTTACAGTAATGAGTTGAGTGGCTCATGTTTTTCATAGACATCCTCAATTTATAGTTTTGAGTTGTCCTGACTGACCCTCAAATGGTGATTGTAAAATGAAAGAACAGAAGTCTGTATTCCTTTGTTCATAAAATCTATGAATGCTATTCATATTTCGTGCGGTCGAGTACTAGAAATGCTTAAGATCAATACACAACCAGTGCTCACATTTTATGCTTCCTCCTTCAAAAGATGTTTAAACAATTGGCTTGCCAAAATAATTCTCTATATGGGTACTTAAGCCTGAAACTTAGGCCAAAAATTTTCTTCTACAAGAATACTGAACCGATGAAGAATAACAAACAAAATTAGTATTTACTAGTGTTGCAGTTAAGGGGTGCTTTAGCTAATATAAAATAGAAAGTGCATTCCAAGAACTGAAATTGGAAGCTGAGGCACACTAATCAATAATCATACCACTAGACTTGAGTTTAAATAAATTTATTATTAACAATAATATTTAATTTTAAGGCCTATAAAGAGAAGAGGTTTCTACAGGTAGATTGTAATGAGGTTTGTGGTAGTTGGCCTAGTATTTGGTTCAGTTTCCACAAAAGTGAAGCTTTATTGGAAGAAGACCTCTACTTTCATGGTTAATTAATGGACTTCTGAAGAATTGAGATAAGGTGGCTGGATAAAAAGCTCTTCAAGTTCATCACTATCAGAAATGGCTACATTTGGAAAGAGCGAGGAAGAGTGACATGGAATTTATATTGGAGGCAAAAGAACACCCTGATTGGCCAAAAGCAACACTGATAATACTCAAAAAAATGTTTTTATACCGAAGTGCTGCATTAAGAAAGTTCTCTGGTGTTCTAGTGCTTGCTCCATTATGGCTTAAGTGGATGAATGGAGAGAGCACCGTTTTTGTGCTAATGTTCGATGTATAAAACCTGTCTTGGAGGGGCAGAAAGTATTCATTGCATTGTCATAAAAATCAGATAAGCTTTTTGTCATTGTGAATTGTGACATACAGAAATGAAGGCTCCAGTGAAGTTCATCGTTGTTCTCAGTTTGCTTTTGGTTGTCACCATAGCTGGAGTTGAAAAGGTTGATGGGGCAACAAGCCCTTGTGGGAAATCCAGTCCAGACAGTGAGGCCATGAAGCTTGCTCCTTGTGCTGAGGCAGCTCAAGATGAAAAAGCTTCTGTTTCGAACAGTTGCTGCCTTCAGGTGAAACGCTTAGGCCAGAATCCAAGCTGTCTCTGTGCTGTTATGCTTTCTAACACTGCCAAAGTTGCCGGAATTAAACCTGAGATTGCCATTACCATTCCTAAGCGCTGCAACATTGCCAACCGTCCCGTTGGTTACAAATGCGGATGTAAGTTTATGTCATTTTCGTGTCGGTTTCATTTTGCCTTTTTCTCTGTCCTTATTTTCTACTAACACATTCACAACATTGCAGCTTACACTTTGCCATGATGATGGGATATGAAGATGACTTACGAAGACCAAGGGGGTATTTCAAGGCTGTTAACTAGTAGACTACTAAATAGGAACTACGACTTTGTACTTTTTAGTCAATATAAGCTAGCAGCTTTGTAAGCCTATCCTTCTTGGAAAATAAAAGTATGCATATCCAATGTTTGGATAGTTATGACCTTTATATTATTTACGTGAGCAGCTACTTCTGCTGATTATTATTCCAAAGCAAAAATAAACTTGGAAATCCAAACCCTTGCTTAGAAGTTGAGTAACCGAAGTTAAAATGCCAGACAATATTGATAATTAAAGGCAAACAATGGTCATAAAAATCAAAATCAGATTGAACTCTGCAAACCTGTGGCTGCAAATTCTCTGTCTAAATCTACTATCTTCTTTAACAACCAGAACTTTTGTTTTTTTGTTTTTTTTTTGTTTTGTTTTGTTTTTGTTTTTCCCTTTTTTGTTTGTTTATAACAACCACAACTTGATAGCCATTGAAAAGCAGTACCCGACCACACATTTAATAAGAGTATCCTACTCGGTAGAGAATTACCTGGACTTGAAAATCTTAAGCTCTGATAAGAAATGGAAAGGAGACAGTTCCCAGACAAAGTGTATGACAGAGAGCCAGACAATGAAATCTATTATTTTGAGGTTGGAAATGAAATTGCACAACCATGTAATATGTGTCAAGGACAAAAAGAGGTTTTGACCTTTAATTTTTTCGTTTTGACCGTTGACTTCAAATTTTTATGTTTGAGAAAGAACTATCCATGTGAGAAAAGATGTCAAAAATAAATTCATGGAACATTTTTCACACTGAAGTGAATAGGATACCAAATAGATGAATCTAAATCTTGAGATCTTCAAGGGATGATTTTGTATCACAGCTCTAAGAAGCATTAAACAATCTGCCTAATGCTTCAAACTATATCAGTATATAGTCACTATATATATAGTCACTATATATATAGTCACTATATATGTATAATAATCTATCTCTGAAACAACTGTCCTCAAGCAAGCTAAGAGTAGAGTGATTTAACAAATAGAAACACCTTTGACATTACGAAGGGTATCAAAGAGGACCAATTGAGGTTCATTAAGATAAATGACCATTAATAAAGTTGTATTGAACTAATGAGGTCAGATTGTGGTTTTTAATACATAAAACATGGGAATAATTGACTTAAAGTTCACACAAATAAAGGAGACAACATTGAAAGCAATTTGATCTTAGTCTATAAATAAAAGAATACAAGTAAAAAGGAAAAAGAAATGGCAGGCAATGAAAGTTGTCTTATCATTTGATTCAAACCAATATACAAAAAAATTATGGAATGAGAAGTGTATATATGATAGAAGAGCAGCAAATAGATTTTTGGTGAAGAAAAACTCTGTTTCTCTGGAAAAGCTATTTATATTTGGTAACTACTTTAAATTTTTTAATTGAATTTATGAATCAACATGAGTTTTGTGGATTATGTTCAAAAATACAAAATCCAAAATCCAAAATCCAAAATTGTTATATTCATAAAATAGATGAATGTGAGTGTGAATGCTCTTTCATATTTAGTGCGCTGAAAGTCTGAAGGAGTTGAAGTGAAATTTGGATAATAAACAATCCTGACTAGCCAAAACAAAATAACTCACTACCCAAAAACAAAAAAAATAATAATTCTCTTTTTGTGTTGGGAGCTTCCCCCCAACACTTTAGGCCAAAAATGGCATTCGAACAAAATTGATGGTATTGCCATGAAAATGTGGTGGGATTATTACGTGATAGAAGGGACATTCCAAGAACAGAACTTTGAATCTTAAGGGAAATCATACACAAGATCGATGGTGTTGCAATAGCTGGTGCAGGGTGATGACAAAATCTTTTAAGTCCTTAATTTTGTCATTTTGTTGCATTAAAGCCACTGTTGGCTAGCATACTTGTTTTGGTAACATTTCTCTGAATTATTGCAAATCCTTTGCTTTGTTTTTTAACCTGTTAGCTTACTAATTTAATTAGCCCCCATTTTGTGTTCTTTTAATACGAAAAAATAAAAATAAAAATAAAAATAAAAGAGGAAAAACTTTGCTGATTAAGAAGTTGAATTGTGAAATGTTTGAAAGACAATCCAATACGGCCTATAAAGAACAGGGGTCTGTGGTAGTTGGCTTAGTACCATTGGTTGCCACGTTTTCACAAAAAGAAAACTTTATTAGAATAGGACCTAATGAGCTCTCGATGGTTGATTTATGATATTTTTTGGTACAATCCAGATGAGGTGGCTGGATCTAAAGCTTTTCATGTTCTTCACTATCAGAAGTCGCTACATCTGGAAGAAAACTGGGGGACATAAAATTCATATTGGAGTCACCACCCTTAAATGGACAAACCAACACTCGTAATGCTATTAAAAAAAAAATAAAATAAAAAAATCCATGTTTTTTAAACAACAAGTGCTGCATCAAGAAAATTGCCTTTTGTTCTAGTGCTTGCTCCATTATGGCTAAGTGGATGAATGAGAAAGCACCTTCTGAGCTTATGTTTGAAGTATAAAATGCTGTCTTGGAGAGGCAGAAAAATTCATCGCATTCCCCATCAAATAGCTGAGTAACTTGTTTTGTTGTGACTTGTGTGATACGTAAAGAAATGGAAGCTCCAATGAAGTTTGTATTCGTTCTTGGTTTGCTTCTGCTTGTGACTGTTGGTCTTGAAAAGGTTGATGGAGCAGGGAATCCTTGTGGGAAATCAACACCAGACAAGGAGGCAATGAAGCTAGCTCCTTGTGCAGAGGCTGCACAAGACGAAAAAGCAGCTGTTTCAGCCAGTTGCTGTGCTCAGGTGAAGAGAATTGGTCAGAACCCAAGTTGCCTCTGTGCTGTTATGCTTTCTGACACCGCCAAGAGCTCCGGTATCAAACCTGAGATCGCCATTACCATTCCTAAACGCTGCAACATCGCTAATCGTCCAGTTGGTTACAAATGTGGACGTAAGTACTATTAACCGTTTACCATTTTAGTTTGATATACATAGAAGCTTCTGAGTTTGATAAGAACTCAAAACAAGTATATTTTCCTGTTCTCTAGTCATTCATTCCCTAATAACATCGTTCCTTATAATGCAGCTTACACATTGCCATGATGGGATAAACAGAACATTTTCAACGTCCACGGATGTTCAGTAGTGGACAAAGATATCGAAAGCTGTTAGCTAGTAGTTTAAGTAAAGATTATGATATTGTACTTTGAAAAACAATAAAAGCTAGCAGCTCATGTCTATCCTTCTTGGACAATAAAATACTTAGTATTTTCATAGTTATGGCCTTTTCTTTTTGTTCTCTCTCTCTTTTTTTTTTTTTTTTTTCAATATTTACCTGATTCTCGTCTCTTGAGGAGAGAATAGCAGAAGATAACAATCACCATGGCTACTCCATCCTACGTTGGACCAGGAGTAGAGCTAAAAGAATCCACTACCCCAATCGATCATGTCCAAAAAATATAAAAAGAAATTCAACTGATTCTCGATTCAGGAAAAAGACAAAAAGAAGCCTAATAAAAAGAAGTTGGTATTCCAAAATCAGATTTTTATAACGAGCAAAAATGTGGCTGCAAGTTCTCTGTCTTGGTCTATGAATCTTCTTTAACGACCAGAAACTTTATGACCATGGAAAAAAGCATAACCTGACCACACATTGAATAGGACTGCTTTAATGGGTGGGACATGTTCTGGATAGAGGATGACCTTGTCTCGAAAATCAGCTTGGATGAGAGATGGAAAAGACAGTTCTCAGACAAAGAGTTGGACAGATCACTGGATAATTGCTGTTTTGCTGGGACCAGACCCTCATGGTTGATTTAACAGTTTGGTCGTGCGTGGCAGTGAAATGGAATCTCAAATCTTGAGGTAGGAAAAGCAATTGTATCACAGTATCAAGTAACTCAAAGCTCTTTGACCCTTCCAGAGAATATCTATTTGTTTGTTTCAACCAACCATTTCCAATATCTAAAAGTAAATTCAGAAAACATTCTGGGAGGGAGGGAGGGAGGGAGGGAGAGAAAGAGAGAGAGAGAGAGAGCCTATGCTTATAGATAATGAAGGAAACTTAGTATTCAAAGTTCAACAACATAATAGTATGCTGAGTCTCTAATACCATACAACCTCTACAGTAAAAAAGACAAAGTTCAGCACTCTTTACAGGTGAAAAAAAAAAAAAAAAGAAGAGAAAGATGCATATATAAACTATTGATTTATATATATAAAGGTTCTGCTGTTTGGCGGGAGAAAACAACCAGCTGCCACAGCCATCTGACAACTATCCATCATTCCTCATATAACATAAGATAGATATGATCTGCTACACTATGTTCCTATTTACCTGCATAAGCATATCAGTCATACAAAATTCAGTAAAATCCATAATCAATGAGATCGAAATCAATGAGCATAATTTGGTAACAACTTGTACTAAAAGCATGTGTTCCAGGATACTCTGTCTACATGTATATGTGTGTGCGCGCGCCTACCAAGTGAGGGGAAGATTTAGTTCATAATAATTGACTTAGCAAGTGGAAGAAAACACATCTAGCCACTGTATAGGGTTAGATAAATGATTTTTCAACATTTCACATAAAAATATCATATCTTTTGTCTAACTCTAGTCGTAAGATAATCTAAACATTGAGATTTTCAAGGGATGACAATATTTATCACAGCTCAGAACAGTCTGCCTAATGCGTCAAACTATTAGTAAATAGCTGACACAAAAACTATCTTTCGTAAAACTGTTGTCAAGCTAAGAGTAGTGTGATTAAACAAATAAAACTTAAGCACAGCTAATATGACATTGAGATAAACTCCTATGGCAGAAATTAATAAATAAAAAATCGGAACCAAAAAAATAAAAATAAAAAATAAAAAACCCAATTGTCAAATAAGAAGGCTTATTGCTAACAAATGTTTCAGAAAAATATAATATACCTTGACGAGTATATACCTTTGGCAGGTGGGTTCTTAATAATAGAGAGACCCTGCGGATAGAAAAATTAGTGAAACCACTATTATCAGTAGAACAAAGCATTTCCTTTAAGCATATGCATGCACCACTACGATAGGCAGGAGTACCATTGCCATACCTTTCCACCAGTTTCCTCTTGAAGCACTTCCTGAATCATCTTCATTCCCATCTTTCTTGAACTGCAAAATTACAAAACAACTTTCTAAGGTCCTGATTTTAGAACAAACAGAACATAATGAAATGTTCTCAGCTATTTTTCTTTTTATAAACTTTTGACATGGAGTTACTCCATGTAACTACCCAATAATCAAATACATAATGAACTGTGATTGTTATGTCCAAGCACCTCCTTAAAAATTATTTTTTTCTTGGAACGCAATCAGTTTATGAATTACAACCTAAATTTGAAGCTGTCAAAAAGGAGAGAGAAAGATAGAAGTGATGGAAAATTAGTAGCCAGACGTCCAACATTCATACAATTCCATGCTCAAATACTTTCATTATGCCTAAAGAAAAGTCAGAAAGAAACATTGCTATCTAAGTTAACAATTGCATTAAAAGAATACTCACCACGGAGTTCAGTCCTTGGTTTTGGGTACTCTGGGGATGAGAATAGATGTCTTGACCGCCATAATATATTGATGAGCTAAGATGACATGGTTGTACTCTTTGTTCTTGATAAATGGAGCTCATGTCCCTGTCTGGAACGTTATGGCTATCACTTTCACTGATCTTGGAAGTATCATCTGCAGACACAGAGCCGGGTGATGCCTTGAACATTAAATAAATTATTGTGTATCATAAATAAAAATGAAAAGACAAATCCTTTTTCATAGGAATAATTTTGGGTAAAGAGTGTGAATCAGATTGATAAGTCCTTTAGGTTAGTTTAGAAATCAAAGAATACTACAGACAAAGATGCAGACCATTAGAACTGTCTGTTATTCGAAACATTTGTTTCATACAAAAAGTTTCTACTCACGATGGTTAGTGCAGATGATTAAACAACAACAAGCAGATCCTGAAAAATGAAGAAAGGCCATTACTGTAGAAGAACTATTTACTATTTATAGATGATTTCATATTTGATACAATTTTTGTCTTATAAACAATTCTGAAAACATTCATTTAAAAAAAAAAAAAAAAAAAAAAAAAAAAAAAAAAAAAGTATCAACTAGAGGAGATATCCTAACAAATTTTCATTGTTTGAAAGCAATTTTCATATTGGTTTCTAGATTTTAAAGTTTGTCAAAATATAAAGTCTTTTGGACCCAAAAAATACATTTGTCTTCAGATCGCAACAAAATACACGAGTTTCCAGAAATTAGTCCCAAGCAAAGGGTATAAAAGAACTATTTCTTGGTGATGTACACAAGATTTTAGTTGGCGCATGCTATACGAGACAGAAGATAATGCAAACACAACTCTAACAATGGATACAAGGTTGAAAAACAAGACAAACCTGGAGTTCCAGGTTTTGAGTTCCACGATTCACTCTGCCAATCTTGCCTTTTCCCTGGAACTTCAGAGCGCAGAGACTCCCTTCCTAGCACCTGGAATCAACACCACCAAGACAAATGTCAGACCTTCTTACAACATGAAAAGGGATCGAAAAGTTTAAAAAATACCTTAAAAAAATTTCAGGAAGAACATAAAAAGTTCATTCAGACCATTATAAATTTCAGGGTAAGAGAAAACAAAGTTAACATAAAAAATCCTAGCTTGCTATAAATTTCAGGGTAAGAGAAAACAAAGTTAACATAAAAAATCCTAGCTTGCTATAAATTTCAGGGTAAGAGAAAACAAAGTTAACATAAAAAATCCTAGCTTGCACTTCTTAAGTAAACTCATTTAGCCCTCGATAAAAGATAAATAAAAAAAGTTACTGAAATTCTTCAATTAAGCAAAACCCTTCATATGTAAACATTTATGAATAACAAACCGATTTCAACAAATAATATAAACGAACCCCATATATAATTCTACAATAAGCAAAAGGATAAAATGCCTACTCAATAAAAATAGTCCCAAAAATATGAACTTGTAAATAACCAATGACATAGTAATTGGAACTCCATTACCTCTAAGCATAACAGAATTAGTAAAATTCAGAGCCAAATGTAAGGAAACAATAAACAACACAAAGAAAACAAAAATTAAAGCTGAATTGAATAACCAAATACAATTACACAAACACCTTCCAAACGAACACAGATTGATTAAAACAACAAAACAAATACTACCTTAGACGAAGGGGCAAAGATGGACCCGAAAATCCCAGTCGAAGAAGAAGTCTCTTTGGAACCAAAAAGCTCAGAAGTGAAGGAAGAAGAAGACGACCCCATTGGCTTCCTTCCTTCCATTATTCTCTGGTATTTCCAAAAGCAAAAAACCCACCTCTGAAAACTCTCTTTTATATTCTCCTCTTCCCTCCCCAACCCCACCCCCAGTCCCTCTCAAAAAGGTAACGCTGATATACGTATGCCCCTATACGAGGCCACCGTCATAAAATAATTTAAAGTTAAATAAAATTAAAAATTAAAAATAAAATAAACAAACAAACGGTGATAAGATTTGCTTTGCTGAGAAACAAACAGAAAGCACGAGAAAAAATTTAGCACACAAAGAAAAAAAAAAAAAAAACAGAGAAAAGACACGTGAAAGATGGCGCAAATATGAAACCGTTACTAAGAGACTGAGCGACCCAATTTATAGTTTTTTTATTTTTAATTTTTTTTATTTTTTTATTTTTATTTGCACTCAATTCAAAATTCTCTTTTCGCTTTCTATATGATTTTCCGCTTCTGGGTTTGGTCGATGACACTCTGTTTTTTTTTTTTTTTTTTTTTTAATTATTTGATATAATATCAGATTACAGTGTAAAATTATATATATATACATATTTTTTTTTACTTTTTCAGTTTCAGTTTCTCGTCCTTCAATCAACTGTAGAAAAGTATTAACAGATTCACGCCACGTGGAAGGACCAGCAGTCCAGGTGGGTCCTCCAAACAAGTCCCAACCTTTTAGTGCCACGCGTACCCTAGTGGATAATAACAACCCTACCCTGTCCTTTTTGCCCCTCAGCTATTCTTCCTTTTATTTATTTATTTTTTTTTTAAAATTTAAGAAATATTTTTTTTTTTTGTTTTTAAAATTTTTGACATTTCCTTTTGTAATATAAGCAAAGTTCAGAGAGCGATGACCTTATCTTTTTATCTTGTCGGATCAAACATGGGTGGGTCTTCTTTCGAAAATATGGTACATGGAAATAGAAACCAAACATGGGTGGGTCTTCTTTCGAAAATATGGTACATGGAAATAGAAATATGGAAGTTATTAAACTCTACCTACTTAATTGGGTTTACGGCTTCGGTTTTACAATTTTATATAATAGAATTTTTTTTATAAAAAAAATTATTAAAAAATTAATAAATATTTTATTTAAATAAAAAAATTACATTGAATACCTATTGAATTTTTATATAAATTACAAAAGCTGCATTAAATATTTATTAAATTTTTATATAAATTTAAAAAAAAATTGTTTAGAAAAATATAAAATTTAGATTTTTCTAAAACAGTTTTAAAAAAATTGTTTTTTTATCAATAAATACTTGTTGATTTTTATCAAATATTTTTATTTTTTAACAAAAAAATTTTTGGCCTTCAAATAGAACTTTTAGTCTTAAAAAAACGCTCTGTCAAATAGACCCTTAACCTCCATTTTGTAGGGGTTTTTTTTTTTTTTTTTTTTTTTTTTGGTTTAAGAACTCTATTTATGGATCAAAAGCTCTTTATGAAAAACTAAAAGTATTTAATAAAAATAAATAAGTACTTGTTGGTCAAAAAATGAACTTTTTAAAATTGTTTTAAAGAAGTTAAAAAAAAAAATATTTTTAAACTGTTTTAGAAAAGTTCATATTTTGAGCTTCTCTAAAAAATTTTTTTTTCCTTTTTATATTAAAATTTAATGAATATTTAATACAGCTTTTTTATTTATAACAAAATATTTATTAGGTTTTTTATAAAAGTTCTTTTTCAAAAAAATTTATTATTCAAAATTCTACATGCTAAAATTCTACTTTCATCCATTATACCAAACAGATCTATAGACATATTTTATAATTATTTTTGTAAAAATAATTAATTAATTATTATTGTAAATAAAATATCTTTCTTTTTTCTTTTATTCTTGCTTTTCTTTTTCATGGTCAAAATCAAAATTTCATTAAAGAAAAAAATCTAATCCAAAGTTGGACCGTTCATTTATGTGATTGAAATAAAGGGTTATCTTAAATCCATCGCTTTTTTAATTTTTTTTTTATTATTTTTTTAATGTAATCCACTGTTTTGGATAAGAAGGGGAATTATAGAATAATTCAAAAGGTGTTTTTTTTTTTTTTTTGTCATAATTGGTAAGTTGTTGTCTTATAAAGAAAAGTATTTAACCAGATAGAATAAAAAAATCCAAAAACTTTAAAAAAATAATAATAATCCAAAACCCTTTTGAGTTATACTATAAATGTAATTTATTAATTTTTTTGGATAATATCTTAATGTGATAAGATTGGAGATGGTGATTTGAATCCACATCTTCAAAAGTTGTGCATGCCGACCAATCTCACATTTCAAGTTTTACTTCTTTATAAGATTTGGTTTTTTCTTTTTTGATCAAAGATTTGTTTCCCAGATTTGCATGGAATTAATAACATTAAATGCAAAAAATAATCAATAAATGAAACCGATTTGACATAATTTTATAACTAGAATTTAAGGATAAATATTAAATAGAATTTTATACTCAAAGCTCTTGCATATTCTGCAGTATTTTGACATAACTCATAAGACTTTTATGTTAGAGCATCTTTAATAATTTTATCCATTGAAATTTATATGGTATAAAATATAGAAGTTGTTGATGTTTATGTGGCATAGATTGTACTTATTAGATAATGTTTCCTAAAAATTCCTTTCCAATTTTTTTCCAATTAATATATAATGATGATGTATATGCTAAATGATTTATTTTTATTTTATTGCTTATTTTCTGGAATTATTTGTTCCTCTTCATCATTGAAATACTGCAATCATAATCGGCCTTATATCCCAGCAATTTTTCACCGAGTTTTCAACAAACCAGAAGCAAAATAAAGCATATTCATTTTCAAAATTAATAACTGTATGGAGATTTCACTATTTTAGTAAAGGAAGCCAATTTAGTAAACACGTTTTTCGTACGGACGAGAAAGATTCATACTTAGATTTTTGAGAGCAGCCCCCAAAATTTCCAGCAAAGATTCGTTTTTAATTTTTCTACTACAATGGCAAAATATACAGCATTAAAAACCCAGAATGAGAAACTGAGGAAAACCCAAAATTACAACCCATAAAACACATATGAATCCAAAATCTTCAGGAAAATCATAATTAATTTCATAGGCAAAGATCGCAAGCAATAAATGTAAAAATAAAAACATTAATAATTTCACAGATGAAGATCACAAGCAATAATGGTAAAAGGATGATGTTTTTCATACAACAAGATTTCTTTCTTTGTTTGAAGGAGTTTAAGAAAGGATCAAAATCAAAAGAAATGCAAAATAAACAGAGCAAATTGAAGAGGATCTTTCTCCATAGACAATGCCAAGCTTTCCCTGTCTCCCATTGATCGAACTTTCTTGGAAATGCTAGTTGATTGAAATTTAGGAGGGTAAAAAGATGAAATAAAATCGAAATAGAACCTCAAAACAGAAGGTATGATTGAAAACAAAGAAGAGAGACAGGAACAACTGGGATTATGAATATTATTTTATTTTAATTAAAATTGATAAAAATAAACAAAATGCCAAGTCAAACTGTCTAATAGATTTTTTACAAGTATACAATATGATTGATAACCTCTATTTTTTGGCTCTTGCACATTATTATTGAAGAGATTTTTTAAAAAGTTGTCTATCTACTGTAAAGGATTTTTTATAAACAAAACCGATCGTCATTTCCATATACATTTTCATAGAATATCTCAAATCACTATACAGATTATAATCTATGTGACGATTAATCCAAAAATTATTTTTTAATTGTTCAATTTAAATTTCAATTAATTAACTATATGTATATATTTATATATATATATATATATATATATATATTTAAAAAAATAATAATAATTTTATTTATCTATACGTTTATATTTGAAACATACATATTTCGATCAGAATATTTTGATGAATCATTTTATGTAATAGATCATCTAAAATTAATAATCTTTACAGTATTTATTTTATTTTTTATCACATTTGACAGAATTTATATATAAAAACTATGGGGAGTTTTATTTTTTTTTTAATATTTATCTATATTTTTTTATGTGTCATCTAAAACATAACAATTCATATAGCCATTTAAAATGCTTTCAACCCTTCCATCATTATTACTTTTCCATTAGTCAAATCTAATAATAAATATCTATTTTTTTTTATAAAAATAATGTTATCTATAACTTTTTTTTTAAAAAAAAAAAACCTCTTATTTTCTATGTTATTCATTACCATTGTATGTGTAAAACTTATTTCATCACACTCTTTAAAGAAAGACGAGCAAGGCTGGTCAATATCTATATTTTTGAGGTGTGAAAACCATTTAAGAAAATAATTTTGGGTGCATGCTATTAATAATTTTTATAAGTCAATTAATTACTTTATCCATATTATTAAAAGATTATATAATATTAAAGTGATTGAGAAGATTATATATGTTAAACAAATGGAAAAGACAAAAGGGATTATTAAGATTAAGAAGATAATGATGGAAAAATGGGAGGAGGAGAGAATGGCGACAGAAGAAGGAAAATGTCAAATAAAGGGGTCCACAACACAACACTACACACACAAAGGCAGGTGTAGTCGTTGGAATCGGAGTAGTGCCACTGAGGGTCGCCGCATGCTCTACGTGTGTTCCTCTTTCCGCCACTTGGATTCTCACCGTCCCTCTACTTTCCCATCTTGACCGCTATGTCCATCTTCTATCTTCATTTTTGTTTTTTATTTAAATTTTTTATATGTTGGATAATATATACTATTATGCTATCCAACACATAATAATATTTATATCCGATAACTAACATATATACTATATATATATATATATAAAAGAAAATTTTATAATATAGACAGTTTTTATATAGATTATGAATATTGATGATGATTTTTAAAAAATTATTGTTAATAATATTTTTATATGATAATATTAATGATGATTTTTTTAAAAACTATTATCAATAGTCATAAATCACATGTGGATTGTCTTCTTCTCCTATCTTCATGTTTTTTGAAATTTTTTTATACATTGGATAATATAAATATTTTACTATCCAACATATAATAATATTTATATCGGATAACTAACATATATATATATATATATATAATTTTATAATGTGAATGATTTACATGTAAATTATGAATATTGATAACAGTTTTTTAAAAAAATTATTATCAATAATCTTTCTATACGATATTTTTCAAAAACTGTTGTTAAAATTCATAGATAATATGTAAACTGTCTTTATCTTAGACAGACTTTATATATATATATATATATATATAATTAAAAATAATATAGATAATATAATATAATTGTTACATACTTTCATTTTTCTGTCTCTGTTTCTATATGATTAATTTATATTTCATCTTAAAAAATAATTTTTTCTACTTGGTTTATATCATTTATTTGTTGATATTTTATTTAATGAGGTGTGATTAGGGATCCATAAAATGGAATAGAAAATCTGGATTTCCTCAATCCTTTCTCTATTTTCCGTTTGAAAACAATTTATACAATAATTGGCTAGATTATGAATTCGTTTTCTCTTATGGGGTTAAAATAGTAATTAAAATTAATAAATTTCACTATTAATTACAAATAAATAATCAAGTTTTTGCTGATCATTTACTGTGATAAATATCAAACCTCACCGTAAACACTCTAAAAAGGAGTGGCGAGTATCGAAACTCATTCCATTTTGCATCCTCGTCACTGAATACCCATCATCACCGATTCCCTTATCCCTATGCATTCTAAATATATTTAAACCAAAAAAAAAAAGAAAAAGAAAAAAGCCTTTTGATTTTAAAAGTACTATTGTTAACATTTTGATATAGTGTCAATTTGTCATTTTCCTTTAAAAAAGCAAATATCATTTTGCAAGTATGACTTATTGATGGGACTATGATGGCATTTACGTATGAAGTCTATGCCTTCTTTTTTTTTTCCTTTATTTATTTTTTTGTTAGACTGAGAATGTAATAATAAAAAACTACATTTTTATATTAAAAAGTATTGGGGGAATATTTCTCTCTCATTTCTACCTTTTCATTCTTCTTGTTTTCACTTGGATCGATGTTATCTTGTTGAATCAATCCAGATCGCAAGAAATATTAAGATACTAAATCCACAGACATATATATATATATATATATATATAGTGAGGTGGTGCTGCGGAATGTTTTCATGGAGATTCATTGATGTTCTTTTTTTAAAAAAATCAGTTTTATTATTACATATATACAGAATAAAATTGATAATTTTATTTAAAAGCATAAATTTTAATGCGAATCCATATATACCATATTATAAAATTACTATATATATACAGCAAGACCAAGTCATTCTCATATGCAAAGTAATCCGTGCAGGCCCTTTATGTTCCATATCTTGAAAATCTCACTTTATCATATTTGCTGTCTTTCTTTTTCTTGCATGTCAATATACAAATAGATATAAAGGTATTACTTTCTTTTTTATTTTCTTAAAAATCATAATTCCATTAGATAATATAGGGAAAATGAAACTAAATATAAGTTGCTATTATAGTAATTGTATTTTCTAGAAAGGGTTATTAAAATATCTAAAATTTATTTATAAAATAATATAATGAATAATGTGATAATATTTAATTGATTTATTTTATTTTTATTGATCAATATTTAAAATATATAAATATATCAACTATTAATATATTAACAGAAATATTATTTATTAAATAAATTTAATAAATACTTTGATATTTAAATGACAATATGAAAAAAAAAGCATTTTCATTAATTATAAAAGCATAGTATAGAATTAATTAAAATATAATACCAATTAGTTAATATAGCACTATGGCTTTACAATGAATCGACTTAATTGATACCATAAATTTTTCTACTTATTCAAGTTTACAAGTAACCTCTTTTTTTTTTTTTTTTTTTAAAAAAATTAAAGTTTGAAAAACAAAATTAATTAGTTCATCTCCCACGGCAAGAAATCCTTAAGAGACAGTTTCATCAGGAAAAGTACTGTCTATTTTGTTTGTTTGTAGAGAAATTTCCTTACTCTTAATCCCCTTGGTCAAAAGAAACTAAAACTCAACATGGAATGATTCCATCTACATTCAATGTGTATGATATATTTGTGTTGGAATCCATATCATACTCTGATTATAGTGTTAGTAACTTGTTGGCATTGCCAAATTATACATTAATCACCATCATTTCATTAATTCCTTTTCTTTTGTCTCATACTTAATTTACTATCTTATTAGAATTAATTTCCTATATTTAGGTTATCAACTATTAACATACTGCCATATCAAACAGCATCTAAAATTGGATAACCAAATTTGATGTTCATAGCACAAAAATGCAAAAGTGACCCCAAAAAAAAAAAAAAAATTACACTCTAATGAACTCCAAAACAATCTAATTGAAATGAAAAAGTATTTACTGATTCTTCATACACAAAAATACAAATTAGTGAAAAAGCCAAATAAAAAGGAAGGCACAAGCATTCAAACAAAATATAATTGGTTGCATTAAATTTAGCATCCTTTTTGAAGGAGATGATGAATGTAAAAGCAAGGGCATGTGGGGGACACCATAAGAAGCTTGAGGGGGGGGGGGGGGGGGGGGGGGGGGGGGGCGCGCGGTGTCGGTTCTTGTGGATGAAATTGAAACACATACTTTCCCCTGTATTATACCATTTGGCATTGGAAATGTAAAGGAGGAGAAAGGAGGACAATTACAAAACGGCATGCTTAATGCTCTATTGCATTGGATGTTGGATAAGACCAATAATCACAAAAAATATAAAATAATAATAATAATAATACAGTACACACGATAAGCACGTGACAGCTATGGTCCCACTTGGCTACTTTTAATTTAGATCAGAGCGAGGTCGGCATGTTCAGTATTTGGATTTTGTCTATTAATCATATGTCCCTTCTTCCTATATATGATTGTTCATTATCCATTTTTTCTTTCTTTCTTTCCTTTTTTTTTCCTCATGAATATCATTATCACAAGCTAACATTGATCTTTTATGAATGAAAATGATAATAGTAAAGTATACCTATTTATTAATTAATAAATTTGGAGCAGTTGATAGAGTAGTCTTGTGAATCTTATCTGTTAGACCCATTTCTTTTTTTTTTCTTTTACTATATATATAATTAATAAAGTATTAAAATACACATCCAAACATTGAATTACTTTTCCTCAAAACAAAAAAGAAAAAAGAAAAAAAGAATTATTTGAAATGAAAAAAATAAAAATAAAAAAACAAAATTGTTTTTTATATGAAATAACAAATTTTACTTTTAAACGTGAGTAGATAATCAATTGAAATACAATTGGCCATATATAAAGATTCCAAAAAGAAATTGTGTAGCAAAAGATAGATGTCTGTATAACTTTACAAATGGGTAAAAGAAAAGGAAAAAGGTTGCTTATTTTAGTTGTGTATACGTATACTTTTTCATTGCTTCGAGCCACTTGGAAGAGTGGATTTGATATCTACCAAATAACTTTAAAATATACCAAATAATTGATGAAATTCCAACCGTACATGCACCTAAAGTTCGTTTGATTTTTACAAACTAACAAGAACAATAAAATAGTAAGTGGTAGAAAGTAGAAACTTTATCCGAAAGCAGCCGAAAACAAATTTCAACTAAATAGTACACGTGAAGAGCTTATACGACAAAATCTTCAAAAACTTTTTTTTATGCAACTTGTGGTCTTAGTCAACAAAGTGGGCTGTGAGTATAAGGCATCTCTACCAATTGATACGAAAAGTTCATATAAATTAGACGTCAAATACATAATGCCCATCAAACTATATTGATGTGATTTTTTTATGACTATTATTACTTCAAATTTTATATGTTGTTATAAAGATTCATAATTTTCAAATGCGGCACAAATACCATCTTTGTTCTAAGAATGATTGGATAGACAAGTGTAGTTTTACAACATATATAATTTGAGTGCAGTCTATGCAATAGTTGGAGGTAAAAACAAAATTTTTCAAGCAAAGCTTTATCTTGATGGGCCAAGTTTTTGCCAAAAGATTGGCCTTTTGGAAAGACTTTTAAGCTCCTGGAAAAAAAAAAAAATGTGCTTTTTGGCGAATTTACATAGTTGTCATTTTTCTAATTTCTTTTATTTCATTGGTTACTGCGTACAAAGATCAAGTCCACAAAGTAAAATTTGTTTCTTGAGAATTTTAAACTCTTAAAATTTGTAGCAAATACTCCAATAAAGTTTAATAAAGTTTTATTTAGCATCGCTTTCGGTTCTACTTCTTTATAAATGCTTTATAAGGAAGTCGTTATTTACTAACTGTAGTTAGAAGTGCTTATGGAGGTTTAAAGCACTTTATGAAATTATTCAAACAATCCTAAAACAGTTTTTGAGTTTCAAAAATTATTTTTCACTTCCTAAAAATTTTGCCAAACAAGACCTAAGTACGTTTTGTTGCCATTGTCCAAAAGACTCCTCTCCCAAAAAATTGTTGGGAGTCCAAAACCACAGTAAAACAAGAAAGTTTTCATCTTCTTTAAAAATTTGTTTTTCCTCTCAGAAACTCTATTATGTTCAAATGTGCAAAAGGTTTCTTATCAATAATGAAATTGTTTCATGTTCTTATTATCAATTGGGACGGTGCCCTCTCTCTCTCTCTCTCTGTGTTTTCTATTAAATTTTTCTTTTTAAATTATTGGGTAAGAGTTTGGGGCGGTGGATTTGCTTTTTGTTTTGAATCTCTTAATCTCGAAGAAATCAGTATTAATGTGTTTTGGAACAAAATTAAGCTTTCATTTTTCCAAGAGGCCCAAAACTACACCCAATCCGCAAAATAGCCCATTGGATCAGTTCAGGTATAATATCAGCCTAGCCCATTCCCCAGCACAATAATACCATATTTCTAAGCAATCCAAATTACTTAAAGAATAGTAAATAATTTACTTTTTTTTTGGATACCCAAAAAAAAAAAAAAAAAAAATTGATTTACTTACCATTTTTTCTTATGGGTTTTCTATGCAAACAAGCCAAACTTTTTGGGGTTTTTGAGACAGCGAAAAAAAATTAAAAACTTGTAAAACTAATCACGGTTTTCTTAATTTCTGATATACCCAAAGAGCTTGAAAACCATAAATAGCAACGTTTAAGCTTTTCTGAAAAGTTGTGTGTTCATTTATATGGTAGATTGAATTGTCAACCGAAATATTGCTTTTAGGGTTGGTGAGCGGGTAGGTAGTCAAATATTGCTTGGAAATAAAAAATCAATTAAACCTATGAAGTTTTTTAATTTCACTCCCATGTATATCTACTTATAAAAAATCCAATTTAACCTATTAAGTTCCACTCCCTTCATAGTGTCTATGTTTCTATGATATATATAGAGAGAGAGAAAATAAAAAGGAAAAATCTTACTACTATATATACAACTTTGTAAAAACCTATTTACAAAATGATAAAAATTTTTAAAGAATGTTTATTATTTCTAGAAAGTCCATTTTTCAATATTTGAGAAAGATGTAAGATTTTTATAGGTGGTTAGCATAGTTAATGCAACAAAACGTATGAATACTCTGTTCAACTGGGTGTAGAAAATTGACACTCAAGCAAACAAATATTCCATTCAAAACCTACTTTTTCACTTAGCTTACAGATATCTTAATATAATTAATGAAGATCCAATAAAAATTAGAGAAGTACCAAGAAAAATCCTTCTTGCACATAATAGAAACCATATCTCAACAAATCCCCAATGCTATACAAAATCAACCAAAGGGGTAACTAGATCGCACATAATTCAGAAGAAAAAACCATCGTTATATATATATATATATATATATATATATATATATATATTTGTATTATATATACACAAAATCTTAAAAAAAAAAAAAAAAACACTAATTAATGTTGTTTCCATGGAAAACATTGGAGCTTAGAGCACGGCTTGGTCCATGAACTCGTGCACTCACCTCCAGTTTCATCGCAACACTTGCATACAACTCCCAATGACTCAATTATATTCGAGTATTCTGCAAAATCACAACCAAATGATAAGCAAAATAAGAAGCTAATTTTTCATCAAGAATTGGTGATTATAAAAAAAAATAATAATAATAAAAAAAAAAACTTACTTTGTGGGTGTAAGTTTAAAGGCCTTGCTTGTACAGCTGAAGATCTTTCTGATGAAGAAATAAGCACTAAACTGAACAAAAGGAGCAGAGAAATCTTTGTGGAAAAACCCATATCTGTTTTAGCTCTAACAAAAGATCTCCCAAGGCCGATAGAGGGTTGCCCTGCTTCTAAGCACAGAGTCAACGACCCAAGGGTCTTTTTATTCATATTATATAAGATGCTGAGAGTGAAACAAAGCCGCTTTCTCTAGAAGGGATGGCATATTTATATGATATATATATATATATTTTTAACTTTTTTTGTGGTATAAATCTGGAAGGGATGGCTTTGGAGAGTTAAAAATGAAGATTTTAGTCGGACTTCTAGAAAGAGAAAAAAGAGGACATGGGATACATGCCACACGTTTCCCACTTGCATACGTCTCTAACATTGTTAAATGGGTTGGAAGTTTCCCTCTTTGCCTTCGAGTCTCTAGAGACTTGACCCAATTGGCCTAGTGGGGTCACTGGACCCCACCACTGGCCACCCACATTACAAATAAAAACAAAACCTTTTATTAAATGTTTACTCGTTTTTGAATTTTTTTATTGCTGGAATTGCTTTTCTATGTGTCTCTTTATTGAAGTGGGGATTTTCCAGGAAAAAATGCAAGTCCTAAGACAACAAATTTCTTTGTTGGTATTAGAGTAGTAAATTTTATCTTTGGCCAATGATTTAAGTTGGAATTTCCTACTTTCAATATTAAAAACATTAAAAAAAAAAAAAAGAAAAGAAAAGAAACACCTATTAAATGGTTGTTACTTTTGGCATATGCTATTATATTATAACAATGTTAAAAGATAACACCAAGAATGATACGTAATTATGGGGCAGCAAAGCATTGAAGCAGAGACACAAAAAAAAAAAAAAAAGGGGGAAACGGAGCGTGAGCGGCAGGATTCGAACCTGCGCGGGCAGAGCCCACATGATTTCTAGTCATGCCCGATAACCACTCCGGCACGCCCACTGGATGTTGAAAACCTGTACTTTATAATTATATACTCTGATATCTTGAAAAGGCACACACAGAAAAATTTGGAGATGCGGGGTATCGATCCCCGTACCTCTCGCATGCTAAGCGAGCGCTCTACCATCTGAGCTACATCCCCATTGTATGACTAAATTTCAGTGATTTATTTTCTTTAAAAACAATTTTTTTTTATATATTAAAATACTCTTCTCAGTCACCTAACCTGTCAGCATTCATCCATTCTTCCAAATTAGATTTTAATTAAAAGTTTTAATCGTATTAGCACATAAAGTATTCTTTATTGCGATCGGTTGCATTTTTCTTTATATAACGAACTTATATAACTTTATTTACACATTATTGGACTACACTTATTCCACATGAAGAATAAAGTAACCTAAAATTTTTAGCTTATGTAAGTTTAGAAGGACATTATTTCGATAAAAGACTTTCATTAGATATATCAACATTTTTCGCTATTTGATAAGATTTTTAAGAATCATAACCTGGTGTTAACTCTCCCTCTCTCTCTCTCTCTATATATATATATATATATATATTATGGTAATAAGTTTTAACCATATCATTTTCTTGTGCAAATTTTGAACCTTAAATTCCCGATTTCCAGTATGATTGTGTGTTGCGGCAAAAAAATGAACCCGGCAGGGAACAAAAAACAAAAAGGATTCTCTTCTAAGGATTTGACGTGATCTGGTACAACAACAAAGCTTGACTTGTACAAGTCATTTAGAGCATTTGTAAATTACTTCCTCATCTGTGTGAATAGTTGAGGAGGTTTTCCGTTTCCACCTGTGTTGCTACCGAATGCAGAGAAACCACCAGTCCCTTGTTGAGCGCCAAACGCACTGAATCCACCACCTGAAAATTATTAGCATAAAAGGAAAAATCAGCTAAAAGTGTGCTATATAATAAATCCATCATCAATGAAAAAAACATTTGTAATTTACCACGAGCCACAGGAAACCTACCACTTGTGGCAGCTGTGGCAAAACCACCTGAGGTGGCACCAGCAAATCCTCCACCTGCGGATGACAAGCCGGAAAACCCACCACCACTGCCACCAGAAGCCACACCAGCAAACCCACGTCCAGCTGAAGCCAAACTAGCAAACCCACCACCAGCAGGAGCAGCAACAGCAAATGCTCCTCCAGCAGCAGCACTTGAGAAGCCACCAATGGAACCAGTGCCACCAAAACCACTAGGAGATCCAAAACCACTTCCTGACCCACCACTTCCAAGCTGTCTTGATTGTCCAAAAGTACCAAGAACTGATCCTAAGGCTTGCTGTCCTGCTCCAATCTGGGCTGGCTGGCCAAACCCACTTGGAGAGGGAGCTTGAGCTGCTGGTCCAGTGCCAAATCCAACAGGGAATGGGTTTGAGCTTGTAGGTGCAGAAGGTTGGGACGGCTGTGGAGATTGGAAACTAAAAGATGCAGGCCGAAATAGCTCTCCACTAGGAACATTCATGCTAAATGGCGGAGCCGCCACATTAGTTGTTGTATTACCAAATGAAACATCAAAAGGATTAGGTTTAGGAGCGCTTGGGTTCGGTGTAGATCCAAGCGCAAACCCACCTAGGCTTCCCAAAATAAGTTCAGTAGTGTTGGTTGTCTCTGGAGCTTCTTCATCCATGTCATCCTCCTGAGTATTTGAAACATCTATTGGTTCAGTTTTTCCACCAGTAAAACTCCCAGAAGTTGTAAGTTGTGCTGGGATCGAAACATGTGCAGAAGATGGTTGTTCTGCTTGAGCATTTGTACGTGCAGGACTAGCAGTGATATTGAAACTAGGCTGGCTTCCAGGTGCCGATGCTGAAGGTTTAAGATTTAAATTGAATCCACCAGTGGAAGGACCAGGCTGCAAAGTTGGTGTTGTAGAAGCAGCATCCACATCTAATATTGCAGGTTGAAGCTCAGACTCTGATGTTGGAGTGGCTGGTGAAAGGGAAGACATGGAAACCAGTGGTTTAGGAGCTTGAAAAGACAAAGCACCAGAAGAAGGAAGAACTGGAGAGTGAAAAGCTGCTGATGTGAAACTTGAGACACACCGATTAGCATCTGTACCGCTTTTACCAGTTGACGATGATAATGAAGATGGAAGAGCTGAAGATGTGGACAGTGGAAATGATATTGAGGATGTGGAAGGTGGCAATTTTTCATCGGGTTGACATTTGCTTGTTGCAAGATTGAACTGTGATACTTTTCCAGGCAGGCTAGGCGCCATTGGAACAGCAGACATCAGAGGCATTGGAGAATCCTGCTTTCTCCCAGATTCAGGAAATGAACCCTTGGCCGAAGGCCTATCCTGTATACTGTCTATTGTTGAATTTGAAAGTTCAACTGCTTTAGTAGAATTTGAAATTTCACTGGGTTTCCTCAGAAATTTTGATTCCTGCACAGGCAACATCATAGACATAGATGGCTTTGTAGATGCATCTGCATCAGTATGCAGGAAAAACTTGGTCTCCACTGAATCCGAGCCAGATTTGCCAATATGATTTTGACCACCGCTTGATTTTTCAGCAGTCACATTGGACGTGGCACTCCCAATGCTATGCCCTGTTCCAGAAAACAATTGAGCTTCTGAAGGTAGATTGTTTCTCTGCAAAGGAGGAGACTTCAGCCCTGTAAATTGTGATGATCCTGGATGTTTATGTATGAATGGACTGGCCGGTTTATCAGCAGCCCGTTTTGCAGGTGCATCGGGAACTCCTGCTATATATACAATTATGGATGTGCAATAATCAGAGAGTGTTTTATTTGTACTTATTAAAATAAAGGCAGGTACACAGAAAACTTTATAGCTTGCACTTTGTCATGGCCCACCTTTGTTTTCAGATAAATACAAGGTTGAAGAGGTTGTGCGCTCTCTTGGTCGAACTGCTGATCCCTCAAGTATCTGAGGATTGAAAACTTTCTTGTCCATAGTTGCACTTTCCTTGTGGCTTTCTTGCAAAACCAACCTCTTTACAGTTGCCTTTGGAGGCTCATAACTAACCCAACTCTAATCGAGATAATTAAAACAAATGTACAAATTAGTTTTGCAAAAGATAAGTTACACATGGAAATAAGTTCTTCTCATGATTTATTTTACTAGACTTTACCTTTTGGATATAGCACAAAACATTCACTATTCAAATCTGATTTCTATAATTTTTTTTTTTTTTTCCCGAGAAAAGTACAGTATTTCAACTTATTCCAAAATATGCCAAATAGCTTGCCCAAGTTAATAGCCAATTCATTTACATATTTAGGAAAAGAAAAAAGTTTACTAGCAAAAACCGGATTTGAAAGGGAGCATAAACCATAGCAAGAAGTAGCTCATCGAGATATTATAAAAACCAAAATAAGACACAAAAGATGGAAACATACTCGATCCAGTGAGTCTCTCCTCCTCCTAGCAGTTTCCTGTTCATTCTTCTTCAAGGCACTTGATTTTCTCCTGGATTGGTCTTTACCAGCGGTAGAACCAGAAGAAAGTAGAATATTATGGTTCGAAACATCACTCACTTTGGTGACAATAGGGGAACTGAAAGAAGCATCGTAAGGAATCCCTATTGCTTCAAACAACTCCTTTTTTACAGGCTGCTTTTCCACAGAAGGCGAATCTATCTTCAGCAATGTCATTTGTTTTGATAGATGCTCGGATAGTTGCTCAGCAGCTACTAATTGTGAAGTCATTGCATTATGTAAACCATGCAAGGGTTGAACATGTCTGCAAAAGAAGAGCCCCAAGTAAATTTAAATGTTTGACAACCTTCTGCGGAAGAAGCAAACTAAATTACATTTATAAAATGTCTCCTATTGGTATTTGAAAATTAAACGCGTGCAGTGATACAAAAGGCAACAAAAGAAATCAAACTAATGCACAAGTCACTTGAAAATGTACATGGAAGCAGGATGTATCCATCAATTACGCACACATAAGAAACCTACAACAGTCATCTGGTGTACCTTTTTTTTCCCACACAAAAAGTAACCTTATTATTAATAAAAATTACACAAGCATGAGAGGAGGGAATTCTTCTAACAAAGAAGTACAATAACTTGAACAATTTACAACACTTAGTCCAATTCAAATGAGTATACCTTGAAGGTCCATATTTGCTCTGGAAGGCTCTTCGACACATATGAGCTTCACCAACTTCTCCAAATTTATTCAGTTCAAGGCCATTAAAATGTCTCTCCAATTCAATTAATCGATGAGTCATATCCTGAAATAAACAAAAAGATAAAATAGTTTATCAACTATCAGGTTGCGGAACTCCATTGCCAGAAATAGAAGTAGAGAACTACCTGATTCAACTTTATTATATGCCGCCGCTTCATATCAAGTTCAGAACTCAACTTTTGTCGATACCAGAGGTCCCAATATTGGCTGTCAGAAGCTTGCTTGACAATGCCCTCAACATATATTTTCCTTGCCAAAACTGAAACATTACTTGTTAGAGAACAAATAAGAACAGCATTACAAACACGCATAATATCAAATTCCTAGCATTCTTAGTTTACTTTAATATTAACCTGACGATGTCTATGTCAATGTTACTCTAGCCTCAGTCCATGGTCAAAATAGACATATATACCCATACACATGAAAGTTATGATGATGTAAGTCAAATAATCAAACAGGTCATGCCATGAAATTTTAAATTAAAAATACCTTGTACGGTCATATCAAGAAGATTTTGCACCTCCACAAGTTGTTCATCCATAATGCTCTGCAAAGACCAAAATATTATAGAGTTTCAACCATTCATACTCATATCTTGAAGGTGCTTCCTAGAGACTACTAGAGATACATGCAACAAATTGACCAATTTACAAAACAATTTAAAAGTATAACAGCTTGAAATAAACACATTTATTCATCCTACAGAGGTCCCTTCCATTCATATACATTTCTTATCAATATGTAAGAATTTAGACTTACTAAAAATTTATAGGTAAGGAAAAAAGGGAAAAATTCCTCAAGAAGAATCATTAAATAAAGCCCTAGTACTAACAGTGTGCTGAAATGAGAATCCTGTTACCGTGATCCACCAGCCAAATTATGAGAAGCAACCTTCAACAATTTCATCTCGTGTAGATGATGAATTGACCATCTGTGAAGCATCACCACTTCTAATGGAGGCAGAGTGAGATGTTTTTTAGAGACGTTGCCAACTGTTTGCATGGCACCTATGATAATATCTTGGGTGTTGTGGACATATAATTATGACAACCCACCCTCACCAGAATGTGGATCGCAATTTAGAAGCTATTTCATCTATCATTTTAGGACAAACTTTGTGAAGTTACAATAAACCCTTGGCAAAGAAGTGTCTTTTTCATTAAGTATCTACCGAAGTATTAAAGGTTTTATTTAGAGCCACAAATTTCTTAAAGAAAAGTTTTATTTTTTTGGCATTTGTTTAGACCAAAGACGCATCCATTTTTACCATTAATTATAATATTTGTAAAGCAGCAAACTGAACGATCAGACAATTTTATTTCTCATAAGATTTGCAAATCTCCCACCCTAAAAAAAATAATAGATAAATAAATAAAATTCTCTCCTTTAGGAAAATTAGTCTTCTTAGTTTTAGGTGGTGAGCTTAACCTCATTTTATGCACCAACAACAAAAAAAAAAAAAAACACACACACACACCTCAAAACTTCAATGGAATTTACAATCTTCCTAATTTGAAGCAGCCCCGAACTTCTCAAGAATAATATGAGCTTATGATGGGATTGACTCATGCTTCTCTTGCCGGGATTGACTCATGCTTCTCTAGCCAAAAACATACATTTCAGTTTGATTGGGTTTCCACAACAAAAAAGAGCATGTAATGGAATTTTTTTTTTTTTTTTTTTTGGTGTCAACTCATCCCTAAACCATTCCTTTTTGGGCCATTCTAGATTTAAATAAATAAACAATCTTCGAAAGCACTGCTCTTTTCCAAAGTAGTCCTCTATAAATTGTTTTCTCAGAAAAGCCATTTCCTCTTACATATTGTTTGAAATACATGCTGATGCATGCTTTGTTAGGCCTTCTCGCCATTTTTGTTTTCATATCTACAGGATAGAAGGCAGAAGAAATAACTTAAGGGATAACTTCGTGCCCAAAGATGTAATAGCTATTCCTAGAAACGTTATTTCCACTTACTTATATATTGTTTGAGGTGTGAGATGCATGTGGATGCATTGTTTGTTAGGTCATCTCACCAATTATCCAGGATAAAAAGATACATTGGGGATTACTTCATGGATTAAGTAAAAACTAATTAAGAAAAATAAAATTCAGAATCACAACTAAGAAAATAAGTATAAATTCCTAGAAAGGCTGTTTCCACTTATATATTGTTTTAGGTGTGAGATATAAGTGGATGCATTGCTTGTTAGGTCATCTCACCAATTTTCTTTTCATTTCTCCAGGAATTAAAACAGATACGTTGGGGATTACTTCATGGATTAAGAAAAAACTAATTGAGGAAAAAACAAAATTTACAACCAGTACTAAAAAATATGTATAAATAAAGAATCCATATAAAAAGGTAGAGACAAGCAAGCCAATAAAGTATGAAACATTACCCTCCACATTTGGCATTTCTTGGATAAAGTCGCTATGCCTTGCTCCAGCGATTCAACTGAACTTTTCTGTAGAATAGTGCAGGCATCCCTGAAGCCACCCTTTTCTTCTATAGACTGCAGTAGCATATCCAACTCTTTGGTCATCTCTTTAATCTGGATGGAAAGGAGGAAAATACTAAGAGGTATGGAATAGCAATATGCCCATGAAACACAAATACTAAGAGGTATGGAATAGCAATATGCACATGAAACACAATCATACAATAAGAAAGTACTAAACAAGTATAAATATAAGAATAAAAAAATAATGAAATTAAGTCTGTCAAAGAAAATATGCCGACTTTGATCTTACAATGGCATAGAGACACAACTTTTTGTAGAGATGACACATTTTATCCCAAAACTGAAAATTTTTAAGGAGATTTGCTGTTGTAATAATACACAGATAAATCTTATGAAGCAACTGATTTAATATTTTCAGACCCTATAAAGCCACCACAATATTGCTGATTTTCCATTTTTACTAATATTTTACAACCATTCCAGTAGTTATGGGAACTGATAATCAAAAGCATATAAATGAATTGAAATCATGTAGGGGATCATTAGGAAGAAAATAATAACAATAAAAACAACATGGGAAAGAAAAGAAAAAGACAACATCTCCATCTTCCATAAAAATGTTAAGAAAATGAAGATCATGAGATAGTGTGCATTTACATTGCCAAATTGTTTCGATAAATTTGGTTCAGAATTCAATGTCCCAGAGTGGGGCATTGGTCTTTGATTTTCCCTGGACAAATAATGCATGTGGTGAACAGACTTGCCAAATTGAGAATTTTCCTGTGATGACACTTGTGAGCTGCGAATTGAAGGTAATGATTCGATATTAATTGAAGCTGCTGAAGATCTCTGTCCGCCACCACTCTGAATTGGCCTATCAGAAAAATTGAGTGAAGTTGATATACCAGTAGTATCCTTTAATTGAAATCGTTTTCCAGCAAGGTCTCCAGAAAAATTTGTAGCAGCAACATTAAAACCCGCATTTTCAGAACTTGTAGAAACAAGTGGAGCTTTCACATCAGGGTAATTTGAAGAAATGAACTTTCTGCTTGACATTGACTCGGAAGAACTCTGCAAACCTGTTAACCCTAATTTTCCAAGTGGTTCCTTGCCCATCTCAACACTTGGATGCAAATCCTTTCTATTGGATAGACCACCAGCACCAGCTGGAATTTTTCCTGTAAAAGAAACACTAGAGCCGAGTCCTGCAAGTTTTTGGGATCCTGTCTTGCCGAGATCCTTAACCGCATGATTAGGTCCTTGTAGAAGAGAAGCCCTGGTAGATGATTGCTCAAAAGTTGTTCCATCCAGACCAGAAAGCTGTATTTGTTTAATATCCCTTTCTTGGTAACCCTTCTGGAGAGAAACTTTTTGTTTCCCATCAGCTTCAAAAGAATGCATGTTTACTTGGGACTTCACTTCCTCTCTATGAACATTACTGTCTGCTTGGCATATTTGATTAGCATCAGGGGGCTTCATGTCAGTTTCAATAGGGAACTCAATACTTCCTTTTCTGTCAATTTCCTCTTTATTAACATTACTTTCTGCTTGGCATATTTGATTAGCAACATGCATAGTGAACAAAGACTCATTAGCATCAGGGGGCTTCATGTCCGTTTTAATAGAGAACTCAATACTTCCTTTCCTGTTAATTTCCTTTGTGCTCAAATCCTCTAATTGTAGATTAGAAGAAACCTGTACTAACTGCTCCTTTTCCATTCTAGGAAAAGGTTTCGATAGTTGAATTTCTACAGGTTCCACCGCATAAGCATCGCCTTCCTCATCAGAAAAGGCAGAAATAACCTTGGGTTGAACTGTAGTGTCATTGACACTGGAAAAACAAATAATTGTCAAACATAGATCACAATAACAAAGGGATAATAATAACTCTTTCCAGCACTACTAAAAACTAAATCGAATACAAACAAGGATAGCAACAAGAACCACATAATGTTTACACAAAACAGTAGACAAGGAAATAACTCAAGAAAATACCTAGCAACATGGAACATAACAAGTTTTCCCTCTAGCGTAAGACATAGAAGAATGCAAAATGGTGACAGTTCCTTCTGTTCCTCAACCCCAAGTTGGACTTTAAAATTTCCATAGCATGAAACTTTGTCAATGCAAAGCCCCAGTACCAAATTATCATCATCGTTTTCTGAAACACAGTAATCAACGAAGCAGATTAATTCAATCCAGAACCTAACCAACAATTGCTAGTGTCATCATAAAACAAGAAGAAACAACGCAAACGGACCACAAAAGCATAAGAGACCACAATTAGATTCATGGCTTTGCTGGCCTAATTAGTATTCAGATAAAGACGGAAACTAATTATAACAACTCAACATATTATCAACACATTTCTAATTTTTCAAATAATAATAATAATAATAAGAAGAAAAAGAAGAAGAAGAAGAAGAAGAAGAAAAAGAAGAACGAAAATCTCAGCAATTGAAGTATTATAACTGGTGATGCAATTGATCATGAAGACGCACAACAAACTCACATAATGCAGCAGCCTTCAAAAATAATAACCAATCATATATATGTTTGATCCCAAATTAATTACTTTCAGATGATTAGAGCAACTTAAAGGTAGTTTTAGATCCAAGGATTTATTGGATGACAACTAAAATACAAATTAACTTGGGGATTAGTTATTACAAAATTGTTGCCCCTTAATTGATCCAGTTGTTACTTATTAGTCCACAGGATAAAATTGATCACCTTGAAGCTCAATTCTAGGTAGCCACTTATCACGTTGAATATCAACAACCGCAACTTCTTTCTCCTCTCCTAGTGACCAACCAAGATAAACAAGATGCTGATCCATATTCTTCTTGTTTGCAGTAAATGCAAGTTCACTGTCATTACAATTAAAATATATATAGCGAATAATAAAGAAGAGGGAAGTTAGATTTAACAGTTCTATGAAAGGTACATATTGCAGATATTAGAAACATAATAACAAGGCCATCAACAGTAACAGGAGTAGAAGCACTGCACTAACATATAAGTAAGATGTACAGGTAAAAAGAATGACCAAATCACCAAATGTTTCTACTTGGGTAGTGATAATATGATCAAAAAGCAACAAGTTAAGGTCCGACCATGACAAGTACCAGTAAGTTGACATTAAAAGATAGTTGCATTGAAGAAGTAAAAAGAAAAAAAATAAATAAATAAACACAAAAATAAAAATCTTAAACAAGTACATATTCTAGCTCTTATAAGGAACATAGATATGAAATCTACCACTAGCATTTGCAGGAAAATAACATTTCCCCTGTTCACATGGGAGATGTCCGGGACAAGACTCTGAAGGCTTTGAAGTGGAGCAGTCTTACACCACTATTTATATCAAGAAAAAAGCTCAACATTCAATAGAACATTTTTCTCTTATCACCAAGTAATCAATTTATTATAGAAGCTTTCAAATTCTTCCATATAATCTGCATATTTATATACCACTAGATTTGATTTCTGGAAATCATGAGATAACTAAAGTCTGAACAATCAGATTACATCCATACATCCCATACATCTCAGTATGGATAATGTGAACTTAAAAACTCCAAAAATATATTAAGCCAGTTAAAAGCAGCATTAACAAATAGTAATTCATTCCTACAATGTCAAAAGGGCACAATTTCAGCAACATAAATGAAAAACACATACCATTGCTCCAAATAGCTCAACGATAAATATGGTCCACTTCCAAATGGAAGAATGTCATCAACGACACCAGAAAACAAATCATAGAAAGATATCATGACTGGCTTGCAAGAAACCTACAAGAAAAGTCTTATAAGAAGAAGATCCGAAGCAATGATGATATGCTTTGATGCAACTAAATATGTAACAAAAAGAGTAATTGTTAGGGAAAAAAAAAAAACAATCAAGTATTCCCTGGTAATGGCACTCCAGTTTTAGTACTGCAAAGTCACTATTTTCATCACTTCAATATGGTTTCTTAAGAAGACATTAAAACTCTCTTTAAATCCTTGTTATGGCATTCTAATTGGGGGGTAAGGAGTTAATTGATAAAGATTGGAACATTGTTGTTTCTACTTTCTCATGCTTACAAAGAATGTTTTTAGCGAAAGAATAATGCTTACAGGGTATGTAATAAAGTGGCTGATTTTTATCCGACTTTAATTTGGAAAATAGCTTAGGCTACTTTTGGTTAAGAATGCTCTTTAAGGAGTTATAAATTTACTTAGAGATGATTGTATGGCAGTTTGCTTTCTTAGGGAATTTCTGCTGTAGTTTTTTCTTTGGGTTTAGGCCCCCATTTATACCAACTTACCATAAATCAAAATAAAAGTCTTAAAGCAATCGATTGATTTAGAAACACTAAGTTCTACTGAATTAAAAAATAAACATTAAACAATAAAAATAAAATATAAAATAAAAAATAAAAATAATAATTATCACTTTTTTTAATTTACTTGCATTCCAAATCTGGACCATCATTTTTTTTGTCAATACACCAATATTTTCATGTCTGATTGGCAGAATGTAATTTGGTTCTGTTAACTTAATAATTCTTGATTACATCAGAGGATGTATCATCCTCTTTTATGTAATATTTTTATATTAGTAATGTTTTTCTGTTAAAATAAAAAAAAGGATTAATAATAATATTTTCTTCTTGTAAGTAAGATATTAGTGCCAAATTTATAGTTGAGTTAGTATTGTAGTTTGGCTCATTTGTACTTCAATTTAACGTTTTCATATTTCACAAGATTATAAGGCATTATAATTCACTGCCTCTAGGTATACAGAACACGCTAGATAGAGTTCAATTCTAACAATATCCTAGATCCATGTCAATAATCATCCAAGAAGGATCTATAATTTTCTAAAGAAAATTTCTTAATAACGTGCCTTGGAAGCCCCTTTTTTTAGTAAAATCACATTATTCACTTACCCATTTAATTAAACAGGCATTAAATTGCATCTGAGTTTTAGTGTAATTACTAAATCAGTACATTACAGTAGTTCTACACAGTAACAGGGAGATGCATAAGCGATGCATTTCAAATAAATCTACGCCACCGTAAGAGCATATATTGACAATAAATTCTGACCATTCAAAGTTAATGCATATCTTAGTTACTTACGTCAGATATTTTGCCATCTTTGCTTCGGATGACCTGGACAAGGTAATTTTCCTCTCTGCCATCTTCAGTCATTAGAAAACATCCTAAAACGATGCTATCCTTCCGAACCCACCTGATAGAATCCACTGATGTTAAGGAAGCATATCAGTTTCAGAGGTTTTCTATGATCACAAAACTAGAAGTAATAAAACAGCTTTCCATACATCAAAATTAGGTAAGAAAGACAACTAACTACAATCGTGAAATTGATAAAAGCATTGTAGAGTACCACTTCCCCGTGATATTCATGGCAGCATGGTAACACTTATCTCAAGAGTCCCAGAAAATATTTTAATAAAGAAAAGACGATGTTTAAACCAAACCAGAACTGAAAATCAACTCCTTTCATCTTATATTACACTGCAACCAACAAAATTTGATAGAAGCTAATTCCATGCAACATACAGCCAAGCGTTTCCAATACCACTTACTCTACATCTTGTAATCTTTTATCAAGCCTGTCATTGATCCAACTACCAGGAAGTGAAGCATGGCTCATCCCCTCATAGGAGCTAATGCCATTTGGCACAAAGACCATTAAAGTGATCTTCTGATGATTAGTTCTCCTATATTGTGTAGTCACCTATGCAAATCTCTAACTTTATCACAACATAAGCAGGAGGTGTTAAACATTAGTCTGTCTTCAAATGCGGGAAGGTTAGACGTTCAGTTCAGTTCGATGAGGGCAGGTTCCGTAGCATTAGATAAGTATCCGGAAAGAACCGGTTATCTGCGATCCCGTCTATCCCCATTGTTTTACCTCTATCAGCTCCCCCGGCAAGACCCCCCGAGAGGGCAACCAAGCCAACTGCCCAGCATAACGAATATCTTAGCTGTTTGGAACGTATAGCTTTGTAGATACCCGATTGTTCTATTGTTCCTTTAGCGGAGGCGTAGGTAACATATCTGTCTGGGTTACAAGATCGGTAGGTGCGACAGTCTGTCTGTAGGTAGTCTGGAGACATCACTAAACCAAGGGGTGTCTCTTGCAAAGAAGAATTCGTAGAGATTTTCCCAGAACCGCAGTCCAGCCTACCCAACTGATATAGTCTAGAATCCACTCTCCGCCCTTACTAGTTTAGTAGTAGGCGAATAGTGACCCTATTTGTATGCGCTATCTTTTTATAAAATAAAAATATATATATCAATGTAACCAACTACCAAGGAGATGCAAAGAGTACTAGGGCATCTGCTTAAATTACAAGGAGAAATAACCATGCAAGTTATTGAAAAATGGGAAAGAAATTTTAATAGCAACCAGAAAGAAAGTATTAAAAAAAAATTTACATGGAAATAAATCAATCACACATACCTTTTACAGAGTAGTCCCCATCAGAGTCACCAATCCATGACTTGAACGATAATGCCATGGACGACCTCTCCTTTAACTTGGATGAAAAAATGCTAAGAATATCCTTTCTTGCAACAGCAATATAACTGCCTTTTACACTCCATTCGACTTTGACAAAACACAAGTTAAAATAAGCATTAGCAAAGAGAGGAAGAAGTTTGGGAACTTAATTCTATATTGTAACAGATAAAGCTAACCACAATGGAAGCTCCTATAGTATGCAAATTAGCATACGTACATGTTATGATGCTGAATTCAAATAACCAAACAAAGTAATCATATGTAAAATACACATATCACCTTTTCTATGCAAAATCTACATGAGGACCTTTAATAGAGGCTAGAAAAATCTTATCTATGATTTGCAGCAAAAACTTCAATTTAAGCGAAGAGAACCCAAACAACTAAAACAAAAAGCTTCTGCAAGATGCTACAGATTCATCCTAACTATGAAAGATAGAATGAGGACCTTTGAATCATTCTGTGCATGGCTAAAGATTATTTCTGTACTAGTATACAGCACAAAGCTTCAATTAAGTAGGAGACAGTATATCCTTTCAAGTCATTTTAATTTGTCCATTCTTGTGAGACCCCAACTAAAATATATTGTCAGTATCTTGATTGCGAACATTGATGACAAGATGTGCCTCATATATCATACAAAAAATATATATTGAAAAATAATACCAGCATCTACACTGTCCATGACATGTTTAAAAGGGCCATCAACTGTCCCATGATAAAGCTGCCCAAGATTTGAAAGAACCAGATAAGATTTTTCAGATCTTTTTCTCCACTGAATGTCCTTGACAAAGCTTGATTCATCGATTGAAATGGTGTAAGAAGGTTTTCGTCCCTGCAAAGCCACAGCAACATCAAATAATGAAATAACTAAAACTTATTTGCTACAAAACATGAAACAAGTTCAGAAATGGTACCCAAAAAAAAAAAATCCCAAAATTAAGTCCAGGCCTTCACACACATATTGTGCATCTAACAAGCATTGGTCAATTAATTGCTAAACAATTGATATCAAGGGAGTAATGATTTCATTTTTTTTTCCCCCAATTTATTCTATCTAAGATAATTTTTATAATATGGACATATCATCTACTGCTCGCAACATCAATCAGTCCATTTTCACATATAACATCTTTGCTTTCTCATACAACTCTTATTCTTACAATCATCGAGCACATGACCTTAAAGAACATATAAACTTAGAAATCCAAACAAATATTCATTTTCTTTGCACGTAAACTGAAGGCGCGTACCTTATCATCAATAAGCGAATCCACAGAGAAAAAATGAATATCATTAGCAACTGAAACTGCAAGGGTAGAATTGTCAAAAGAGAGAGCGAGAATGCGAACATTCCCTGATAGAGGAACATCCACAATACTGGACTCCTGTATAGATGAACCGTTACCCTTCTCCTTAGTCTCAAGGGCGAGACCTATAACATCCTTGGTCCTCGCAACACAAAACCCTAAAAAAAAAGAAAAAAATTAAAAATAAAACCCATAAAAAACAAAAAAAAAAAAGGGAGATTTTGGTAGACAGTACGTACCATCGGAGGAATGTGCGATGAAAACGACGCCGTGTAGCTCGGAGACGGCGAGGGGCTGAGAAGGAGGATTCTGGGGATCGAAATTGAAAGGATGGGGTTTGATAGGTACAGGCTCTCCAATCCTTTCAAAGAAGTAGTCGGTGGTGTCAGAGTGCTCGCCTTCAATCTCGTCCTCAAATTCGATCATTTTCTTCGTATCATCTGTCTTTTCCGACGAATTCATGCTCATTTCGCCGGAAATTTGGGGAAAAAAAAAAAAAAAAAAACCTAACAAGCTCAACGGCTTATTTACTCTGCTATTGTAGAGCGAGAAGAGGAAAGGGGTTTAGGCGGGAAGTGAGTGCTGGCTCTTCAACTCGCACTTTCGGATTATGAGACTTGGAACTGAGTCGGCGTGCTTCAGCGTTAAGTAACCTTACATGCACAAATAATTTTAAATTTTTTTTTTTTATTCTTTTTTAGTAAATTTATGTGTGTGTATGTGTGTGTGTGTATACATATATATATATATATGCATATATTTTTTTGGTTTTTTTTTTTTCACTTTTAGTCTAAACTACAAAGAATTAATTTGATAACTCGTCTTGCTCGTGACGTCATGTATCTGTAAAACAATGAATCATCATAGAATTGAATTGGTTCTTTTATCAATTTTTTATTTAAACTTTCATTGATTTTTTTGAATTCTTATAAAACATTTTTTTTTTATTATTCTTAAAAATATAATAATTAAAAAGAAATTTTTAAAAAAAAAAACAGGTCTATATTATTAACTTTTGTTATACCAATAAAGTATCCATTTAAACAAGAAAATTTGTACACCAAATAAATTTACTTTAAAATATTTGCATAGATCACTTCCTGTCTTTCAATGACCAAAGTCAATAAGAATAAATCCGTTAATAATTTGATTAACATTAAATCAAAGATATATATACATTATAGTTTGGCAAACAAAATTTACCCTTGCAGCGTAAAATTGTTTTCAAAGACTCATGGCCAAACACCTTATATGTGTTTTACAATACAAAAAATAGTTTTCAAAACATATTGCCCAACAAAACCCATCGTTTTTGGAAAAAAATTGCTAGTTTTTTTTATAATACTTCTATAAAGCTATCGCTTTACAAGAACAAATGAATACCAGCTTTTTCTTCAAATCGCATCATCCACAATCCCATACAAATATGTGAATTGAAAAACTATATCAACGTCCAGCAGTACCCATAAAGCATTACATGTGTTTATATATATATATATATAATTTACATAATTATAGTCTAAACTCCATTTGCAAAAACGAAAAGTAGCAAAAACTTATATAAAATATAAAACTGGTGCTACTCCTCCTAATCTTTGATATCACCCGTTTTATTTGAGACAATAATGCCAAAGTCACTCTAGATGAAATCTGAATCACCCCCAAAATGTTCAAGGTCGGGATGAGTCCCACCACCACCTGGCCTCCTCGGCGGATTCCTGAAACAAAATCGAGGAAATTGTAAATTCTGGATGTTGTTGTCAAATCATCAGATGCATCTCCAAGAAATGTCAATTACTGCTAACAATCGAGTGCTGAAACTCACTACATAAAGAACATAGAAGATAATAACATAGAAGATAATGCACGGTAATTGAAGCACATAGAAATATTGGAAATATATACAAATAGGCTTCATATGTGCATTAGTAAATATTGATCGAATCTTAGCAACAAAAACAAAGAAAAATCAATTGGTTCTGGCCTGCAATTTCTTTGAGACAAACCATAACAATCACCCTCCCTAAAACTCCTCAGACTTGCAGTGCACATGAACTGTTTACAGTTGGATTTATGAAGAGGGGGTATGCTAACAGTGCAAATCAATTATACCATGTAAGATTCCATTGATTTTTGTTGCTATATACCTTATAAATCGATTGGGCTCAAAACCAGGAACACCAGGTGGACCATAGGGATCAAAACGAGCACCTGGAGGTACACCCCTGTTTCATAGTTCCAACCAAATTTAGAACAGTGATAATAAGAATGAAAGGTTTATCAAAAAGAAAGGGAGAGATCAAAACAACTCACGGTAGTCCTCCCGAAAAGCCAGGCTCACCAACTCCACCAAACCAACGAGGGTCATGAGGTCCTGCTTTCACATGACAAATAAATTAACAAGTCAAAAGGGAAAAAAAAAAAAAAAAAGCACGCTTATTTTCAACAATATCACAGAGAATTCTTACTAACCCACAAGCATGCTTCCAGAGCCAACATCACCCCTGAAAGACAGATAAGACAGTTATACATGTACATGGCCAGAAACCAACAATTGTTTAAAAAATAAAAGTATCAGGAAGCTTTATGACTTGTGACACGTAAATACCTGGAAGGATACATTCCAGCACCAGGGCCAGGAAAAAGATCACTACCACCACCAGGATGTATAGGTGGATATACAATTCTATAAAGCAAGACAGGATACAGATTATGAGTAAAATCACTATCAGGTAATATTGCATTTAAACCACATAACATGCATTGTGGTAAGATAGAAGAAATTATTAAATAAATAACTACTACACTTCCAAATCATCCTCCATGACATGTGTTCAGAAGGAAGCAACTGATTTTCCTTTTTATAGGACAATGTGGCAATAAGAAAAGACAAACTCGTAGGATTTACTAGATAAATCTTACTACCAACTGATGAACAAAAGTTAACAATAGCAAGGGCACAGAATGATAACTCATCCTGACAAAACAAACTCATGCCATGTGCTACATATCAAGTATCTAAGGCCAAATTATGTATAAATAGAAAAAGATCCCAAGTCATATTACTAAGAAAACCGTATGGAACACGCACATCTTTGAATGCAAGTGGTGTGCTAAGTTTTGTGTGTGTGTGCATGTTTTTGTGTGTCTGTGTGAGAGAGAATGTTATGGGCTAAATGCTTGAAGGTTCATTAATCCCAGCGTTTGGGTCATACCCTGAAGATTCAGGAACTCCAGGACCAGGCTCAATTATAACACTTTGTGGTCGATCACTGGTTTCTGCACTGCAAAGCACATCAGGAAAAGAGAATCGGTAAGAAGCAAAGAATGGATATCACTTCAAATTACAAATTCAAATTACTACCCCTGTTAACATATTTTAAGTTGTAACCAACAGTCAAGAAGCAAGAAAATTTGACAATGGATTTGTACACGAATATTCTTTTTGGAAGTTATGTTGATTGAGAAAGAGAAATACTTTATTCTCATAAAACATCTGTGCTTATATTCTAATAGCACTTTTATATTTCTTTTACGTTTTGCCATTACAGTAAAGCTTAGAAGGAAAAGAAGTTTAAAGCCTTCTTTTTTTCCAGGTAAGGGTGAAAGGGAAGGAGGTTTACATAAGTATCATTTTTTTATTGGTATAAAGGTGCTAGGTAGCCCAATTATCAAACTACAAACTTGAAACAATGTTCTACCTGATGATGATCAACAATCAAAATCTCAATACATAAACATAATCCACAAAATCTCTCATTATACTCAAACAATATGCCATAATTAACAAGGTAATGCACATTAAACTCAATTACCTTCTAGGGTTACTTGAGAAGTTGGTTTTGCGAGATCCATCCAATTTGGACAAAATTTCCGCGTCCAGATTCTCAACGAGCTTATCCAAACTCTTATACTGTGCAGAATAATTGCTGCCCCCATTTTCAACAACATAGTCTCCAACACTGCAATCCCAAAAAAACCAAAAAAAAAAAAAAAAAAGGGAAAGAAAAAAGGAAAAAAAAATTCCCATAAGCCAGTGCCAGTGTTATACAAAGAAAACAAAATTGAAAAATTACCCAAAACACAGGTAATAAAAAGGAAAAAAAAAAAATCATACTTAATTTCGAGATGAACAGGCTCGCTATCCCCATTAGCCAAAGCATCAACGATCAACTTATCGTTCATCACCAGACACTTAACCAAGACCTTCTTAGATTCCTTTTCAGGATTTGAGTACACGAACGAGTATTCATCGTCCAGCTCGTTCCATTGATCAATACCCACTTCATCTACAAAGCCCATATACACAAATTGTACCCAACAATCAAAAATCAAAATATGTAACAAACAAAAGCGGAAGAACCAAGAGAATACCGGTGGAAGAAGAGGAGAGAGCAGTATCGGAGAAAGCCGGAGGTCCAGTGGCCGTGAGGACGAAGCCGGAGGCAAGGAACGAAGCATGTACGGCGAACGCTACCTTGTCGTGGTTGTTGCGGAAGGAAGGTCTGGCGGCTCTGATTACCGCCATCACGGACTTGTCACTCGCCATTTAATCGATTACGGACTCTCCAAAGACTAATACTGATTTTGAGTTGGGGGGTTTGTTTGGTATTCCTTAGAAAACCAGTTTTCTTGAATGAGAGGTTTTAAAGGCGGTGGGGAACGGAAACACAAAGCAACTGCAACTCTCGGGGTTCAATCTGGTAATCAACAACGTTTGC